>NC_041389.1:66835743-66914326 GCF_002162155.2 Triticum dicoccoides
TGCACATCAACTTTGCACGTAAGATCATTGCTCTTCTCAAGATGTTCCTCACCAACACGTAGCAGTATATCTTCGAACTGAAACAAACTGTCAGAATCATATAAATAAAACACAACAGAGTTAACACATATAGAAGTACAATCATTACCTGAGCTATACTTGAAACACTCTCTCCTTGACATGATAAAATAACATCCCCCACTCTAATGCCAAGCCTCTCAGCAACACATCCTGCTGAAACCTGAAAAGATTTCAGAAGAGTTATATAACTTGATATTAGAATTTCTAAAAGACTATTAACCAATAGGTCAATAACTTTGTATACCTCTCTTACTACAAGACCAGAGGAGATGTTGAAATTATGTGACAACTGCTCAATACACGACATGCCTAATAAGTCCAACGTCTTTAGCTTTAGTCCAAGCTGGGGTCGCACAATTTTCCTGCCAAACAATCATCACTAAATCAACAAAAATACTTTAAAACAGGGTATATTGCATTCAGGACCATATATTTCTAACATAGTTGTAATTCGAACCAAATGTTCTCCAAAATATGAAGCCACGTTGTTAGCATAAGGTTGAATCGGCACAAACCAAGCAGAAATAAACCCCCCATCTTCCTATTGTTAATCCCTATCCCTCTAATTTCTCTAACCTATCCCCTGTTATCTCTCTCAACTTGCTAATCACGACACCTGTATGCAGAGGATGAACTCGTCCTCCCGTATTGCACCGCTACTACCTTTGAAGCTCTAAGCATTCACATCATGGCTTACTATGCCCACAACAGTCTAGCTTGATTAAAGAAATAAGGACGTGAGTCGGTTCTGTAAAAGTCAAAGCAGAGTCCTAGTCCTAGTTGAGTAGGACAAGTCGTAGTCTTTTCGATTTGTATGCAGCAGTTGATGATCAAGGGGATGTAATGCTCTTTTAGTTTAGTCGAAGCAGAGTAATGATGAAACATCAACTGAATTGTATGCATCAGTTGACGATCAAAGGGATGTGATGCTCTTTAAGTTTAGTCAAAGCAGAGTAATGCTATCTTCTAATCAGTGAAGACATAAGTGTGACATGCTCTCTTCTGATGTAATCCAAAGAAAGCATGATATAAAGAAAGCATCACTGACGCTTTCTTCTGATTGTCCTAGTTTACCCAAAGCAGAGTCCTAGTCCTAGTTGAGCTGTTTGATTTGTATGCATCAGTTGACGATCGAGGGGATGCATCAACATAAGCGCGCGCCACATTAAAAGACAGCATTGCTAACATCCAGAGAAAGCATCATATAACGAATCGTTTCAGCACTGAAAATTAATAAAGTAAAAAAAGTCTTACCCTAATTTTCTCAACAATGCTGAACACTTCATTATAAGAGAGCTTGGAATAAAAGCAACAAGAGGAAATGTGTAGGATAATAACCCTACAATTTTCCCATTAGAATCCAACAGTCCACCTCCAGTTCCACACTACATTTAGAGGCTCACTTAATTGATAACTTAGGATTAGGTAGAAAATAATACAGAAGAACAAAGATAATTACCTTGTTAGGAATTGAACAAGTGATGAACTTATAATGATTGTGTTGGAATTCACAAGGGCCTACAGATGCCAGCTTGGCTTCTCTGTAGATTAAATCTAGATTTGTATCCCTAGCTACTAACACAAATGCTTCACGGCCGAACTCCGAGTTACCTTCCAATGGTAAACTATGCAAGTGTAAATCTCCTGTAATCTCATAGAAGGCGACGTCATAATGTTTGCTAAAGTACATCAATTGACTATCTACGGTTGTGCCATCCGGTAGGTGAACAATAACCTAAAATGTGATAGTCGATTAGAAACAGCTAAAATATTGCACATATTGCAGTAAATTATAATTGTCCAACACTTGATATTTAAGTCAAAGTAGAATGTTATATTGGCTACATGATAAAGCAACAGCTAAATGTACACACAAACATCACACAGAGACCAAAAAAAGGGTAATATAAGTTATACCGCGAATGCAAGAGGGCTGAATGTAAATAGTACAACATCGAAGAAAGATACTTATAAGATTCATGTGAGAAGTACATATATTGTCTCCATTCACATTTCCAAATAAAATAAAAACGAAGTATTTTGTATAGCTAACATGATAGTTGAACATCACTTTTACCTTAGCTTGAGGAGCATATTCTTTATCCAGCCAATCATTAGATGGTTTCTCAGTGCAGATAAGCCAGGCAGAGGTGAGAATAGTAAGAGATTTCTTATCTTCATCTCGATTGACAACAATGCCTGTGCACCGGTTAATCTCTTTGCCATCTGTAAATACGCTGACCGTAATTAACAAGCAACTTCTATGCAATAGAGTGACAGAGACATATAAGATAATAAAAATACCAAGATAGGCTGAAAGACTCAGGATAGATTTGGCAGCGTTTAAAATCATGTCCTTGTTCTTGGGACTGCCGTAGCATTCGTTGGTACCAGAGCCTTGGAAGGCAGCTTGAGCGTCAGTAATTGTTCTTGTTGAGCTGCAAACAACTCAATTCATCATACAGTTATGCCTCAGATAGAAAAGAGTGAATAACGTTGAATGATGGAATCGTTTAATTTATTAATAAAGAATCAAAATAGGATACCTAGCTTCTCCTCATACTTGCGTAAATCCTGGCGATATTTGGCCACAGCGGCCTTGTCGTCAGTGAAGCCGTAGACCAACTTCCCCTTGGAGTTCCTCCAGATTGGCACGAGCGGCATCTCCGGCTCACGGGCCGGGGAGCTGTGCGCCGAGGAGTCTGAGCCTGAGCCCGGCTCCTCCTGTGAAGACGTCTCACGATCTGACTCCGATTCCGATGCCCCGGACTTGCTCCTCTTCGTCCTCGCGGAGTCAGATGCACCCTCGCTCGTCGGCCGTCGGCGCGCCGGTGGCTGAAGCTCTGAAGGATGGTACTCGGTCTCCGGCAGCCGGTACGGGCCCGTGAAGTCTGGGTGCCACGGCGGCAGCCGCCGCCGCGACGTGCTCGGGTTCGGAGGTTGCAGTGGGGGCGATGTGTTGGCATCCTCGTCGCTGGTTGCTCCCCCGAGGGCTGGACTGCACCCCGACCCTGACATCTCCGCCGGTCGATTCGAAAATCAGAACGGCTCCGGAAGCAGCACCGGCCGGAGCGACCGACGTCGCAGCCTCGCAGGAACCTTGCAAGAGGAGGCCGGCCGGAAGGGGTCAGAACTCAGAATACACGGCCTTCATATGGAGGAAATTGATTATTTATGATTAAGTTTATTTATGCAGTATAGATATCGGGCGAATCGTTCGCTGGGGGTGGGATCCCAGCGAACGTCTCCAGAGCCGTCTGATCCAGATCTAATGGATGGCAGTTTCTGTTGGAAACTTGAGCTAAAATTGAAAAGCTGCCAGGTTTCTTTTTTTTTTAAATGTCAACCCTAAATGTTAGGTACCAGATATATGTATCACACGATCTATAGCACTCACACAAGGATTCTTGTCTTAGCGGTGATTACAAGAGAAATGGAAGAGGAAGGGGAACTGAGGTAGAAGAAGAACAGAGAGCCGCCGCCGCCGGGTTCGTGATCCTACGCGGATACCTCGTCCAGCGCTTGGGTCCTGCTATTTGTAGTAGTTGCGGGTGTAGCCGCTCCTCCGACGGCAAGGTAGCTGGGCCTAGCCCATAGCCGGCCCATGGTAGCAGGGATGCTGACACTAAACTAAACCTACCAACCGCGGCATTCACAACTGCCATGTTTGGCAACGAACATTCGCCGGGGATTGACGTCATAAGTTTATGGATTTTTTCCTCATTGAATCAACTTAGTTTTAACAGCTTCGTAAAAAAAACTTAGTTTTAACAGAAATCCCAGACATGAAGATAACCACTATTTAATAAAACAATTTAGCTAATTCTCATCACATCTACTCTCTCCGTTTTAAAATAGATGACCCAACTTTATACTAACTTTGATAAAATTAGTATAAAATTGGGTTATCTATTCTGGAACGGAGGGAGTAACTCCTATGCCTTAGATGAAAATCTTGGAGATTTGTGTTTTTCAGGGTTGCATGGACCGCTTTTGTGTTTTGTCCCTTTCTCCCTTGCGTGTTGGACCATTTTTTTAAGTTGATGTGGGCTGCAGTATACAATTGTTTTCCTTATTCTTTTTCTTTTCATGAAATAACTAATTAAAAAATACCTCTTATAAAGGTCATTCCCACCATCTCTGACGATGCAGATAAGTAGCGGACATGTGTGCACTTGTTGCAACTTGCGAGTTTTCTTTTTTCATAGATTTTTCTCAAACGTTTTATCTTTTGAACCGTACGCCCAAATCATGAACCATTTTCACCATTGACTTTCTCACGTTCAGATCTTTGAAACTATGTCACATGTTAATAGACTTCGGCCAAAATAATCTAAGAATTAGAAGAAAAAGGAAAAAAAAACCCAAAAAATAAAAAAATAAAAACAAAAAGAGTGAAAACCGGAAAAAATAAGAACCCAAAAGCACAGTTGTATTTTTTCACTTTTTTGGAAGCACAACTATGATTTTCCTTCCTTTTTCAGAAAGCACAATTGTGCTTCTCGTAGAGACATAGGCTGTGTTTTTTCTTTTCGGGAAGCACAGTTGTGCTTCTCATAGAAGCACGGGCTATGTGTTTACTTATTCGGAGCACAATTGTGCTTCTCGTAGAAGCACAAGTTGTGTTTTTCCCTTTTCAAAAACGTAGGATGTGTTTTTTACTTTTCATGAAGCGCATGCCGTGCTTTTCCCTTTCGAGAAGCACATCGCAAAATCACAATTGTGTTATTCCCTTTTCGGGAAAGTATAGTTGTCCTTCTTGTGGAATCATAGGTTGTGCTTTTCCATCTTCGAGAAGCATAATGCACATCGCAGAATCACAACCGTGTTTTTCCCTTTTCAGGAAAGTATAGTTGTGCTTCTTGTGAAAGTATAGGCTGTGCTTTTCCATATTCGAGAAGCATAGTTGCGCTTCTCGCATAAGGACATGTCGTGCTTCTTGCGGAAAAGCACTACTCTTATAAAAATAAAATAAAAACTGCCAAAACCTAGGAAAAACGAAGTGAAAACCCCAAAACCAACAAAACTCACAATACAAAAAACCCAAATAAAATCCGAAAACGCGTGCAGAAAAAATCGAAATCCTGAGGGTGCGCCATCACACAACATATGGCGGTGCTAGGTGACGCACTCCCAGACAAAAAAGTGACATTACGGTATCCCTCCTAGGGGTAGTAATAATCTCCAGGTGCAAGGAATTGTTGTAGCACTTTCCAATGATGGATGTGGTAATTATGGAGTGTCGAATCCACAAAGAGCTAATATGTAATATCATTATTCTCTCGGGTCCTATCTACCACTGATACAACCCTACATACACTGGGGGGTTGCTTTAACTAAAAACAAAAAATAAAACTATGTTGCGGGTATAAAGAGATAGCTTTCAAGATAACAAAGAACATAGACATAAAAATTATGTGTTTCCTAAGTAATAGTACAATATAATACAATATTTCCTACTTATAAAGGTTAGAGTTGGTGATGAATTCACATGTCGGACCAATAATAGAATAAATAAATGTACATCTATCCACATGTGGACTAACCTTCCAAACGACTTAAATAAATAAATCTACTTTTCATCCCATGTCATGCCTAACACAAAAAATACACTTTATTTTTATGTGAGAATAACACTCTTTTTTTTAACAACAGAGAATAACACTCATGTACAAAAAACTTAAGTAACAAATGAAGAGATATGACTCCACCAAAAATCACTCTCATGGTTTTAGTTTCTCTTCCCAACAAATTCTTCTAATTCTACATTATAAGAGAGGGAAAAAATTCCAATTACAATGCGGCAATAGAACTTGTCATCCTAGCAGATCCATGATATTGAGCAGTCAACTTATTCATGTCTATTCTCCTATGTTTCAAAATTTGAAATGTTGGCTCACTTTAACTTTTGTAAACGATCCTACTATGACCACCTAACACTCTCCAATTTCTGCAGCGTGATATATCTTTGTATTTCCGGACTCTTTTAGTAATAAACATGCAACAAAAACACACCAACTTATTCTGACAATCTCCTAATTCGGTAGTCTAACTCCTTATATTTTTATGGCTCTGTAGCAATGCACGGGCACTGTAGCGAGTGCAGAATAGTGGTACTACAGTGTGCGTAATTGTCCCTGTGCAACAAACTAAGTTAGTAAACTGATCATCATTGCAAATTTATATGTGGAGAGGCCTATGCTAACATACTACGCCTTACTTGGAATTTTATTCAATTATGATTGACATTATTAGCAAGCATCCACAACTACTAACAAGTTCATTAAGCTAAAATTCAACCATAGCTTTAAGATATATTGATCACCCACTACACCACAACACTACATCCCCAACAGACAAGTCGGTAGGGAAAACAATGTCCACTGACAGACAATCGGTCGGGAAAGACTATTGCCGACCGACCCTGTCTGTTGGGGAAAGTCCAGACGGGAAAGCCTTTTCCCGACCGACATATCTTTCCCGACCCACTGTTTGACGGCCATCCAAAGCATTGCCGACCAACTTTCTGTTGGCCCTGCTATGAACTTTTCCCGACCGACTGTCCGATGATAAACTTTCCCGACTGACTGTTTGATGGTACTTTCTTTGCCGACCGACTTTCTGTTGGCCCTACCATGAACTTTTCCCGACCGACAGTCCGACGGTACTACATTTGCCAACCGACTTTCTCTCGGCCCTGCCATAAACATTTCCCAACCAACAATAGGACGTTGTTATCTTTTGCCGACCAACAGTTCGATAGCATTTTGTTTAGCCGAGCAAGATATATTAATACCCAACCGTTATTTGGCTTGTGCCTTTCCAAACAATATCAATCAAGTTGCATATCCCATTGCAACACAGGATATTCTTATAGGTAAAAGTAACTAACTAAAAGGAGGAAGCATTTATGTTTCAATCACCAAGACACCTGATTGGTTTACAAAATGATAGATGAATGTCCAATGATTCATTGTTTGCTGCATTACACAAAATACCCAATTGACAAGACACCATATACGTTTACAAAATGCTAAAAGACACAATGTTTTTGCTCCATTACACAAAATGCCTAGCTGACGCAAACCGCCATCTTCATGCATGCTTACTTCCGGGTCCTCTTGTATGTCATTCCTACAAAGGATAAAAGGGTGACCGGTGAATTCATGCACTCATAGAGATAATGGAAAAATAATAATTGTATAAAGCACCAATGGCAAAAACAAACTGGGATTTTAGTATTACTAAACAGGGGATGTCTAATTAGAATCTGTGATGGGTTAGACATAATAAAGCATCAATGCCACACCGACCCACCATATAGCCTGTATGAATCTCCTCAAGCCGCAGACCAGGAAGTATATTAAATGGAAAAGGAGCATATGCATCATCTGGCCACAAGGCAACAATTTAGCATGTCCAGACACCCAATTATTGGGAGCAACACATCCACCAACGGACACATGAAAGTCATTTTTGAAGAAAAGACTGCACTAGTTCGCTTTCTTTTTGTTCTCTGGGGTGGAAAGACCGCACTTTGGTGCACTAGACGGCAATACATTAGGCAAAATGATTACTATCTAATACACAGCTAGAAGTTTCAATGATGAGTGCAGCATGGCCTGGGAAAAGCATTCTCAAAAACCCACGTACATCAAGAGGTTATACATACTTTCCCTATGTTAGAAATGAATTTCAATGAGAAGAATCTATCTGAAATCATTTCTAAATGCGGTACTAAACACATGAGGACATGCAAAATACCAAACAAAAACAAAAAGTATCTGAACTTACACTGCATCTGACTATTATATTCAAAAAAGCATCGGAGAAAAGCATCTATACTTCAGTGCCACAAATTAGATTAAATTGATGACTGTCCTCTGATCTCACTGCACTAAAGTTCTGGCAATTGCGGGACAGATGTGGGCGAATTAACAATGACCATTTTAGAACTAACTTGCTTATGTCATATGCATGGTAGGATCACCATTAAGCACCTGACTTGCTACTGCTCAGGATTCAGAAACTGAGAAGATTTCTCCTATACAATAGAAAAATACTGTTAGGTCGAGGAGGTATGCACATAAATTAATTTTCAAATAGATATCAGCGCTTTAAAACTCGGCGCTTTAAATGGAATATCATGAAGCTTTCCTTCCCCACTAAAAAAACTGGGCGAAGTTTATCTAAAGAATGTTCACTTATGATAACCAAGAGAAACTATCTGTACAAGTGTTTTAGAAGCAACAAATGGAGTACTAACAAATTAAAGCCCTTAGCTACACCGCTGGTCCTTTGCTTTTTTTAACAAAAAACTTGCAAGAGCATTTCATATGTGAGTGGAGTCCTTCTTTTGTTCAGTCAATCACATGCTGCTAGAAATAATAGAAGACCTTAGCTAGCTTCATGCCATATCTTAAAATGCATCTAAGCTACACCAATATGAGTTACTCTGCAATGTGCAGATAAACAGTAAGAGATGTATTCAGAAATAAGTAACAAATTTCCTCATGGATACAATGACCTTATAAACCAGAATAGTCTACAGTTGTTAAACCATTCTCATTGCAAAATTGCCAAAAACTAATAAGAAAAATGCAACTGTAACATCTATAGAAAAAGACTGACAATAAATTAGAACCAACTTTTCATATTTAGTCCATTTTCGAAAACTACTGAAGAAAAATAACAACAATACTACAGCTGGAAATCTATACAAGCGAAAAGGTAAATTACTAAACCAATTAATACATATTAACTCTTCATTCCAGAAGTGAACTATTCTAGACGTTTTATAGAACTAGTGAAGCAAATTCACAGAAAATACTACTGTAAACTCTATAGAAGCATGACTGTAAATTACAAACTTCAAACATATGTATTCAATCTTGTTTCCAGAAACTGAAGTAAAGCTACACAGAACTAATATTCCAAAATTACAAATAAAAGATGTTGTAAGTTTATACAAGCCTAAGAGTAAAACCTCTTAACTGAACTATTCTAGAAGTTACAGAACTACTGAAGCAAATCTATAGTGAAAATAAAACTATAAAATCTTTAGAAGCATGACTGTAGAAATACAAACGGCTAGATATACATGTATTTTGTCTTGATTCTAGAAAAAAACTGTACTAAGTACTACAGAACTAGTGTTGCAAAATTATGGAAAAAATAAGTAGTAAGTCAATACAAGCCTAAGTGTAAAACCACTTAAGAACTGAAATAAGCTACAAGCTTTACTGAACTAGTTTTGCAAAAATACAGAAATACAGCAGTAAATCTATACAACCATGAGTGATGCTATGTCTTCCACCCAAAAATCCTTGATTGATGCTATGTCTTCCTACCGAAAATCCTTCTGCTAGAATGGAGCATTGAGACCAACAATTTAACAAACACTTTCAGTATGTTGCCCCATAGAAAGAAATAAGCAGGAGGGATAGGAACAGGGAAGGACTGGTGTGGGGAGAAAAAAAATAAACGATCCCTTGTTGTTGGCCGGAAAGAGTAGCAAAGCTCCAGCCTCTAGGTCAATATCGTCCTCGTAGAAGTCATCGACGAAGAGGTCTATTTCCGCCCGCTTGCAGAGCCTATGTATGGTGTGTCTCAACTCTCACCTGGTTAAGAGGATGAAGATTTAATATACTCCTATGTTTGCAAGAATTCTACAATGCTTAACTAAAAATCTGAAACATTAGTATGATCATAGGAAGTAATGAATTTTCGTAGGATACCCTTGTATTGACCTTCAAGGATCCTATGAAATAACAAATTACAATTCACAAGCTCTAAAGTTCAGAAATCAATCACAACCAGTTCATAGAAAATTAGCTAACTAAGGTTTGCTGCAACAATACTGAAAGGAATACCTGTAGTATAGACTTTTTTTTTGCAATCGTAGTATCAAGCTTGTTCTTCTCAAGTTCTCATCCTCTCAAATCCAGAAATCACATTAGCAGTAGCCAGCTCTTAGACTGCATTGCCGGCTACCCCATTAGCAGATAGAGCCCCTGTTTTTGACATTCTGCTTGAGCTTGAGCTCCCAGCCGAAGCGCTGCTTGCTTGATAGAAGTACCATCCCAAGTCATGGCTGATCTGAACGGAGAAGGGAAAAGCAAACAAATCAACTAATGGAAACACCGATTGGGGAGGGGTGGAGAGGGGGAGGAGAGTGAGAAGAACACCCACCGTCGAGGGAGGGGAAGCACCAATAGTCAACGGCCAGATCCCTCTTCAAACGAACCGGCTGGCACAGATCTGAGGAAGCCCATGGCGTGGCGGCGGTGGTGGCGGCTCCCGGATGACGAGCGAGGGTACGAGTGCTCTCTCCCGCAGGTGACCCGCCTCTCTCTCTCTCTCTCTCTCTCAGCCCCGGATCTGAGAGGGACGGCGGCGTCCATCACCGCGCCTTGGCCTCTCCCCGAACTCCAGCGCACGAGCTAGGGTTAGAAGTGTTTGGGGGCTAAGCAGTGTGAGTGCAGGAGGATGAAGGAGACAGGGCAGCAACCTTGCTACCACGGTGACGGCGTGCTGGAGACGTCGGGCGGTCGGCGGCGAAGGGAGTGCGTGAGAGGATTTGGGTTTGGGGAATGGGGAATTTGGATTTAGTCGAAGGCTGAATGAAAAAATAGGAGGGAGGCATGGCGCTAAGTTTTTGGCCCGCGCGCGCAAAGATGGGCCGGCCCAATTGGCAACCAACAAGTCGGTCGGCATTAATCCCCAACCAACAGTCCGATGAAGACACAAGCTTTCCCGACCGACAATCCAACGTGAAATATCAAAGTATTGCCGACCAACAGTTGGGACACGATACATAAGTATTGCCGACCAACAATTTGTTAGAAGTTTTCCCAACCAACTGTCTGTTGGCGAAATTGACTTTTCCCAACACACACCGGTAGGGAAATCTGGTGCGTGGTGTAGTGACCATTCAATCCCGTACGCATCAATTTCCATGGTCCAGCGAGGTTTTAGCCACTCCTGCCCCCATATGCATAGTCTTACCAACATACAACTAACCCTATATTGTGATCCACACACACGCTCATATGCTGGGCACCAAAGTATAGAAATATAACCACAAGCAACTCAAACCACTCATAGAAATTCACCAATTAACCCATAAGACAACAACTATCTACCAATACACAAAGAAGATGCAAGAGATCATCATAATAATAATCAATGGCATGTGACACACCATGTTCAGGTAGGGGATTATAGCGGGTAGCGGGAGAGTGGACCGCTGAAAATAAGTGAGGAAGGTGATGGAGATGTTGGTGAACACAACGACATTGATGAAGACGACTGTCGCGATGATGGTTCCCCCGGCGACACTCCGACACCACCGGGAGAGAGAAAGAGGGGGAGGCTTCCCCTCCAGCTTCTTCCTCCATGGCCTCCCCCTAGATGGGGAGAGGTTCTCCCCTCTGGTCCTTAGCCACCATGATTCACGAAGGGGCGGGAGCTCCTCCGAGATTGGATCTCTCCTCCTCTTTTTCTCTCTGTTTCGATATTGTTTCCTGGCCAAACACTATTTTTATAGCTGGATATCCATAACTCTGGTCGGGCTGAATTTTTTTTTGGGGGGGGAGGGGGGGTTCAATAAAACTAGATTTCTTGCAGCAAAAGGAGGGGTCCAACCGACTTAAGGAGGAGCCACATGCCCCCTGGCACGCCCAGAAGCTAAGGCGCGTGGTCTCGCCGTGTAGGCCCCTCGAGCACTGCTTTGCATTTATTTATTCGCCAAGAATTATGATAATTCCCATAAAAAATCATTAAAAAATCAACTCATTCCTACTTCGTGATTTTTTTCACATAAAAACCAAAAACAATATGAAAAAGGAACTAACCATTGGTGTTGGGTTAATAGGTTAGTTCAAATAAAAATAATATAAATTAATGCCAAAAATATGTAAAAGTGCTATGCTAATAGCCTGAAACAGTAAAAAAAATATTGATACGTCACGTATCAAGTACCCCTCAATTAGTTGCTCCCCTTTTGCACAAACAGAGAAGCAGCTGGGAACAAATGGTGGGCTGCAAGGGAGGTGTCACTATGCTTTTTTTTGCATATGTTAGTTCAGTTTCTCTTTTCGGTTTCAAACGGTAAAATGGTAGTAGGAGAAACCTTCTATGTGTGTATGATGTCCTTGCTCCATTAGCCATTTTCTGATTATATGTCCAGATAGTTTGGAGGCCATTCTCGACGGAAGAACCCACAATTCTTTGATTTATAGTTAGGGTTTTTGTAGAATATTTTCATCACTTATTTATATTTTTTGATGGCTTTGTCAGAAGAGCTACCACTGGTGGCTCATCCGTCCCCCACGCGACAACGTCATTCTATCCGGTTGTATGTTCACCCTCGATACACAATTTGATCGAATCGGTTGCATGTCCACTATCGACATGCAACTCGTCCCTACCTGACCCAGTTGCATGTCCATCATGACACACAACTCGCCCGGACCTCAGACCTAGTTGAGTGTCCGTCATTATACACACAACTTCAAGTGTTGGTCCCGACTACTCAAGGCAACTATAACTGAGTTGTTTGGGTGCGGGGGTTGCACAACTGGCATTTTGTTGAGGGGTGGGCAGTTGTAAGTCCAACACTAGACACACAACTTGAAGTTTTTGCCCTGACTAGAATTGCACACCCTCAAGTAGAATGCAAGTGGGGTTGTTTGGGTGCGGGGGTTGTGCAAGTGACATTTTATCGAAGGGTGGATAGTTGCATATCTGACACTAGAAACACAATTGCAAGTGTTGGCCACGACTGCAAACTGCACGTTCTCAAAGTGATAACAATTTGGTTTTTCTGGTGCTGGGGTTGTAGACGTGGCATTTTGTTGAGGGGTGGGCATTTGCATGCCCTCACTAGACACACAACTGCAAGTGTAGGCCCTGGCTACAACTGCACGACCAACGCGACTACAACTAGTGTTGTTCTAGTGTGGGGGCTGGAAAAGTGGCATTTTAAATATCAAGGGGTGGACAGTTGCATGTCTGCCACTACAGACACAACTGTAAGTGTTGGCCCCGACTGCAATTGCACACCCTTAACGCAAGTGTTGCTGGGGTTGTTTGTGTGTGGAGCGTGCAGAAGTAGACACGCAACTGTAACCGTTGACGTCAAATGCAACTGCACACCTTCAACACGACTATAACTAGGCCTATTTTAGTGCAAGAGGGTGTGAAAGTGGAATTTTGGCTGAGGGGGTAGCAGTTGCATGTCCGTCACTAGACATGTAACTGGAAGTGTTGGTTCTGACTACAACTGCATGCCCTCAACATGATTTCAAGTGTGGTTATTTGGGTGCAGAGGGAGGGGGTTGCGAAAGTGGCATTTTTTCAAGGAGTCGATAGTTGCATGTCCGCCACTAGACACGCAACTGCAAGTGTCATCCTCAACTCCAATTCCATGCCTTCAACGCGACTATAACTAGGATTATTTGGGTGCAAGAGGTTGCGAAGGTGGCCTTTTATCAAGGGTTAGTAGTTGCATGTCCATCACTACTTCACTAGACACATAACTACAAGTGTTGGCCCCGACTGCAACTGCACGCCATCAACACTTACCAGTGTGGTTGTTTGGGTGTGGGGGAAGGTGGTTGCGGAACTGCCATTTTATCGACGGGTGGATAGTTGCATGTCCGACGCTACACATGCAACTACAAGTATTACCCTCGACAGCAACTTGCGCGCCCTCAACATGACTGCAACCGTGACAACAAAACATGCTAACATGATATTCTAAATTCTTTTTTTTCATATTTTTTGACCTAGCATGATTTTGTTTTGTGATATTTTTCCATCTATTCTGTCTATATTTCTACTGTGTTTTTTTAATCCAATTTTGTGTAAGTGTAGTGTGCATTTTCTTTTGGCTGAACTTGACAAAAAAACACAACACAAAGCAAAGCCCAACATCTAGAAGAGATTCAACAAAAATGAAAATGCTCAAATACAAAATCTTCTATATCTAAATAGGGGCACCCCACTACCTGATTTTCCTGCCCTCTCATGCATCCACGTCACCACAAATTGTTTCAGCCGTTTGATTGATCATAGATGGTTCAGATCTGCAGCACACCACGCCCCCTCCCACTGACTCATTTTACCCACGGAAGCTGAAGCAGAAGCGAACCGTTCTCCCAATCAAAGCCTCTTCATGTGCCGCCGCGTCTCCTATTCTTCCCCATATCTCTCTCTCTCTATCTCTCGCGCGTGCGCGCCGCAAGCGTCACGAATCCCACGCGGCGATAGACCTAGACTCCTCTAGGGTTTGCGCCCGCCGTTGGGATAGCACCGACAGCTACTGTGGAGATGGCGGGGCAAGGGTAGATTGCAGGACGATCGATCTGAAGAATGGGAGGAACTTCACGCAGAGGGCATGAACAAGACCATCAACATCCTTAAGGGCAAGCTCGAGCCGCAGTTCATCCCCGAGGACTCATGATGCTCTACCCGTAAGTTGCCTTTGTCCCCTCCTCCCTCATACCATTCCTAGGCTAGGCCTGATTCGATCTGATCCGATGCTGATGTAGGGTTTCCGCCCTCAAGAGGTAATCAATTTGAAAACTGCTGCAAATTGTCGAGCCAAGCTGAGTTAATCGATTCGAATTGTAAGGTAATCATGCGCAATATCGTTTGTAAGTTTGTAACATATTTAGTTGTGTTTGGTACCTGAGCAAGAGGTGTGTACCTCTTGAAACTGAATATGATAAAATTTCCTGTTCAATTTCTGGTTTTTATGTCTATAAGAATACTCAACGCATTCGTGACACAGATCACTTATTCTTGGAGCTTCCTCTACTGAGTGATATATAAGTTGGTAAACTACATCAGCAAGACTTTGTAGCTGGTATGTGGAGTCAAAATTAATGGGATTGAGATCCAGTGACATGCTGTGAGCATGTCACCAATGAACAGTAATGGTAACATGCGTCCCTCTCTGGACCGCCCGATCGAGAATCAACATGCGTCCCTCTCGAATAAACAGTGTCGGATCTACGGTGTTTTGTCTACATTACCATGTCTACAGTGTTCTCTGCACCAGTAGCATCCACAGTGTTTCTCCACTACAGTATTTAATCTGGGACGCCCCCCTGCATCCAACGGCTGCCGGCCCACATGTTACGACGTGACTGCCTGTGGGCATGTCACCGGATCCCTGTCCAAATTAATGCTACTCCAGCAAGAAACCCATGGTTGAAGGAAGGGTTAAAGTAACGTTGTACACCAGAGATCTTAAATGGGGAGTTCTGAAGATATTCTGTTATTATTTCTCATTTCAGACTGTTTGCATGTGTTCTGGGTTTGGTTTGATGCAACAGTTGGGTATATCTGTCAAAACATCCTGTACGCCTTATTGGGAGAAGTGGTGGAAGGATACTGATAATGTAGAGTTGTCCTTGTTCATACATAAAGATATTGTGCCATTTCTCAATAGTACTTCAGCCACCAATAGGTTTGTTTTCACTTTTCCCTAAAAATAGGACTGAAAATGTTATGATTTCTTATTGAATATTCGACTAATCGTTCAGTCCACTCCTTTGATTGTTCAGAATTATTTTTGTAAGGATATTTTATTTTATTTCGTAACCAGTAGTTAAATCATGCAAAATCTGCAAATGCACGCCTTTCAGAAGCCTGCCTAATGCGACCTGTACCGAAATGCATGGTATCATTTGTATACTGATTTTTCTTCTCATGCCTGTACTTTTTCTCCATGAAGTAATTATTTGTTTGAAGCTAATTTCTGGTCATGGTCCATTCAACACTACTGGGAACTGTTGAAAACTAGACACATTTTTGTAAAATATTTAAACTAGGCACATTTTCCCCATGAAGTAATTATTTGTTTGAAGCTAATGTCATGAAGACCATAAGTGTCACAGAATATTTAAACTATGAAGCAAGTATAGTATCCACATTTTTGTTTGAACCTATCACTTGATTATACCGAGTATGTTCCAAAATATTTAAGGTCATGTTTGAAGGTAATTTTCAGGTCATGATCCAGTCAACACTACTGGGACTGCTGAAAACTGGACAATGATGAAGAAAAGTGTTACAGAATATTTAAACTATGATGCAAGTATAGTTTCCACATTTTTGTTTGAACCTAACACATGATTATACCGTGTCATTTTCTTAGTTTGCCTTATGAAAATTTTGTGGTATGTGGTTAAAGTGATTCAGATTATTACTTCCTGGATTGACAACCATTGCATTTTATTAGTTATTTGACATGCTATATCTTTCCCTCAGTTAACTACTAAAAATATGCCTTTGAATGCCCCTTGATGAATTATTTATAGTCATTTGTTAACATTTGAAGTAGAGGCTTCACTTCCTTTCAGATCTTACTTTATATGATAAAGAACTACATGCAATTTTTCTTGCATGTATTTTGCATCTTTCAGATTTTGTTCATTTATTTTCATTGAGTTTTGCAAAGCTACAGTGTTTTTCTTCTACCCATTTCAAGGGATATGGCAGTTCGTTTGCATTGTCCAATTGGGTAGTTTTTGCACAGTTTTCTTGAATGATGGGGGTTAACGCTAATGCATATGAGAAATCATAGTGTACAGGACAAGTTAATAGTATTATAATCTCCCATCATAAAAAATTGTGCCCCTGACCTGAAGGCCTGCAGCTATCCTATGATGGAATGCCCTATTGAAATTTGTTAGATTTTTTTTTTGATAATCTTGCATTGAAGTAAACAATATGTTACTTGGGGCTTCATCTTTTTCCATGAGTCACGTAATGTGAATCAACACTCGGCCAAACTCCACACGTCAAATGAACTATAGTATCCCGCAACAACGCGCGGGGCATCAACTAGTAATAAAAACGCAACAACCCAATGGAACAGACAGAAGATTACATCAATCCATGGGACAAAAACAACACACCTACAACAAATAAAAACAAACGTATAGGAAACAAAAAATAAGGTAAAAATTGATAAGATGGAAAATGAGACCACACAAGAGAGATGACATCACTTAGCTGTGACATGTCAAAGTCTCATCTAGATCTGATCATTGTTGCAAAAAAAAAAAAGTCTCACCGAGATGAGTTTTAGACGGACCCCTTTTATAAATTAGTGTGTAAATATGCATAATGTCGTCGATAAAAGGAAAATAATACCATCAATTTGGAAAAGCAGGGCATATGTTTGTTGCCCACTTGGGCTTTGACCATAAATTCCATGCACAATATTTTTATTAATAGTTACAGTGATAACCACAAGAATTACTTTCAAATGTGAATCTGACGATAGTGATTCTTGTTATAATAACATAATTCACATGTTGCTTAAAACATGAGTTTAAATAGTCAAAGCACGCCTTACATTTTTCAAAATAAAAGGAGTAGGTTGACTTGTCAAGCTCCTAAATACGATTTTTTTCAAATAAAATACAGTACACCAAACTTATCTGAACAAAGTAAAGCGATCACGAGAAAGTCTCTCAACTCAATTCTGGGTCATTTGAACTCTATACGCCAGTCGTGAATGGCGGCATCCGGGAACTAATGGCGGCCATCCGCTGCATGTACTGGTGGGCGCCCGCCGGGAACATCACCGGCGCCGGCGCCAGCGCCATGCGGCCGCCCATAGCCCACATCAGCTGCAGCTGCAGCTGCAGCGATTTGAGGTACTCGATCGCCTCGTCCAGCATCGACGCCTTGTCCGTCTGGTGGAAGAATTTCATGCCAAGAACGAGATGATCAGACCGATCGCCATTGCCAAGAATTATATTTAAGATCGTATTCGTAACGACTAGCGAGTAGCGAAGCTGCGGAGGGATTGGAATTACATACTTTGTTGCAGTGGGGTACGAGTTCTTGCAGGGCCCTCATCTTCTCGTTGATCCTGTCCCTTCTCCTCTGCATCCATCACGCAGAACACAGTCAGCAATGGCGGCCAAGAGGCCCAAGTGTCCAGGAAACTCGAAGTAAGACGAAGGTATTAGTCAGGTACCCTCTCCGAGAGGTTGTGCACTTGGGCGGCGCGCCGCCGTTTGGCTGTCGTCGGCTTCCGCGCCGTCTCGCACGTCACGTCGGCGGAGTCCGACTCCACGTCCTGCATAACCTCACTGGGGACCTCGCTCAGCTTCCGCTTGCTGGTGCCAGAAGGCCTCGACCACGTCGACGACGAGGTCAACGTCGCCGACACGCTGAGGTAGGACCTAGCGTCCCTGGCCTCCCTGCCGCTCCGCGGCAGCAGCACGGTGTCGTCGCGGGCGGTATCCGAGACGTGGGGCGTCTGGGCCTGGTTGCTCCCGCCGCAGGGCCTCCTGAATGCCATCGTGACCACCGAGGACTCGCCGGCCTCTGAGACAGGCGAGCCGCGCGGGCCGCCGCCGTGCAACCCTGCTTTACCCGCCAGCAGCGGCGGCGGCATCACCCCGCTTCGGAGCGCGGTGACCGCGTCCGCGGCGCTTCGCTGCTTATCATCCTCCTTGCACGGCCTGCCTGCGCCATCCGCCGGCATTCTGCCGAAGATCTCCGAGAAGAGGTCCCTCTCG
This sequence comes from Triticum dicoccoides, assembly GCF_002162155.2. Classification (NCBI taxonomy): domain Eukaryota; kingdom Viridiplantae; phylum Streptophyta; class Magnoliopsida; order Poales; family Poaceae; genus Triticum; species Triticum dicoccoides. The sequence goes on from NC_041389.1 coordinate 66,854,376, forward strand.
ACCGAGCAGTCGTCTTCATCGACGACGGGGTACTGGAACCACGGCGCCGCCTCCTGCTCGGGCACCGCCTGCCTTGGAGGCGCCTGGCTCTGCATGACGACGTGGCCGCTGCACCACAGCAGCTCGACGAGGCCGTCGTCTTCGCTGCTGCAGCAACACGCCACATGGAAGAATCAGTCATTGATTCCATCGGCCGATCCAAGAAAAGAGAAGATGAATCCGGCGGTTAGGAGGACGGACCTTAATGGCGGCAGGGCGTCTCCCATGTTGCCGGTCCAATCTGCAGGAACGAACTGGTTCATTGTTCCTCAGTACGAGACACACTTGCTCACTCGCTGCAAAGAGAATATGATGATAAAATAGCATATCCCATTTGACATGTGAGCAGCAAACCAAGAATTAGAAAGACCAGAAAAGGCAGATTCTTTTTTTCGAAAAGGACCAGAAAAGGCAGATGCTTCATATGTGTAGCTAAACAGGTATAGTTTGGTACACTCTGGTAGGACACAGAAGTAACATGTACCTGATGAGCTAGCTGCTTCTGAATGTTGCTGCAGTTGGTGAGATACTATGAGCCTCCTGCCGATCTGATCTGTTCTGATCAGCACACACCTGCAACTCTCTTTCTCCTCCTCTAATTAAGCTGAGCGGTAGACGTGCAGCAGGATGGATGGAGCGGCGAGTTGCAACTGGGCAGCAGGGTGGGCTTTTTATCAAGCCAAGTTGGGTGGGTTCAGAGCTCCAGAAGTACACTACTACAGTAGCAGCAGCATATTCTGCTGTTGATTTGACTGAACTGGATGGATATACATCAATATCATTCCCCGGGAGACTGGATCAACAGACAGCGACAGGTAATGGCTCTCACCTCTTATATATACTTCCGTTCAATTTCAACGAGTAAATCGGAACGGATGGAGTAAGTACGACCTAACTAGCAACGTTACACACGCATCATCACCGTCGTGATAATCGTCGCCGTCGTCTTCCCGCCACCTGGGAAACATACGATCATCATCGTCTCACTTACCCAGAGATCATTCATTGTATGCGCGTACTCAGAGGCCAAAGCAAGGTTCACTTACCGTAGCACGGCGGTCATGATCATGACCGATCGTCGGCGTGTAAGCTGAAACGATACGATCGCGCGCGCTTGCGGGTCACTGTTCCGAGAAGATTTTCGAGATCTTGGGCGATCGGCCTATCCAGCCGTGTGGAGCCAATTTTCCCGAGGGATGAGCGTCACGTCCATGTCAAGCCCAGCTCAACACGGAGCAGTATGCATGCATGTAAGCATGTTTGACATGTTCAGTTTTGGCGGCTAAGTATGGAGACATGCATGCATGTCACATGAGAAAGACGTGCGTGTGGGTCAAGCTCTTGAGAAGCTAGCAAAAGATCCGGTGGATCCATCATCCATCGGCGGCGGCGGTGTGTCCAGTGCTCAGTCTTCTTGCATCTCTCACGTCTTTATCGATCGAGGGCACTTCCCTCCGTGTTTATTTAGGTCATGGGCAAGGGATCAACAGTCCGAGTTTTCATGGGCTACCGACTACCCACGCACAGTAGCTTTATTGATCCTCTTGACTTGATGATTTTCCTCTCCAGCTACTGGAAACTTCGCTATGCATAGTGGTATGCTCTTTCTCCTTAAATTTTGTTTATTATTATTTCCTCATCTTCTGCGTCATTTTTTTTATCGTAGTAACTTTATTCCTCATGTAATAGCAAGGTCATTTACATAGTTGTGAAGAATAAAGTCAGGGACGAAAGTCTCTCAAACTTCAGAAGTACTATTGCTAAAACAATGCTTTGCTAATCCATCCGCTAGCATATTTGTCTCTCTGCTACAAAACTCATAGCTAATGCTCGCAAACTTCATTGCCAAGAGGGAGCACTCTGCCACCAAAGGAACGTCCACTCCCATGTACGCATCCGGGTCAGATATAGATTTCAAAGCGTCCATACAATCCGACTCAATGATGAGATTTGTGCATCCCAGATTCGTTGCCAGGTATAGTCCAGAACGGATGGCCATTAGCTCAGCTGGTCCTGCGCTTGAGACATGAGGTAATGCTAGTGTTGCCGCTCCCAGAAATTTGCCCTGGTCGTCACGGGCAACAACTCCACAAGCTCCACTAAGGTTCTCCTCATGAATGATGCATCAACGTTCACTTTTATAACTCCCCTGTTTGGCTTCTTCCACACTTGATCATTCTTGCGGATGGGCTGGTTTGGTGTATTTGCACAAACAAAATTGGTAGTAAGTACCTGAATTGAGATGGTCGATTGCTCTGGAGTTGGAACAGTCTCTCCCTTCGCAACCTGCCTCCTTTGCCACCATATAAACTACATGGCCACCAGGATGAGCTCGGTAGTGGGAATACCAAATGTCCAGAGTGATAGACCCGGACCGGTCCTGCACAACTACTCCGCATATCTCCTCGGTTAACCCTAGTGATGACCACACTTGTGTTGCTCTATCACATGTGAACAAACAATGTTGAATGTCCTCCAAACCAATTTTGCATATCGGGCATTGCGGGATCAAGCGTATGTGTCTGCCCGCGAGTACACCATAGCATGGTAGTACTCCCTTAAGTACTTTCCAACCAAAATGCTTGATCTTTCCCGGTAACCGAAGATGCCATATCTCCTTCCAAACCCCGCTAAGTTGAGCACTCCCTGGACTGTTCGAATTTGCATAGTGGCGACCGAACTAATGGTCAAATTCTAAGTGAAAAGCCGAGCGTACTGAGAAGGTTCCAGACTTTGTATAATGCCATGCCACAAAATATTCTAGTGCTTCAACATGTAGTGGAATTTGTAATATTCCGCGTACATTAACTGGCGAGAACATGCTCTGAATTAGTGCTTCATCCCACTAACACGTATGAGGGTTAATTATCTCTTGCACCTTTGACAACATGATTCCACCTCTAGGGGTGATAATCTTCCTTGTTGGACTTGATGGGATCCATGGGTCGTCCCAAATGTTAATATTTGAACCAGTGCCCAGTCGCCAAATACATCCCCTCTTGAAAGTTTGTATCGCAGCAACCAAACTTTGCCATGTAAACGAGGACCCTTTATTTGGGCCAGCTCTCAGAACATTACCACCAGGATAGTATTTTGCACTTAGAGCACATGCACACAAAGAGTCGAGATTCTGGATCAGTCGCAAACACTGCTTTGCTAACATAGCAAGGTTAAAGCTATGAAGGTCTCTAAATCCCGTACCTCCCTTCTTATTCAGTACACACATCTTCCACCATGCAAACCAATGCATTTTCCTTGTCTCCTCTCCATCACCCCACCAGAAGCTTGATATTTCATCAGTGGTTGATTTGCATATCCCTTTTGGTAACTTAAAAACAAACATAGCATATGATGGAATTGCCTGAGCTACTTCATTTAAAAGGATTTCTTTACCTTGAACTGATAGAAAATTTTCCTTCCACCCCTTCAGTCTCTGACATACTCTATCAACAAGATATTGAAAAAAATTCACTACGATCAACCCCGACAATAGTTGGTAGCCCCAAGTACTTGTCAGACAAAGCTTCTGTTAGTATATTCAACATTCCACATACATTCTCCCTTTCATTTACTCTGGTATTAGGACTAAACAAGATACTGAATTTGGGTGTACTTACACGCTGCCCTGAACTCTCACAATATGTATCTAGGACCCTCTTCAACGTACTTGCGTTCTGTACCGTAGCTCTCATGGGGATCAAAGAGTCATCTGCAAACAAAAGGTGAGATATCGAGGGGGCATTCCTTGACACCTTTATTCTTACAATACCACCAATTTCTTCTTCGTGAGTCAACATGATTGATATCCTTCAGAACAATCAAAAAAGATAACGAGATAGGGGGTCACCCTATCTTAGGCCCCTAGTTGGTGTAAATTTGTATATCTCTGTATCATTAAATCCGATCTGATATTTGACAGAGGAGACGCACTCCATGATAAGCTCAATCCATTGTGCATGAAACCCCACCCTCATCATCATCTACCTCATGAATTCTCATTGTACTATGTCATATGCTTTCAACATGTCCAGCTTAACCGCACAAATACCATATGGAATGAAAGCATTCATAAGCGACCAACACATTATCAGTAATTAACCTAACCTGGTACAAAAGCACTTTGTGTAGGGGAGATCACCTCATGTAGGATTTTCTTAGTCTATTAGCCAGCATCTTTGAAATTATCTTGTAGACCACATTACATAGACCGATGGGCCTAAACTGTGTAATGACCTCTGGACTGTCCACCTTCGGTATTAACACCACATCAGTGTCATTTCACCCATCTGGGATCTTTCTGTTGTTTATCGCTTCAAGCACTTTGTTTCTAAGCTCCTCTCCAATGTTATGCCAAAAATGTTCAAAAAATATAGCATGAAGACTGTCAGGGCCGGGGGCCTTCGCATCACCTATTTGAAATAGGGCTTTCTTTACTTCTTCCCGCGCATACGGAACAGTTAGAAGGTCATTCATTGGCCCCGGAACCAGAGGTTTGACTGTATCTAGCAAAGCTTCATCAATCAACCCTGCGTCCAAATTGAGAAGACTCTAGAAATAATCAAAAATCAAGGGCTTGAGGTCATCATTCCTCTCAACCCATGCATTATAATTATCTTTCAATCTCTCAATTAAATTGTGTCGCCTATGAGCCAAAACGTACTGATGATAAAACTTGGTATTACGGTCGCCCCGGCGTAGCCAGTTTGCATGTCCTCTCTGATCCCAATAGATTTCCTCCTGCTCGACGAGGTTTTCAATCTTCAGCGTCAACTCTTGTTGTTTTGCTCTTGCACCAGCATGAAAATGCACTCGCATTAGTGTTTCTAGTTCCTTCTGGGCTGCTTTTAGTCGGGATCGAAGGCCCTTCAAGACTTTTCGATCCCATTGATGGAGATCCTTATGCACTGCTGCTAACTTGTCGCTGGCCGAGGGACAGAGCCCACTCACAATAGCCTTCTGCCACTCTGTTCTCACCACTTCTTCCATAGCTTCCTCCTCTAACCACCTTGCTTCGAATTTTTCTCCCTGATGATGTCGCTGTGCTGCGACTCCCACAAGGTACTCTGTATCTAAACATATTGGAAGGTGGTCCGACTTGCCCATGTCCAGATTTATCAGGCCACATAACGGGTGCATATCCATCCATCACAAATTCGAGACAGGACGGTCTAGCCTTTCACTCAATCCTCCTCTAAAAAGGTAAACTTGTCGCCATGGTAGCCAATGTCCTCCAGTGAGCAGTCCGATATGGCATCTTGGAAGGCTTGTAGCCTACACTTTTGTCGCAGGGCTGCTCCTTCTTTCTTTACGACATCAATATCTCATGGAAATCACCAATAGCAACCCACAGGAGGTTGGATTGAGCATGAAGGTCTCGGATCAGCTGGTATGTCCTATCTTTATTATTCCAACTAGGCTCACCATACACACCCGTCAGTCTCCACATTTTACTATCCATCTCTTCAACTGACACATCGATGCAGTTAAAGGTATTAGTTCGGGAGTAGATCCTCACCTCCTTCTTCCAGACTAATAGTAACCCTCCACTCTTTCTACCAAGATAGGGAACCACAATCCTATGGTCCATTCTCAACTTTTTCATTAGCTCTTCTACCTTAACCTCGTCCAAATGCGTTTCAGATAGAAAAACGTATCTGGGTCATTCCGCCTTTGGATGTCCAGAAGCGACCTCACTGTCGGGGCACCGAGTAAACCCTGACAGTTCCAACTTATAAGTTTCATTGTGATCGGCGACCCTCCATGGAGGAGGACACCGCTAATTCTTCTGTTGACCCCGTCATGTTGGCCTTCAGCCTTTTACTATGTGTATCTCTTGCGGGGTGCTCATGAGTGATTTATCAATCTTTTCTCCCCCTGTGTTCTCGGTCAGGAGGACTTGATCGGTCACAAAGCCTGGTGGGGGTGCCACAGATGGGTCAACCACACTATGAACACTCCCATCCTGATTAATGAGGCGTTTCCTAGCCATCGACACAATAGCATTTCTGTGAATATCATTCCCCCTCTCCATATCCATGTTAGCAATTTGTTGAGGATTTGGATCTCCAAAATTTCCCCTTCTAGCACCACTTGATGTCGTGCTTCTACCATCACCGAAGCCTCTTCCTCTGTTAAACATGTCACCCCCGTGGCCTCCTCCCCGGCCGCCTCCCCTACCATACCCAGCCACACCTATCGAAGCATCAAAGTTCACCATTAGCCAGTCGCCCCATTCATAGTCTTCCACCCTATGGGTTCCATCACCACATTCTGTTACCACATGTCCGATCATGCCACAAAAATCACAGAAGTCTGGTAGCTTTTCATACTCCACATGGTACTTCTTACTCTCCTTTAATGTCAAGGGAACAACCTAAACTAGAGGTACATCTAGGGGGGTGGGCACCCTAGCTCTCAGATACTTAGTGGGGCTGATTCCCCCTTCATTCACAATAACTTTTATCGGGAGGATACGACCTTTCTCGCAATCTTCTCTGCGATTGCTCTATTTTTCATCAGACCACCAGGGATTTCAATGATTCACACCCATGCAGGGATACGATTCAGCTTGTAATCTTGCACATTCGTGATCCCATCATACTCATCAATCACAACTATCGCCTTATGAAAAATCTAGGGGCCTCCATTGATCACTTTGTTTGAATCACCAAAGCAGATCAGTTGTGCCAGGAATAGGTTTTCACGCATTGGCTTGAAAGTCACACCTTGCGCCGCCGTCCACGCGTTCCTCAACGTCTTAAATAGAGCAACATGGTTGAAGGGTCTTTGGGTATGAACCCTAAAGACAGCTATCCATTGTGTTTCCTTGATTAGGCTCTCAATTTCCCCAGCCAGGTCCAACTCCTCCTCTTCCTCACCATGGAGATTCATCCCCTGGAATTTGTCCTCTAGATTAGCATCGATCTCTTCATGTCCCATGTTTCCGCCGTCGGCTCCCGCGGCGGCGGACGCCGCCGGTGTATGCTCCTGTTCCGCCATGCAAGTTCGTCAGCACACTCTCAAACGTCGATGGATCACGTGAGGAGCACCTCGGAGGGAGATCTTGTTGGGGAACGTAGCAATTTCAAAAATTTTCCTACGCACACGCAAGATCATGGTGATGCATAGCAACGAGAGGGGAGAGTGTGTCCACGTACCCTCGTAGACCGCAAGCGGAAGCGTTATGACAACGCGGTTGATGTAGTCGTACGTCTTCACGATCCGACCGACCCAAGTACCGAACGTACGGCACCTCCGAGTTCAGCACACGTTCAGCTCGATGACGATCCCCGGACTCCAATCCAGCAAAGTGTCGGGGATGAGTTCCGTTAGCACGACGGTGTGGTGACGATGATGATGTTCTACCGGCGCAGGGCTTCGCCTAAACTCCGCGACGATATGACCGAGGTGGAGTATGGTGGAGGGGGGCACCGCACACGGCTAAGGAACGATCACGTAGATCAACTTGTGTGTCTATGGGGTGCCCCCTGCCCCCGTATATAAAGGAGTGGAGGAGGGGGAGGGCCGGCCCTCTCTATGGCGCGCCCTAGGGGAGTCCTACTCCCACAGGGAGTAGGATTCCCCTTTTCCTAGTAGAGCTAGGAGTCCTTCCATGTAGTAGGAGTAGGAGAGAAGGAAAGGGAAAAGAGAAGGGAAGGAAGGAGGGGGCGCAGCCCCTCCCCCTAGTCCAATTCGGACTAGGCCTTGGGGGGGGGGGCGACCTGCCCTAGGCAGCCCCTCTCTCTTTCCCGTATGGCCCAATAAGGCCCAATACTTCTCCCGGCGAATTCCCGTAACTCTCCGGTACTCCGAAAAATACCCGAATCACTCGGAACCATTTCGAAGTCCAAATATAGTCGTCCAATATATCGATCTTTACGTCTCGACCATTTCGAGACTCCTCGTCATGTCCTCGATCTCATTCGGGACTCCGAACTCCTTTGGTACATCAAAACTTATAAACTCATAATAAAACTGTCATCGTAACGTTAAGCGTGCGGACCCTACGGGTTCGAGAACTATGTAGACATGACCTAGAACTATTCTCGGTCAATAACCAATAGCGGAACCTGGATGCTCATATTGGCTCCTACATATTCTACGAAGATCTTTATCGGCCAAACCGCGTAACAACATACGTTGTTCCCTTTGTCATCGGTATGTTACTTGCCCGAGATTCGATCGTCGGTATCCAATACCTAGTTCAATCTCGTTACCGGCAAGTGTCTTTACTCGTTACGTAATGCATCATTCCGTAACTAACTCATTAGCTACATTGCTTGCAAGGCTTATACTGATGTGCATTACCGAGAGGGCCCAGAGATACCTCTCCGACAATCAGAGTGACAAAACCTAATCTCGAAATACGCCAACCCAACATGTACCTTCGGAGACACCTGTAGTACTCCTTTATAATCACCCAGTTACGTTGTGACGTTTGGTAGCACCCAAAGTGTTCCTCCGGTAAACGGGAGTTGCATAATCTCATAGTTATAGGAACATGCATAAGTCATGAAGAAAGCAATAGCAACATACTAAACGATCAAGTGCTAAGCTAACGGAATGGGTCCAGTCAATCACATCATTCTCCTAATGATGTGATCCCGTTAATCAAATGACAACTCTTTTGTCCATGGCTAGGAAACATAACCATCTTTGATAAACGAGCTAGTCAAGTAGAGGCATACTAGTGACACTATGTTTGTCTATGTATTCACACATGTATTATGTTTCCGGTTAATACAATTCTAGCATGAATAATAAACATTTATCATGAAATAAGGAAATAAATAATAACTTTATTATTGCCTCTAGGGCATATTTCCTTCAGATCTCACGTGAGATTTTGGTAGATTTTGATGGTAGAGTTGGAACTCCTGCAGTCGCCGCCAGGGGATAGATGGGAACCCTAGATTGCCTCTAGGGAATTTAGAATATACAGATTGTTTTCCTCATCTTCTGCGTCATCACAGCATGCTAGCAACAATTTAAAAATAAAAAAATTAAAGCAACCTGCCAAACCCATCACTGCAACAATTAGTCAATACAAATCATTTTTTCCTGAGAGCAACTGGAATAGCTTTGTATCTATAAAAAAGCCTTTTGTTTACAGAGAATTGAGAGAAAAATAGCCCTCAAATAGCTCCTGTAAACCCGAACTTTTTTACGGGATCCCGTATAAGTCCCCCATCTCCTGTCTCATTTACGGGAAGATATTCTTCCTCTATAATTTGGTGGGCAGGAAACCGCTTGAAAGTTTACGTTGCACGCCTTGCCCTACTGCTAGACTGCCGCCACAACGCAATGCCATTGTCCAGTCATCCTCTGTATGCTTGTTTAATCAAAAATAGGGGGAAACGATTTAAAGGATTTTTTTATGGGAATTGAGAAAAGTAATTGTCGCATAATTTCCTCTAAATCATATGGCCATCGAGAAAAACGACTTTTAAGTGAGAAGGTTCTATGAGAGTATTCAAGTTGCTCTAAACAGAAGTTGTCAAGGACGTTATGTCTAAGAGGATTTCAAATAGCTCTTGTAAAAACTCTCATATTTTTTTATAATTTATGGAAGTTATTTTTTACTACTTTTTCCAGGTCCTGTAAACGCCTTTTCCTAAAATATTTTTTCTATTTCCTATTAATTAGACCTTTGGGCAATTCAAGCATGCACGGCAGGCGGCCATGCCTAAGTACGACTGAGACATCGAACCTTTCCAAAGTGAGCCCGACTGGCGATGAGGAGCGGCACTGGGTTCGGCTCTGCACATGCAAACTATGGGGCACATGGGGGTGCACGAGGCGCGAGCCGCGGACGACTGGGTAGCTTTCCAGGGTGGCCATGGCCATGGCGAGCAGGTAAGGTGGGACGGGGCGAGGCGGCGGCAACTCGGCACATAGGGGACCCCTCTAGATTGTCCGACCCATTACAAGTGACGTGCACATCAAAGGTGTGTGGCAGCTACCGATAACGCTATAACACTACTATACAGTCGAATAGCACTGACCGGACAAATCATATTATCAGTCAGTGCCCTCGGGTCGGTGATGAGTTACACCACTGACCCGCCGACCTGTCGGTGCTAACCATGAACAAGGCACCGAGAATAGGGGTATCAGTGATCATCCAGTGTCTAGAGGCTAGTATCACAAGTACTGCAAAGCATCACATAGTACTACACACAATACTCAAAAAGAACATATAAGCATTCATTTTCATACAATACCCTTTCCCAACATAACTTGATTCACATAACAGATATAAACATCCAATACATTTATTGACATAGTGGTACGAGTACATAATTTTAGAAGCTCTTGGGAATGATATCATGTTGTGAGCACTAACTTACGGTGTGCCGACTAAGGGGTCTCTCACCGATGACTTTTGGCCTGGCGGGCCGGGCTGATGACTCCTTCTCGGTTCCGACCCGGGCCTCGTTGGGCGACCCATGGGGTATATTCAGAAGGTTCCAGAAGACTTGGAATATACTACTTGTGAGTTGCACAGGCATTTTCCCCGAAAAGGAAGAGTGAAGTAATATAGTAGCTGATAAGTATTTTCCTCAGTGAGAACCAAGGTTATCGAACCAATAGGAGAATCACACAAAGCCTAGTGAACAACACATGCACACACAAGAGCAAATACTTGCACCCAACACCTGCAAGAGGGTTGTCAATTCCCTTTAACTCGTTAGTTGCAAGGATCAAATCCGGTTGTGGTAGATATATAAATTGCAAAGTAAAATAAAAGTAAATAAATTTAGCAAGGTATTTTTGGTTTTGTAATATGATAAAAGTAGACCCAGTGGCCATTGCTTTCACCAGAGGCTTCTCTCTCGAAACATAGCATACGGTGGGTAGATAAATTATCACTGGGCAACTAATAGAAAAGCACATAGTTATGACCTTATTCATGGAAACGATCATGAATATAGGCATCACGTCTGTGACAAGTAGACCGACTCCTGCCTGCATCTACTAGTATTACTCCACCAATCGACCGACTCCTGCCTGCATCTATGGTATTAAGTTCATGACAAACAGAGTAACGCTTTAAGCAGGATGACATGATGTAGATAGAATAAAACCAAGCACTACTAGGGAAAACCTTATACACAGAGGTATAGTAGTAGCGCTGGTTTGAAAAGAGTGCCACTGCTACTTAGTAGTAACGCGTGTCAATAAAGCATGCTACAGATATGGTTATAGCAGTAGCGCGTCTGCAGAAAAAGCGCTACTACTATAATTCCCACACTGTTGCCGGTAGGCTAGGAATAGTAGTAGCGATGCCGCAAAAGCACACTACCGCTAAGTGCCTTGTAGTAGCACATTTCCGTTATAGAGCTCTACTGCTAAAAAAACAAAATAAAATGGAAAAGAAATAGAAAAGTAAATGAAAATTAAAGAAGTAGAGAAAGGAGAAATGAAAAAAAAGAGAAAAGGTCAAGGTAAACAAAAGAGAAAGAAAAATAAAGGAGAAAGGCATAGCAGTAGCGCTTGTTGCCACAAAACGCTATAGTTACGCTAGCACTAGCACGTTTTATAAGCCCGTGCTATAGCTACATTCCTTAGATAAAAGGAAAAGAAAAAGGAAAATAAATAACTACTTCCTATAGCAGTACTGCATTTTGGAAGAAAGTGCTATTGCTAACTTAGCTATAGCGCTTTTTGCAAAAATGCGCTACGGCTATTTTGACTTAACCCCGCGCAAGCTCAAAATTTTGTTAATTCCTTTTCCCCCTATCCCCCAACTCCTTTATCGCCGCCGTTGATCGCCCTGCCCGATCGAGCATGCCTTCGACCTCACCGCCGCCGCCCGAGGCCGCCCTTGACCTCATCGTCGCCGCCCTCGACCTCACCGTCACTGCCCTCGACCTCACCACCATCGCCCGAGCCCACCCAGGACCGCCGCCGCCCGAGCTCGAACCTGCCCTCGCCGCCGATCGTAAGGCTCTCCCTCTCCTCTCCCCTACCCTCCTCTCTCTCTCTACTAGGGCAATTCATATGTTGCTGCTGTGATGATGTTCAAATGAATCCTAGGTGTTCATATGAACCCTAGATTTGTTTACGGCAGTAGTCGTTTTTTAGCATTTAGGAAAAATGATTAGCTAATTTTTTTTAGAAAATTAGCCAGGGCAAATTTTTATAAAAATGCCTAAATAGTAATTCCATTTAGCTTTAAATTAACAGAGGGTAGATAAATAATAGTAGCATTTAGCTTTAAATTAATAGAGGCTATAAACAAAAAATGGATAGCTATAAAAAATTATTTGGACTATGGACCTGAATTTGGTCCAAATTTCATTCAAATGAAATTTGAATTATTTGGAATATGGACCTGAATTTGGTCCAAATTTAATTCATATGAAATTTGAATTATTTGGACTATGTACCTGAATATTTTTGAAGAAATTGGGTGTAGGTACTAAGGTCTTGCAGCAGAAATTTTGGTGAGGTCAGAAGGGTTAGAGAAAATGGAGTTCCTTTGCAATTTCTAATAAGGTCAAGTATTGTTAGAATATTTGCTCTAAAACAATTTGGATGAAAAGTAAATAATGTGTGTGTGTGTGTGTGAGAGAGAGAGAGAGAGAGAGGAATAGCTAGAACATAATTTGGGTTCTGTCCTAGGCAAAGAAGTGTTTAGTTAGGTCATTTTGCAAAGGGTTTTGGTTTTTGAAAAGACCACTATTTTTCAAGGAAAAGAATTTAGGCAAGTTTTATTTTAAAGACAATCCCTTCCTAGAATTTTAGCTTTAGACAAAAAACAAAAGTATTTAGCTATAAATAAAAATAGTAGATATGTCATTTAGCTATAAACAAAAAATAGAATTGTTTTTCTTTTCAAAAATATGGTAAAAGTAATTGTTGCTATGTAAACAAAAAACAAGATTGATCTTATATGATATATGTCATTTATGTTCATTTGCATATTCCATTATTGTTGATTACATCTTTTCATTGAAGTGGTCATGTTATATGCAAATTTCTCAATAGTGTTTGCACATGTTATATGCAACATTGAAGTGGTTCGATTATGCCCAAGTGGCGTTTTGTTGTTTCCAGGGAATGAAGACAAGTGGCCTATGTTTTACCGGAATGTTGATTCATTTCCGTTCCGGCAAATTTCAAGTGCTCAATTTGTCCACTTTTTTAGCAAAGGTCATGCCGAAATTTTCCATGAATTCCAACATGACTAGTGCTAAAAAATAGTACATATCGACTGCCCGGGGTTTTTCGTATCGGGAAGGAATCAACGTTCCTTCAAAACATAGGCCTTTTTTATGCCATTATTCATTTTATTAGGTATAGAATTAATTGACTAGATTTAATCATAGGAAACATGGTTAGCAATGATGAAGGAAAGGGTTCTGGTGATTGCAATGTCTACAAGGCGGCACACGCTTATTTGAACCTTCTCGATGAAAGGATTGAGAAGAGGTGTCTAGAGGGGGGGGGTGATTAGACCCTCAACAAATAAAGTTGGCAGTTTTTAAGTTTTTCAAGTTGAGGTGGAAGATTAACACAATTTGAAGCATACACAATACAATTCAAGCAAGCGTGCAAAGAGTATATGAGCAGCAGAAAGTAAAGCATGCAACTTTGCAAGAAAGTAAAGGGATAGGATTGGAGTGTGCAAACACAATTGGAGACACGGAGATTTTTGGCGTGGTTCCGATAGGTGGTGCTATCGTACAGCCACATTGGTGGAGACTTCAACCCGCAAAGGGTAATGGTTGCGCGAGTCCACGAAGGGCTCCACCCACGAAGGGTCCACGAAGAAGCAACCTTGTCTATCCCACCATGGCCATCGCCCATGAAGGAATTTCCTCACTAGGGTAGATCTTCATGAAGTAGGCGATCTCCTTGCCCTTATAAACTACTTGGTTCAACTCCACAATCTTGACAGAGGCTCCCAAGTGACACCCAACCAATCTAGGAGACACCACTCTCCAAAAGGTAATAGATGGTGTGTTGATGACGAACTCCTTGCTCTTGTGTTTCAAATGATAGTCTCCCCAACACTCAACTCTCTCTCTCTCTCTCAGATTTGGCTATGGTGGAAAGATGATTTGAGTGGAAAGCAACTTGGGGAAGGCTAGAGATCAAGATTCTTGTGGAATATCTTGGTCTCAACACATGAGTAGGTGGTTGTAGGACCTTGAAGTATGTCTAGGGGGGGTGATTAGACTACTTGACCAATTAAAAACTTAACCTTTTCCCAATTTTAGAGTTTGGCAGATTTTAGCTATCTTTGGACAAGTCAAGCAATCAACACACAATTCAAGCAAGCATGCGAAGAGTATATGAGCAGCGGAAATTAAAGCATGCAACTTGCAAGAATGTAACGGGAGGGGTTTGGAGGATTCAAACGCAATTGGAGACATAGATGTTTTTGTCATGGTTCCGATAGGTGGTGCTATCGTACATCCACGTTGATGGAGACTTCAACCCACGAAGGGTAACGGTTGCGTGAGTCCACGGAGGGCTCCACCCACGAAGGGTCCATGAAGAAGCAACCTTGTCTATCCCACCATGGCCGTCGCCCACGAAGGACTTGCCTCACTAGCGGTAGATCTTCACAAAGTAGGCGATCTCCTTGCCCTTACAAACTCCTTGGTTCAACTCCACAATCTTGTCAGAGGCTCCCAAGTGACACCTAGCCAATCTAGGAGACACCACTCTCCAAGAAGTAACAAATGGTGCGTTGATGATGAACTCCTTGCTCTTGTGCTTCAAATGATAGTCTCTCCAACACTCAACTCTCTCTCATGGGATTTGGATCTGGTGGAAAGAAGATTTGAGTGGAAAGCAACTTGGGGAAGGCTAGAGATCAAGATTCATATGGTAGGAATGGAATATCTTGGCCTCAACACATGAGTAGGTGGTTCTCTCTCAGATGGTATGATGGAAGTGTAGGTTTGTTCTGATGGCTCTCTCCACGAATGAAGAGGAGGTGGAGGGGTATATATAGCCTCCACACAAAATCTAACCGTTACACACAATTTAGCAAACTCGGTGGGACCGATTCAACAGACTCGGTCGGACCGATTTAGTAAATCTAGTGACCGTTAGGATTTTCGGTGGGACCGACATGCAACTCGGTAGGACCGATATGGTTAGGTTTAGGGCATAACGTAATCTCAGTGAGACTGATTACACAAACTCGGTGAGACCGATTTTGGTAATAAGCTTTCCAGAGAGTTGGTCAGGTAAACTCGGTGGGACCGATTCTCTCATTTCGGTGAGACCGAAATGTTACGAAAGTGAAACAGGGAGTTTACATTGCAATCTCGGTGGGACCGATCGCTCACTTCGGTTAGACCGAAACATTACAAAGGGAAACAGAGAGATTACAATCCCATCTCGGTGAGACCGAGATCCCTATCGGTAAGACCGATTTGCCTAGGGTTTGTGGCAGTGGCTATGACATTTGAACTCGGTGGCGCTGGATAGAAAGAATCGGTGGGACAGATTTTGACTTTGGGTTTAGGTCATATGTGGATGTGAGAAAGTAGTTGAGGGTTTTTGGAGCATATCACTAAGCACTTGAAGCAAGAGGCTCATTAAGCAACACCTTATCCCTCCTTGATAGTATTGGCTTTTCCTATAGAGTCAATGTGATCTTGGATCACTAAAATGTAAAATGAAGAGTCTTGAGCTTTTGAGCTTGAGCCTATCCTTTGTCCTTGATATTTTGAGGGATCCACTTTCATCATCCATGCCATGCCATTCATTGAGCTTTCCTGAAATAATAGTCTTGGAATAGCATTAGCTCAATGAGCTATATGTTGTTATGAATTACCAAAAACCACCTAGGGATAGTTGCACTTTCAATCTCCCCCCTTTTGGTAATTGATGACAACATATAGATCAAAGCTTCGACAAATGATAATAAGATTGAAAAACATCGTCGCTTTGAGAAGTATGTGATAAGCAAGAGCTCCCCCTAAATTTGTGCATAGTTTAAGATTTGCTTTGGACTGCAAATGCACAAGGAATTAGGCTCATGGGTTACTCTTCCATGTCACATACATCTTGGTGGAGCACTCAAAATAATAAAGATTGAATACATGCACTCATCACCAAGCAAAGTGAATGATCATATAAGGATAGGTAGGATAATATCATCTAACAAGCATAAGTGTAGATTATGATCAAACACATGATCATCAATGTCTCACAGATAATAGCATAGTATCTCAAGCAATCAAAAGCAAACAAAGTTTAACCACCAAAGCAAGAGAGAACAAAAAACAACACTCTCTCTCTCTCGAAGCCTATGATCTATACATTTTTCTCCCCCTTTGGCAACAAGTTACCAAAAAGTTCATAGAAAATGCATAGTGCTAGATCGACTCTCAGGCTTGATCTTCAGGTGGTGGTGTAGAGATGGCTCCTTGGACGAAGGCTTCAATTGATGTGGATGGAGCTGGAGGAGTTGGTGCTGGAGCTGGTTGCACTAGAGCTGTAGGAGCTGTAGCTGGTGCAGATGATGTGGCTCTGGTGTTTGTCACAGGCACTGCAGCTGACCTATGAGCTCTAGGCACTCTGGCAAATGCATCAGTGGTTGTCTTGCCCTTCCTCTCCTGCATGTCATCCTGGAGCTGCTCCACAACTGACTGAATCTCAATTACTTTGACATCTAGATCATAGAATTTTTGTTCCATGATTCTTTCCAGGCTCTCCTGGTTTTGAGTTAGGGTGGCCAACCCCTTCTCAATCCTCAGTGTTGATGCTATCAAGTAACCAAGCTTCTCCTGCTTGTTCTTCAAAAAGTACTCAGATGCCTCCTCTTGAGTTGGCATCTTGGCAGCCTTCTCTTTCTTTGCTTTCTCCTTCTTCTCTTGAGCTTGCACTGATGATGGTTCATTCTCATTCATCACAACTTGATTGTCCTCAAAGTCTGGATAGATAGCAAAATGTTCCTTATCCAGCAAGTATGTTCCTATGCCCATCTTTGAGTTAGGGGCATACCCACAACTTCTCTTCTGGTCTGTTGCTATCCTCTTAATGGTCTCAACAATGAGGCTCATGACCTTGAATTTTTGTGGCACATCAAACAAGTGTAGCAAGTTGATAGCAAACCCTCTAATCATGTTGTGGTCACCCGACTTGGGCAAAAGAGTCTGCCTTAGGATCCAGTTGATTGTTGGCAGCCCTGACAGAAGAAAATGAGCTGACCCAAACTTATGTGTCTCAACTGCAGCATCTGGGATTTCCTTGTACATATGAGCCATGGTATTGTGATCCATCTTCTTCTTGGCATAGACATCCAAGTCATCTTCACTCTCCTTTGGGGCATTGATCATATTGGCCCATTCCTCAATTGTTGACTTGTACCTTGTACCTTCAGACATCCAAACTATCCTGCCATCTGGATAGAAGTGTGCTGTGGAGTAGAATTGCATAATGAGCTCATCATTCCACTTTGTGAGCTTCTGCCCCACAAAGTCTGCAACTCCACAAGCAATGAAACTGTCTTGCACTCCAGGATAGTGTTCTTCATTTTCCTTCATGTAGGTCCAGTCGATCCACCTCATATCACACACTATAGGTTTCTTGTCCAACATCACTATCTCATAGAAATCCTGCTGTTCCTTAGTGTGGAACCTGTAATCAACAGCAGTCCTTCTCTTGATAGCATATGGATCTGATAGCCTCCACAGTCTGAGTCCTGCATCCTTTCTCAACTTCGTGTTCTCAACCACAGGATGAGCATCATTGTGGTCTGGAATCTTGGGCTTTAGCTTCCTCAGGACTTGTCCTTCATCATCTTCCTCATCAACAACTTCAGGCACTGGGGCCTTGTTCTTCTCAGTAGTTGGAATACTCTTGGTATTCCTCTTTGGTGCAATCTTGGGCTTGGGGGCAGCTTTGGGTGCTTCCTTGGGCTTTGATGTTGCAGCCTCTAAATTTATAGCATCACCCATCAGCTTTTGTGCCTTGGGTGCTGGTGCAACAACCTCTTCTTCCTCTTCAGAGTCTCTCCTCATAGAGGGATTTCCAAGAACCTGGGCAGTAGTGGTTCTAGCTCTCTTCTTCTTCTTATCTTGATCAGCAGCTTCATCTTCTGATTCAATGGTAAACTTCATAGTTTCTCTAGTGGGAACTTTCTTGGGTTTTGAAGTTGTGACTCTTCTTGCAGGTGCCTCTTTGGGATCAGGCTTTTCAGGAACTTGAGTTGATCCTCTGACCTTTAGCATAGGTGTCCTCTTGGCAGGGACCTTCCTATTGAGTCCAGGCTTGTGTTCTTTGCTGAGGCATACTCCTTTTTGAGCACTACCTTCTTGGAAGTAGCCTCATCTTCTTCTGCCATATAATCCTCATCCTCAGATTCTGAGGTTCTCTTCTTCCTTGTCCTGGTGGCAGCTTTAGGCAAATTGCTTAGGGTGCTCCTGCTGCCATCATCTGAAGTGCTAGAGGGACTAGTGCCCTCACTCATGTGATTGTGCTCTTCTGACTTGTTCTGACTATCACTTTGGTCTGACATGCTGCTAATTCTGACTGCTGACCCTGTGAATAGTTATAGATGAGATAGAATGGATGAGCATCACAAAATGCAGAGATTTTTTTTGCAAAAGAATGATTCAAAAACTTACTTTTAGTTTTCCACAGAAGGCATTTTGGATCAACCGATTTTCAAACTCGGTGATACCAAAGCAGTTTTGGAACCTAAACTGGTGTACTCGGTCGGAACAAGTCACAGTTCGGTGGCACCGAGACTGCTAGGGTTTCACAAAGTTCTAAAATCGGTCACACCGATTAGCAATTCTCGGTCAGACCGAGAGTTACTAGTGCAATGGCGTTAGCCAAATTGGTGGGACCGAGTTTTTCAACTTGGTGGGTCCAAGATGGTTTCGGCGGAAACCTAACCCTAAATTTTCAAATCGCATCTATTCTAAGGATTGTATTGACTAGATAGGAGTGTTTCAATCATGGCAAGAATCATAATGAACACAATGTGCTAGGAATCGGACGGGGATAGCACTGTGATCGAGTCCATACCCTAGCTTGGCAATGAACTCGCTACAACGACAACGGCGGGGGTGAATTCCGTTGACGGCGGCGGATCCCAGCGACAGGAGGCGGCTGGCGACGAGGAGATGATCCGGAGACCTGGTAGGCAGAGTGAGCTATGCGCGGGCGAAGGGGTTTGGAGAAAATTTCCAAATTTTTGCCCGTGAGTATATATAGCCCAACACTGTCGGTGTGACCGAGTGGAACAACTCGGTGGAACTGAGATGCATAACTGTATACAGTTACAACAACTCGGTGTGACCGAAAAGTTCAAACCGGTTGCACCGAGATTGAAAACCTAGATCGACTTAGTGATCTCGGTAGGACCGAAATGGAGGAATCGGTCAGGCCGAGAATCACAAAGAAGTTTTGGAAGTTTAAGTCTATGACGAATCGGGGACTCCGAGTGCTCCTCACAGAGAGTGGTTCGAATCTGACTTGATCAAATTTTGTGATGTAGCATGAATAGAGTTTGAGACGAGAAAAGCATAGATAGATAGAGAAGGTTCTTAGGCATTCTTGTCCATCTACTTGGCCAAAGAAAAAGAACCCAAGCAATCAAAGCAACAAGTGGATGTCCTCGAATGAGTAAAATATGCAACCAGCATGCTCACACAATAAAATGGCAAATGAAATATGTGGCAAAGCATGCACAACCAATTCTTGCATCTATCAAACAATTGGCGATGACTAGGTCATCTATATATGAGTATATTGACTTAGGAGTCAAATGAGAACATTTGATGATAGGTCATACTCATCGTTTAAGCTCAAGTTGGGTTACCACTTTTACATAATGCATTGATGTGTTCACACCATTAGAGTAGATTTGACTCAATTCTTAGAGTTAAGCTCCCCCTAGGTGTGAGATCCCCTTTTAGAGGGATGAACTAACCTTGGGTTTTGTCGATGATGACTTCATGTAGATGTTGAAGATGTGGATGCTCAATGTTGATGTACATCATTTGGAGCAATCCTTTGGAGTGAGTTGCACTTTCAACATACCTACATGGGTTAGTCCCACAAGGAACAAACAAGAATATCCATACACATAGAGTGATGCACAAACAAGATGATGTCCATGAAATCATTAGGTTACCTTGTCCCTTGCCTTACCAACATGAGGGTTTGTGACTCCTTGAACTAGTGCAAGATATGAAAGTTGATTGCACTTGTCCTTGCCATAATGATATGAGTGAAGAATGTTGGCAGAGTCACCCTCAAGAACTCTCTAGTTCTTCTTCTTCGGGATCCACATCATCTTAATGGGAATCCTTGGAGTTGTAGTTGTACTTGATGAAGTAGAATTTGACGTAGTCTTGGGAACCCACTTGACCAAGGCCTTAGGTGCTTCTTCAAATGCATCAATCTCCTCTTGAAGCTTGTCCTTGCCTTTGTTCTTGTGGTCTTGTGGTGGAAGATCATCTTGTGCTAGTGTTCCCTTGAAGGAAGTAGGATCATACTTCTCTTGTTGAGGAACAAACTTCGTCTTGGGGTATTGATCTTCTTCCCACTCAACTCCATTGGCATTGAACTTTCGTTCAAAACCAACACCTTGATTCTTCCGGTGCCTTCCTTGCTTGCGTACAATTTCCTCGAATTGCTTACTCCCGGCAAGGCTCTTGTATACACCTTTCTCTATAATTCCCTTCAATAAGCTATTTTCTTGCTCAAGTGTAACTTGGCTAAGATAATCATTAGTGGAATCAAGAGAACTACTAGAAGCAACAATATTGGATTTGGCATTATTATTGTTACTACTAGAGGAAGGATCTTTCTTGTACTTGTTGCTAGACTTGACTTGAGGCATGTAAGTAGATAAGAGTAAACGCTTGGCAATGTAAGAAGAACTTTTCTTACGGAGATCATCATTGATTGCCTTTAAGAACTCATGCTCTTGCTCAAGATTGAGCTTTTCAAAGCGTAACTTCTCATGAGCCCTTAAAAGTTCTCGATGATCTTCGAAGATAGTTTCATGAGCTAACTTAAGAGTGTTTGGTTCTTTAGTTAGAACCTCAATATTCTCCTTATCATTGTCATTCATTTTATCTTGATTAGCATGATTAATTGACGTTTCATCATAGTATTCATCACTAGAGTTGTCAACAAGTAAATCATCATCACCTAGCAAGTCATCTTCATCACTATTGAAATCAACATACTCGGGATGTGTTATCTTAGGACCTTTGGCCATGAAGCATCTTCCAATTCCTTCATTTGGTGAGTCAAATATGTCGTAGGAGTTGGTTGACACAGGTGCTAGACCGGCAACACCTTCATCTTGAGTATATTTGGAGTCGGAGTGATTGTCGGAGTCGGAGCCGGATACCCATTCACCAACATGAGCTTGATGTCTTTGTTTTGTGTAGCTCCTTGATGACTTGTCCTTCCTTTCCGAATCTTTGCTTCTCCGTGAGGGTCTTCGTTCATAACGATCATCTCTACTCCTCCTCTCTCTTGGTGGTGATTCTTCTCTTTTGCTTCTTCTTTTTGGAGAGTCTTCTCTTCTTTTGTAGGGTGCCGTACACTCATTGGAATAGTGTCCGGGTCTCCCACAATTGTAGCAATTGCACTCCCGACTAGAAGATCTTTTGTCATTGTAGGACCTTGACTTAGAGCTTCTTTCTTTGCTTCTACTCTTGTAGAACTTGTTGAAGTTCTTCACCATTAAGCTCAATTCTTCATTGAAGGTTTGTTTCTCACTTGATGATGTGGGGGCTTCACATGAGGCTTTGTAAGCACCACTTGACTTGTTGTGAAGTTCCTCCTTATCCTTGAGTGACATCTCATGAGCAACAATTCTTCCAATGACTTCCGTTGGCT
Organism: Triticum dicoccoides; assembly: GCF_002162155.2. Lineage (NCBI taxonomy): Eukaryota > Viridiplantae > Streptophyta > Magnoliopsida > Poales > Poaceae > Triticum > Triticum dicoccoides. The sequence continues at coordinate 66,876,255 of NC_041389.1, forward strand.
TGAGATCTTTGTAGTTTGGCATCATTTAGATCAATGTCCACATGGTATCATACTTTCCATCCAATGCTCTTAGGATCTTCTTGATGATGAATCTGTCGGTCATCTCTTCACTCCCTAAGCCGACAATCTCATTTGTGATAAGAGCAAGCCTAGAGTACATTTCAGTGACACCTTCACCATCCTTCATTTTGAACTTATCAAGCTGACTTTGGAGCACATCCAACTTGGATTCCTTGACGGAGTCGGTACCTTCATGCATATCAATCAAAGTATCCCAAATTTCCTTTGCATTCTCAAGATGGCTGATTTTGTTGAATTCTTCGGGGCACAAGCCATTGAAGAGGATATCACAAGCTTGAGTGTTGTATTGCGGCATCTTCAATTCTTCTGCGCTAGCTTCACGGTTCGGCTCTCTCCCATCAAACAATTCACCTTGCAAGCCAATACACACAATAGCCCAAACAGCAGGGTTATGTCCAAGAATATGCGTTTTCATCTTATGCTTCCAATTAGCAAAATTAGTACCATCAAAGTAAGGACCTCTACGGTGATAATTTCCCTCGCAAGACGCCATACTCTCCTAGGTTGTGAAACCAAGGCTACGACCACCAAAAGCTATGGAAATCAAAGCAAATGGAGACCAAAGCTCTGATACCACTTGTAGGACCTTGAAGTATGTCTAGAGGGGGGGGGGTGATTAGACTACTTGAGCAATTAAAAACTTAACCTTTTCCCAATTTTAGAGTTTGGCAGATTTTAGCTATCTTTGGACAAGTCAAGCAATCAACACACAATTCAAGCAAGCATACGAAGAGTATATGAGCAGCGGAAATTAAAGCATGCAACTTGCAAGAATGTAAAGAGAAGGGTTTGGAGGATTCAAACGCAATTGGAGACACGGATGTTTTTGTCGTGGTTCTGATAGGTGGTGCTATCGTACATCCACGTTGATGGAGACTTCAACACACGAAGGGTAACGGTTGCGCGAGTCCACGGAGGGCTCCACCCACGAAGGGTCCATGAAGAAGCAACCTTGTCTATCCCACCATGGCCGTCGCCCACGAAGGACTTGCCTCACTAGCGGTAGATCTGCACAAAGTAGGCGATCTCCTTGCCCTTACAAACTCCTTTGTTCAACTCCACAATCTTGTCGGAGGCTCCCAAGTGACACCTAGCCAATCTAGGAGACACCACTCTCCAAGAAGTAACAAATGGTGCGTTGATGATGAACTCCTTGCTCTTGTGCTTCAAATGATAATCTCCCCAACACTCAACTCTCTCTCATGGGATTTGGATCTGGTGGAAAGAAGATTTGAGTGGAAAGCAACTTGGGGAAGGCTAGAGATCAACATTCATATGGTAGGAATGGAATATCTTGGCCTCAACACATGAGTAGGTGGTTCTCTCTTAGAAATGGTAAGTTGGAAGTGTAGGTTTGTTCTGATGGCTCTCTCCACAAATAAAGAGGAGGTAGAGGGGTATATATAGCCTCCACACAAAATCTAACCGTTACACACAATTTACCAAACTCGGTGGGACCGATTCAACAGACTCGGTCGGACCGATTTAGCAAATCTAGTGACCGTTAGGATTTTTGGTGGGACCGACATGCAACTCGGTAGGACCGATATGGTTTGGGTTAGGGAATAACATAATCTCGGTGAGACTGATTACGCGAACTCGGTGAGACAGATTTTGGTAATAAGCTTTCCAGAGAGTTGGTCAGGTAAACTCGGTGGGACCGATTCGCTCATTTCGGTGAGACCGAAATGTTACGAAAGGGAAACAGGGAGTTTACATTGCAATCTTGGTGGGACCGATCGCTCACTTCGGTTAGACCGAAACGTTACGAAGGGAAACCAAGAGATTACAATCCCATCTCAGTGAAACCGAGATCCCTATCGGTAAGACCGATTTGCCTAGGATTTGTGGCAGTGGCTATGACATTTGAACTCGGTGGCGCTGGATAGAAAGAATCGGTGGGACCGATTTTGACTTTGGGTTTAGGTCATATGTGGATGTGAGAAAGTAGTTGAGGGTTTTTGGAGCATATCACTAAGCACTTGAATCAAGAGGCTCATTAAGCAACACCTCATCCCTCCTTGATAGTATTGGCTTTTCCTATAGACTCAATGTGATCTTGGAACACTAAAATGTAAAATGAAGAGTCTTGAGCTTTTGAGCTTGAGCCAATCCTTTGTCCTTGATATTTTGAGGGATCCACTTCCATCATCCATGCCATGTCATTAATTGAGCTTTCTTGAAATAATAGTCTTGGACTAGCATTAGCTCAATGAGCTATATGTTGTTATGAATTACCAAAACCACCTAGGGATAGTTGCACTTTCAGTGGTTCTCTCTCAGAAAATGAATGCTGGAAGTGTAGGCACGTTTCGATGGCTCTCCTCACGAATGAAGAGTGGGTGGAGGGGTATATATAGCCTCCACACAAATTCTAGCCATTACACACAGATTCCCAAACTCGGTGGGACCGAATGGTAAAACTCGGTCAGACCGATTCAGGTTAAAATGTGAATGTTAGAGTTTTCGGAGGGACCGACAAGGTCAACTCGGTGAGACCGATGTCCAAGGGTTAGGGTAAAGCCTAAACTCGGTTTGACCGTTTACTCAAACTCGGTGAGACCAACTTTGGTAATAAGCAAACTAAGTATTGGTCAAGCAAACTCGGTGGGAACGACTAAACAAACTCGGTTAGACCGAAAATGTTGCAATAGATCACATAGAATTTGCAAGCCCATCTCGGTGAGATCGAAGTGATTAGGGTTTGGCAGTGGCTGAATTAGATGAAACTCGGTGGCGCCAGATAGATCAAATTGGTGGGGCCAAGTTTGACTTTTGGGTTTAGGAAAGTTGTGGATATGAGAAAGTGGCTGAGGGTTTTGGAGCATATCACTAAGCACTTTGAGCAAGCAAGCCATTAAGCAACACCTCATCCTCTTTTAATAGTATTGACTTTCCTATGGACTCAATGTGATCTTGGATCACTAAAATGAAAATGTAGAGTCTTGAGCTTTTGCCAATATTTGTCCTTAGCATCTTGAAGGGGTTCCACATCCTCTTGTCCATGTCCATGCCACTCCAATGTTGAACTTATCTTAAATACACTAGGTAGAAGTATTATTCCAACAAGAGATATGTTGACATAAATTACCAAAATCACCCAGGGAGCACTTGTGCTTTGAATCTCCCCCTTTTTGGTAATTGATGATAACATACATCACTACAAAAAAAGACACATTCGTGACATTTTGGGTCGAATGAAATTTTTTCCTGTCATGCTTATGACATTTCTATGACGATAATTGTGACAAAACCCGGTATCATCATAGATGTGGTGGGCTCCTACTTCTATGACAAAAAATCATGACAGTAAATGGGCTTTTCTTCCTGGGCGGGCCGGAGACGCAGCTGCATGACATTCTTTGGGCCATCCATGACGGAAAAAACCATGGTAGAAGCAAGGGCCAAGAAAATATCGGGGACTTCCCGATTACGGTGGGTGGTCGGGGGCCGAGCGATGCGTGTTTCTCTCATACATGTACGCTCGTGGGTGCGAGGCATTGGGCTCTAACTAAACCCGAGCGAGGCGTTCGCCTAACTGAACCCGAGCGATTGTACTGCAGGCTACGCGTTACTGAACCCGAGCGACCGATCAATGGTTGTTTATTGAACCCGATCGAGCGATTCCTTCGTTCGCTATTGCTGCTAACTGAAGCCGACCGAACCTGCTACCTCCTTCCCTTGATGAACAATGAGCGTTGTTGGGGGGGGGGTTGGATGAACAGTTCCCGGCAGGGGGTTGGATGAACAAGACCCGTGGTGTTGCCACTGGATGAATAGGACCCCGATCGATCGAGCCGGTTGGGCGTGGTTGAACAGGACCCGAGGGCAGGATGAACAGGACCCTGTGGAGGGAAGGTTGAACAGTAGCCGCTGGAGGGCTGGTTGAACAGTAGCTGGTGGAGGGCTGGATGAACAGTAGCTCGTGGAGGGGTGGTTGAACAGGATCACGTGGAGTGGGCTGGTTGAATAGTAGCCGGTGGAGGAGTGGTAGAGGCTGGATGAACAGGAGCCCGTGGATGAACAGTCACAGGTGGAGGCTGGAGGAGGTCGACGGTAGATGAACAGTAGCCCGTGGAGGCTAGAGGAGGTTGACGGTGGAGATGAACAGTATCCCGTTGAGTCCCGTTTTGCGGTGCGCCACACCCCTCCCGATGAACAGGACCCCCATTTTTACCATAGTGCTCCAACACAAGTCCGTTTTCTCCATTTTGCGGTATGCCACACCCCTCCCGATCAACAGGACCCCGTTTCGACCGTAGGAGGTCCAACAGAAGTCCGTTTCCTCCGTTTTGCGCTACGCCAGACCCCTCCCGATGAACAGGATGCCGTTTCGACCATGGATGGTTGAACACAAGGCCGTTTCCTCCGTTCTGCGGTACGCCAGGCCTCATTTCCATCGGATGTTCCGTCCAAGCCGGTTGGCTCCTGATGAACAGCACACGTTTCGTTGCCTCCCGATGAACACGACGCATTCCGTTGCCTCCCCATGAACACGACGATGACGCAGTTTCTCCATTCTGACCCAGCCATGTATACGAGCCCTGGCCGTACGTATGCGCGAGTAGGCATTCGAGACCCTGCCCGTATGTACGTACGTGGCTGTATTTTCTTTCTTGCACCCTGGCCGCTATACGTACGTGTACATGCTATGTGCGCGCCTCTACAGCGACACGTGCACACCTCTACATCTACCAGTATGTACGTACACGTTTGCGACCAGAATGACAACACTAGGTACGCTTCCACCAGGTGGGTCCCGACTGTCAGGCACTTCCTTGCGTGCAAAGATGTAGCTGGTGGGTCCCAGCAGTCAGGGGGTGAATCATTTTTTTCCTGTAATATGGACGCACTTCCTTGCGTGCAAAGATGTAGCTGGTAGGTCCCAGCAATCAGGGGGAAAATGTTTTTTTCGTAAAATAAGGTGACCCGTCCGGCGGGTCCCTGCTGTCAGGTGGAGGAATGATTATTTTCCGCGTAATAAGGAGGCACTTCCTTGCTGCAGCCGTGGACCCAACTGTCAGCCTCTCTACCTACAGTACTCTTCCGATGGAAGTCGGCCGTTGACCACATTGACCATGCCGCGCTGAGAGCACCAAGGCGGTGGACGACGGCGAGGCCTAGGAAGGGGAGGACACGGAGCTGGGGAAGATGCGACAGTGGATGCCCACGCGAAGAGGAGTACGAGGGTTCACTGGTTCGACTGCGGTGTGAGGCTGTCGTCGCCGTAGAATAATATGGGGTGTGGGTGAGTGGAGGGATGACTTGGCCAGCGATGGGTGTAGTAGGGAGTAGTGGGGCATCCGCGACAGCACAACCGGCCACGGGAGGCAGGAGCAGGCGGCACGACCGGCGCTGCTTTGGGTGGCTGGAGCAAAAAGACCAGATGTTGAAGAAGCACTACGACCGTTGGATGGACATCGTACGGTCACTGGAGCTAGAATCGTTCATATTGACTAAGTTGACAAAGCCCTCCGTCGCCGTCAACTTAGTAGGCCCACAAGTCAGCCTCCCACTATGCTGGGTCCCAGCTAGTAGGGGGAGAATTCATTTTTTTCTGCGTAATAAGGAGGCACTTCCTTGCGTGCAAAGATATAGCTGGTGGGTCCGAGCTGTCAGCGGCGGGAACGTTTTTTTTTGCAAAATACAGAGGCCCTTTCGGTGGGTCCCAGATGTCAGGTGGAGGAATCATTATTTTGCATGTAATAAGGAGGCATTTCCTTGCGTGCAACCGTGGACCCAGCTGTCAGCCTCTCCACGTACAGTCCACTTCAGATGCATGTCGGTCGTTGACCATGTTGACCATGCCGCGCCAAGAGCACCAGGGCGGTGGACGACGGCGAGGCCTAGGAAGGGAACGACACGGAGCCAGGGAAGACTCGACAGTTGTTTCCCACGCAGAAGGGAGTATGACTGTACGAGGGTTTATTGGTTCGTCTGCCGTCGCCGAAGAATAACAGCAGATGTGGATGACTAGGGAGATGGCTAGGTCAGCGATGGGAGTACGGTGGAGCGGTGAGGCCTGCGCCGCAGCACAGCCGGCCGCGGGAGGAGGGGGCAGGCAGTCCCGCTGGCGCTTGTTTGAGCGGCTGGAGCAGGAAGAGCACAGATTGAATAAGCATGACGGCCGTTGGATGGACATCCAACAGTCACTGCTTGTGCGTCAACCTTTTTTAGGAAAGCCTCAAATCTATGGAAAACAGCATACAACACATCTTCCATTATTTCTAATAATTTACAGCCCATTTGTTAATTCTTAAGGTTTTTTTGAGCCCATATTGTTGTTGTTAGCATTACAGCCCATATTGTGGCCACGGTTAAAAAATTATACGAAATTTTGCATATTTCGGTGCGATCCGAACTGTTTTTAATCCTGAAATTTCGAGTCACGTTCAAACTGATTTTAAAAATAAATGTATTTCAATATAAAATCCAACAAATTGTCCATGCATAAAAATCAATGCAATTTAAAATCTCGAAATGAAACAAAATTGAAACTAATTGCCGGTTTGATGTGTTTTAAAAATGTACAACCCATTTCTCATTACTGATAGGCCCTTTTCTCAGCCAGCCGAATGAAACTCTCCTCATCTTGAAAGATTTGCAGCCCAACAGGCCTGACAAAACAACTTACTTGACAAATCACAAAAAAACTGGGCTAGCCATTTTCAGAAAGAAAAAAAAACTACTGGGCTGGTCTGTGGTAAACATAAAAGAAAAGGTTGTCTAGACAGGTCAGAGTGACCCGCACAGCCCAATTGACACCCTGGTTCCGTCTCAAAAACAAATTAGATAAATGCCACTCCAATTACGGTGATTCATAAAAATGCCACTGCAATTTCCAAACTTTGAAAAATGCCACTGCAATTTTTGCAAACTTTGAAAAACGCCACTGCAATTTGCAAACTTTGAAAAACGTCACTCCAGACTTCAAAAAATGCCACTGGAAATGGCATGAAATGGCATTTTCCAAAGTTTGGAAATTACAGTGGCATTTCTCGGAATCACCAGATTTGGAGTGGCATTTATCAAATTAACCCAAAACAATAATAATTGGGCGAGCTGCTAGGTCCCTAGTGTCAGCCACTCACTACGTTGACAATGGCCTGTGACCCAGATGTCAGAAATCCATTAGGAGGAGCCATTTTTATTGGCTTGAAATAAGGAGGCACTTGCTTGCGTACTGCCATGACCTTGGTGGGTCCCTGCTGTCATCCTCTCAACATACAATCATCTCCTGATTGTGTATGCGTCAACCTGGTAGGCCCACAAGTTAGCCTCTAAACCTGTGGCGGACCAATACAACCCATTTAAAAAAATAGCAGCCCATTCCATATGATCAAATGGAAAGTTCAACATTCAGAGCAAAGTAACAGGTCTGATCCAGATATAGAGTACCAAACTTCCACGTTGACAACCATCATAGACAAGTTAACTATCTACTCCCACTAATACTCTAGTAGTGTACAAGTACTAAATTACTCTTAGCTAACTAGACGATGTCGACTGCCATCTGCGTTACACGCTAAACGCCGGCACCGGCGTCCTCCGCCTCACCTCGAACTTTCCAGAGGTGCGATAGGGCGCGTTGCTCGCGCGCGTTGGCCCTTTCCATGCCGACGTGGTCCACCGAAGCTTCGGCTTCTAAGCGGGAAACCCACTTGACGAGCTGGTAGTAAAATTCGGCGTCGCGAACGCGTGTGTGCTCGACAGCCTCCAGGGCTATTTGCCGGGCGCCAGCCTCCGCGTAGTCGGCCCAGTTGCGGGCACTCTGCTTGCGACTCAGATCGTCGATGCGCTGCTGTTCCATGTCCCGATGGCAGCACAAATCGGTGGTACGCTGCTCCTCCGCCAGGCGGTCGCGCTCCAACAACTCCTCATACTCCGCATTGCCATCTAAAGACCGATAGGATGCTCCTCCCTCCGTCTGCCTTCCTATGAAAAACTGAACACTAGTTCCGGCGTTGACCGCCTCCGGCGTCTCCTATCACGGACGGGAGGGGGCATGGCGGACGTGGCGAGAGCAAGGATAAGTGGCGAGAAACGTCGGGTTGATGGGGGCTTATGAGGATAGGGCGAGTTGGGTGATGGTGCCTCTGGAGAAGGCCGAGAAACAGTAATTATAGGCGGAAGGTAGGCGAACCAGCATGTCGCGGGAAACGCAATGGTCATCTCAGTCATTGGAATTCAATGCTTTAGCAGGTTGGTGAGATTTTTGAATTAAGCCTGCAAACCGTAAAGGAGGTAGTACATGCGTGATCTGCTATTTATTCATGTAGGATCGAGTAGATCGTTTTTTGAATTGAGCCCTGCAAACCATAAAGGAGGTAGTACATGCGTGATCTGCTATTTATCCGTGTAGGATCGAGTAGGTCGGATAGTGTACGTGTAGGATCGAGTAGGTCAGATGGTGTTTGTGTATGATCACATTAGCTGATGAATGTTCGCTGGGAGATATGGCATTTGCAAACGTTTTGCTGGCAGTTTCTTCAGATTTGCATGGCATTTTCTTCAGAGCAGTTTGTCAGTTTCTTCAGAGGTAGGCATTTTTATTCAAAAAACTGCCACTTCGCTCGCAACTAAAACTACCAGGAGCACATTAGTAGGCTAGCTAGTGATCGATCAGTAACTTGTAAACACCGAGTGAACAGAAATAAGGAACTGTTAGTAACTTGTAAACACTAAGAACAGAGAAATAAGGATGATGCTGTGGACAGCAGTAAGAGCCGATCCGTTCGAAATGTTCACACGAGACTCACAGGCCTGACATTGTAATATGGTCACATTAGTAGCCCAAGTTCAAAACCAACTAGTACGATTCCCATACATAAGATCAACCTGATAATGCATCTCAATGATTCACAGATCATATACAAATATGTAGCTCCAAAAGCAAAGATCTAGAAAAAACATCTGTTCTTCCTACTAACATGGATGCTTCTCTTGGCCAACATTCAGTACAGAGTGAAAGACAAATTCGTTTGTGAAGTCTACAATTCCTCCTGCAAACGTAAGTGATTTCACCAACAGCTGGAACCATGGGAATGAACCACACATGATGGAGGAACATCCACTGCAATATGATTTGGTCTTCTCTCGATCACACGGCGAGACTATTTTCGGAATACAAACTTTAACTTAGGCAAAATGATGCCCATTGTATAATCAAACCAAAGAAATGATGCACCTAGTGTTGGCCAATAAATAGTACAGTACTACTTTTCTGCAGTCCATGAAGTGACTATCCAATCTTTCTGTGTCTATTTTCAAATGGCACTGCATGCAGTGACTATACTATTCTCTTGTGCAGTTCAACCAAAATTGTGGTCACTTTGTTTGTTTGCCAAATAGCAACAGGCAGACATCGCTGTCCGCACAAATATCAAGCAGCTAGTAAACATATACCCACCTTGTATTTTGGGTTTAAACACGTCTCTTCTGCTTAGCATCTGTCATGTTTTGCACTGGACAATTTGATACAGTCATGTTTTGCCCTGGAAAATTTCATACTGAATTGATTTGCTAGTTCAGAGCAAAAATATAGCGCCTATTCTTCATCAGACCAAGGATTTCCATGTTTGCAGTGATGGAAGAGGTAAAATCGATACAACCGAAATTGAGCATCCAATCATTGAATCTCGTCCTGCACCTCCAATGTAGGTCCACCCTGCCAATAAATTCACATGGAAACCGATAGTATTACTATCTAATGACAGTACAAAAAGATTAGTAAGATAGTAGCAAACCATGTACCTTCGTAATGAACAACTCATAGTACCACCAATTGGATATAAAGGTTTGGAAGAAAACATGCTCCTAATGTTGAACCATTTGGACTTTTTGTGCAGTTCCGCTAAAATCGGGCATCCCTGTTTGCATAGATATTGAAAGTGTGATTACTAGAAAAGTGACACTAGTTGAAGCATAGACTCACAAATATAAGCATTCCAATTTCTTAATGGGAAAATGTAGCAAGACTATTTCTAACCACCAGTTCAAAGAAATAAATATGGCAACAACGGCTGATGTCAGGAAGGCATACATAGTTTTTTCTGAAAAATTGAGCCATTCCTGACCTTTCCTTTTCTTTTAAGCATATTTTGTGCAGTTCAACTAAAATAAAATGCCATCACCGCCTTGACAATTCAGTGACACTGTACAAAAGGAAATGACTTAACATTACATCATGATGGCACGTATGTAGTCGACAGGCATTAGAGACAAACATACAGACCTCCTCTGATACGTCTCCAACGTATCTATAATTATTGATTGTTCCATGCTATTATATTACCCCTTTTGGATGTTTATGGGCTTTATTTTACATGTTTATATCATTTTTGGGACTAACCTACTAACCGGAGGCCCAGCCTGTATTGCTGTTTTTTGCCTATTTCAGTATTTCGAAGAAAAGGAATATCAAACAGAGTCCAAACGAAATGAAACCTCCGGGAGCGTGATTTTTGGAACGAACGTGATCGGGAGAACTTGTAGTGCAAGTCAAGAAGTTTGTGAGGCGGCCAGGAGACAGGAGGGCGCGCCTACCCCCTCTAGGCACGCCCCTATCCCCTGGGCCCCATAGGCGGCCACCGACGTACTTCTTCCTCCTATATATACCTACGTACCCCGAAAACATCCAGGGAGCCAACGAAACACAATTTCCACCACCGTAACCTTCTGTATCCGCGGGATCCCATCTTGGAGCCTTTGCCGGCGCTCCGCCAGAGGGGGAATCGACCACGGAGGGCTTCTATATCAACATCATAGCCCCTCCAAAGATTTGTGAGTAGTTTACCACAGACCTTCAGGTCCATAGTTATTAGCTAGATGGCTTCTTCTCTCTTTTTGGATCTCAATACAATGTTCTCCCCCTCTCTCGTGGAGATCTATTCGATGTTTTTTTCGGTATGTTTGTCGAGATCCGATGAATTGTGGGTTTATGATCAAGTTTATCTATGAGAAATATTTGAATTTCCTCTGAATTCTTTTATGTATGATTGAATTATCTTTGCAAGTCTCTTCGAATTATCAGTTTGGTTTGGCCTACTAGATTGATCTTTCTTGGCATGTGAGAAGTGCTTAGCTTTGGGTTCAATCTTGCGGTGTCCTTTCCCGGTGACAGCAGGGGCAGCAAGGCACGTATTGTATTGTTGCCATCGAGGATAAAATGATGGGGTTTATATCATATTGCATGGGTTTATCCCTCTACATCATGTCATCTTTCTTAATGTGTTACTCTGTTCTTTATGAACTTAATACTCTAGATGCAGGCAGGAGTCGGTCGATGTGTGGAGTAATAGTAGTAGATGCAGGCAGGAGTCAGTCTAGTTGTCACGGACGTGATGCCTATATACATGATCATGCCTAGATAATCTCACAATTATTCATTTTTCTATCAATTGCTTGACAGTGATTTGTTCACCCACCGTAATACTTATGCTATCTTGAGAGAAGCCACTAGTGAAACCTATGGCCCCCGGGTCTATCTTTTATCATATAAGTTTTCAATCTACTTTTATTTGCATCTTTACTTTTTGCATCTATATTATAAAATACCAAAAATATATTTATCTTATCATACTATCTCTATCTGATCTCACTTTCGCAAGTGGCCGTGAAGGGATTGACAACCCCTTTATTGCGTTGGTTGCGAGTTCTTTGCTTGTTTGTGTAGGTGCGTGGAACTTTTGAGGAGCCTCCTACTGGATTGATACCTTGGTTCTCAAAAACTGAGGGAAATACTTATGCTACTATTGCTGCATCACCCTTTCCTCTTCAAGGAAAACCAACGCAAGCTCAAGACGTAGCATCCTCCGATAACATAATGAACATTAATTTTAACAAAGGTGTGACTAGCTTTACCGGGATAATTTTAGTGAACTCTACACCCTCTGTTCCTTTATATAAGACGTTTTCGCAGTTCAATTTAAAGTACCCAAACGTCTATATTTAGAAAAATAGGTAGTAGTTTTCTTGAGCACATATCTAGGAAAGCTTGCCACACTTTATATATGTCCATACGCTAATGCAACACCATTTGAATAGTACAAATATACACTAATCCAATGGCTAGTGCAACAGTAGAGTAGTTATTTTATTACAGGGTACAATACAATGGTTTTACTGAAAAGATTTCCGTAAGCTCTAGCACTGGAACATTTCTATAAGAATTAACAATATAAAATGCAAAGGTAACAAGTTTCAGCATTGGTATACTAGCTGTGCAAGAGCATTAAACCAAATACAAAAGTCTGAAGGTAACTAGCATTATTAACTAATGACAGTATAAAAAATTGCAAACCATGTACCTTCAAGGTAAATATCATTTGAAACTCGAGGGGACCTTAAAATTGCTATCCCAATCTTGATAATCGGTCAAACATAAAAGCTTGATCGAATGAATCGAGAGAACACTGGGAGGAGGAGGTGCCCACTCTTGACCTTTCCTCTTGACACTGTACAAAAAAATTGACTTATCTCATGAAAGTGAGGTATGTAATCTATAAGCCTTAACAGTGCAAAAATCTGAAGGTAGTAACAAGATCCATCGTTGGTATACTGGCTGTGCAACAGCATTAGAATGCCTTAGCTGAAAACTCTTTAATACATCCACAATCAATAGCTAACCCTGAAATAATCCAGTGACATTAAATGGCATTGCTTAAATTTATCGGTGGCATTAGACTGAGTGCGGCATTAGTTAAATGTGGCATCACTTTAGCAGTAGCATTGCTTGACTTGACCATTGGCGTTATACTAACAGCAAAAAAGTGGCAATAAGAGCATGGGAGGCCCATTCGGACAGTGGGCGCACTAGTACGATGTACCTCCATGGACGCATAGAGTGGTGAGGGAGGTATGGTTGCCCAGAGAAAGAAATATCCAGGCAGCATATGTGGATTACATCCCATTTTTGTTCTCTTTAGCCACCTTTTTCCTATGTGAGGACAACAAACCGATCGACCTGGTCATTCTCTATTGCGTTGTCATTCCTTTCTACCTTTCTTCAACCAAGAGACACGAGACTCGTTCCTTAGCTACTGATTTTTCCCTTTTCAACCTAGATGCGGGTTCGATGCCTACTCTCTTGGGCAGTACAGTCTCCCTTCCTTTCCTTATTTAACCCAGACATGGATTAATCTGCATGAAGTAGGGTTTCCTTTAATAGTGCAAATTAAGGTTTTCCTTTGCGTGACCAGCAGAGCAGAGGATAGCAAATTGGGAAGATGCTGGAGTGGAAAAAGATCCACATGCAGCGACGTGGCAGATGGGGAAATAGAACAAGGGTATGGTTCAAAAAGAGGTAGCATACCTGAGGGTCGGCGGGAAGTGGCTTCGCTCGTGGTCATCGTCCTCCGCACACACTATGGCAGCGAGCTTGGGGACGAAGGCCATTCCGCACGGGCGCTAGGTCTGAGAGGACGGCCTTATCATCAGTGCGTGACCTCGCTCGCCGACGACGAGTGCATCAACACTGCACGTCTTTTCTTCCCCGGCGGGTCTGTAACCACCGGTGAGGAGGGAGAGAGAGGCCGTCTTTTTTAGATCTGGAGAGAGGGTGATTGTGTGAGAAGCAAGTGGGCAGCCCTTAGCAAGAAAGCGCTAGAGCCCCAGCCTATATATCTTTTTTTATACTACTAGTACTAAAGGTGGAGTAGTGGTAGAGTAGTTTATATTTTCTCTGCATATAGTACCAGTTAGTCATGCTTCAAAACTGAACGGCACGCCATTAAAAAAATATAGTTGAGAAATAATGCGACACTTCGGGCCAACGTGGCCAGATCACATTTTGCACGAGAAATGACACACCATGTTTCATTGACACGTGGTCCCTGTTCCAACATGTAAGTGAGACGACAGTGAGTCCTTTTGTACAATTTCCGAACGAACGTCTATGTAGGCCGGGGCGCCTCTTCGTGTACCGTGGAAACCATCCACCGCCTCTTCGCCTTCCCCTCTCGATTTGGAACTGTTGTCGCGTGCACTTCCTCTCTCCTCCATTTTCCTTCACCCTTCCTTCTGCCATTGTTCGATCGTCTTCTCAATGGAGGGAAGAAGCCAGAAACGACCTCGTTATTCTTGCCTCGATGTGAAAGATGACGTGGTGGAGGAAGTCATTGATCGGTGTGATGTCATCACCTCGGCTAGCATGGCAGGTTCATTCAAGACCATTCTCGACTCAACTAATAACATCATTGCAAGGAACCCAAGGGTCCAGGAGCGGTTTGATCACAATTATCTTCTTTGCTATAAGCATGTTCGCATGGGCGCGGACGATGGAAGCCTCGCCTTGTGCAAGTTGATGCCGCTTGATAGTGAAAAATGTGATGTCAAGATGCCATCGCTTAAGGGTAAGGACTGGGCTGGTGCAAATGGAGATTGGGTTGTTTATATTGGGTACAATTGCGACTGGGAACTTGTGAATGTGTACACTCGTTAGCAGATTCCACTTCCAAAAATCTCAGAGCACCCTGAGGTTGAGCAAACGGATGATCTACGTACGTTCAAATATGATCATGGTGGCTGTCGTCTATGGAAGATAGCAATTTTTTGAGTTCCCAACCGCTCTTGGGATTACAAGAACTATGAAGTTGTTGCTATCTTCGACAAGCTTGTTGCTGTCGTTACTGCTTCCACGACTCGTCCATGGATATTGCTCAAAAATTAATTTCTGTACATGGATGAGTACTGTGATCCAATTGCATATGAGCGTCTTGTGTTTGCTGCCACCACTTGTGCCACTGTTTTTGCATGGCATCCTTGTGGTTTTGGTACATTTGTCTTTCTCCGTAATTATAATTGTTTCATCCACTTTTTTACTAATTAACCTTCTTGTGTTTCAAATGTCCTGTGAACATTCCACCACCTATACTTGAAAATTTTTATAACCAAGGGGGAGATGCGATGGTGATGATCACGAGAATGAGGACGAGCAGAACTTATATACTCAGTGGCACCTAACAACTAATTCCGATGGAACACCTCTTCTTGTATGTATACAGTGCACTGAGATTGTTACTACTGAGGGAGCACGTGTTGTCTCCCATGGTCGCCCTCTCTGGGCCTATTCCAACACTCGTTGCAGGGTATTCGGGATGGATACTAGTGTGCTAGCGCCAACACCTTCTGCCTGGTTCAATATTGATAGTCTTGGAGAAAACTCGCTCTTCCTTGGACCAAACTATCCAATGATGGCGAAAGGCGATCCAGTTGCTGTTGACACAATGTTACTACCATTTATGAGAAGCAATTGTATCTATACCTTGGACATTGCGGTGGTTCCCTACCCTGGTCCAGATATATGCCGCTTCAGCCTGGATGATGAGTCCTGCATTGCTCTCGATATTGACAATAGCCGGCCGTTCCCAGAGCACCTGTGGTTCAAAGCAAGCGTTTCCAACACCGAGGATTGGTTGAGATGAAGTTCATTTCATTGCTTGTTATTTGTTGTGTGATGAAAACTTTAGTATTTGTAGAATGTTTTGTTGGAAATAATCTATAATCCAACATGTCCTCGTTGTTGTTGTGTGTTGATGACTTGTTGTATGTAATGAATTGTACATTTGCAAATGCATGTCATAAACTCAATTTATGAATGGTTTTCGAGTCACTTCTTGGAGTGTGAGTACCGTAGTAGTATAACCAGCATCCGGTTAGTATATGAAGTTACCACATCACATAGAGCCAACCTAATATTGGAGTATGCTAGCCCTCCACCGGCGCGCCGCTTCAAATGGTGGACGGAGTGAGAGGTCGCGTCACCTTGTGTCCAGATCTGATATGCCACGTGTACCAGATGAATGACTCCAAGTTTGACCACCGTGATGCTAGGTGCAAGCCGAGGAACACTGTTGGAGAGACCCCCTCATAATTTTCCTACATTGGTCGTTTGATTCATAGGATAGAATGCTATAGGATTTTTTCCCTATGTAATCATGTTTTAGTTGGCAATCTAGCATCCAATCCAACTTTTGTTTCACTTCCTTTGTTCCTACGAAGAGAGTACTTGCCTAAATGATGTGCCGCTGCAAGAGCCGCCTATATTAATTAACCATGCTCTAAAAAGGTGGACCAGCTTTGGCTATAGTATACTACTAGTACTGTACTAGGTTAGTAGGTGACCTTGCGCTTGGCTCTTATCCTCTTCCGGAAGTCGAACAATAATGATGGTATTACAGTAGTACTTTTGGCAATCTGACACCAAATGAACTGCTACACGTCCACCACTTGTAAGCAAAAGTTTCTCCTCGTGCTACGAGCCACCACGCACGTGTTGGCGAGGGAGAAGGCGTAGTAAGCAAGCTTCGCGTCAAGTTGATGGGGCGCATCAAAGTTATTCAGTACTCTCTTCAAAAAGGGCCGACCATGTCCATGCCTACCATCCCGTGCTCTGTCATTGAGTACGTGCACTATTCACATGCCATTGAGGAGAAAAAATATTGCATAGTACTAGGTGCCATCGAAGTGCACGACTCACTTACGCACTGTATATCTCCATTTTCTTGCATGACACGTCCACCTTGATGCTAGATGTTCCGCATGTCGGCAAAAGGGTGAACAAAGCTCATGTCTTAAATGAAAGAGTGGAAGAACATAGATTCCCGACGACCGAGAAGGAGCAACAAACCTAGCGGTGGAGCGTCTGCACTCATAATATTCTATATTATTTTAGCGATATAAAAGCAACCAAATCTATCCACGTTCCTATACCACTCTATAGTATGATAATAATGGTCATAGTTGGAAAATCCAAACAAAACCAAGCATTGGATCAACTCTTTTAGCACTCAAATTGTTACCGCCTGCCCACCTAGCCCGCCTATATATCCGCTCACGTGTGATGGCCACAGGAGCTATCCACTCAGATTGTATGTTAAAAGAATAAAGGTCGATAACTAATGCGGCACCTCGGGCCAACGCGGCCAGATCACATTTTGCACGAGAAATTACACACCATGTTTCGTTGACATGTGGTCCTGTTCCAACATGTCAGTGAGACGATGGCGAGTACATTTGTAGAATTTCTGAACGGACGTCTATGTAGGCCGGGGCGCTTCTTCGTGTACCGTGGCAACCATCCACCGACTCTTCGCCTTTCCCTCTTGATTTGGAACTGCTGCGCACGCACTTCCTCCCTCCTCCATTTGCCTTCACCCTTCCTTCTTCCATTGTTTGATCATCTTCATGGAGGGAATAGGCCGGAAACGACCCCGTTATTCTTGCCCTGATCTAAAGGATGACGTGGTGGAGGAACTCATTGATCGGTGCGACGTCATCACCTCGGCTAGCATGGCAGGTTTGTTCAAGACCATTCTCGACTCAACTAATAACATCATTACAAGGAACCCAAGGGTCCATGAGTGGTTTGATCTACCCTATCTTCTACGTCGTGCCTCTGCTGACCGGCGCACGGACGACGGAGGCCTCACCTTGTGCAAGTTGATGCTGCTTGGTAATGATACTTGTGATGTTAAGATGCCATCGCTTGAGGGTAAGGCTTGGGCAGGCGCAAATGGAGATTGGGTTGTTTATATTGGGTCCAACTGCGAGTGAGAACTTGTGAATGTGTACACTCGTCACCGGGTTCCACTTCCAAAAATCTCAGACTACCCAGAGGTTGAGCACACCAGTATTCTACGCACATTCAAATATGATCATGGTGACCGTCGTCTACGGAAGATAGCAATTTGTCGAGTTCCCAACCGCTCTTGGGATTACACGAACTATGAAGTTGCTGCTATCTTCGACAAGCTTCTTGGCGTCCTTACTTCCACGCCTCGATGGAAATTGCTCAAAAATTAATTTCTGTACACGGATGAGTACTGTGATGTAATTCAATACAAGGGTCTTGTGTTTGCTGCCACCACTCGTGGCACTGTTTTTGCATGGGATCCTTATGCTTTCGGTACGTTTGTCTTCCACCGTAATTATAATTGTTTCATCCACATGCATGTGGGTTAGCAAGTTTCCGTTTACTAATTAACCTTGTTGTGTTCCCAAGGTCCTGTGAACATTCCACCACCTATACCTGAAATTTTTTATAACCAAGGGGGAGATGACAATGGTGATGATCACGAGCATGAGGACGAGTAGGACCCATATACTCAGTGGCATCTGGCAACTTATTCTGATGGATCACCTCTTCTTGTGTGTGTACAGGGCACTACTGATGATACTAAGGAAGCAGGTGTTGTCTCGCATGGTCGCACTCTCCGGACCTATTCCAACATCCGTTACAGTGGGGTATTCGGGATGGGTACTACTGTGCTAGCGCCAACACCTTCTGCCTGGTTTAGTATTGATACTCTTGGAGGAAACTCGCTCTTCCTTGGACAAAACTATCCAATCATGGTGAAAGGCGATCCAGCTATTGTTCACACAACGTTACTACCATTTATGAGAAGCAACTATATCTATACCTTGGACATTGCTATGCTTCACCTACCGTGGCTATCACAATATGGGTCATGAAATAGGCCGCTTCAGCCTGTATGACCAGTACTACATTGGTCTCGAGATTGACAGTAGCTGCCCCTTCCGAGAAAAACTCTTCTGGTTCAAAGCAAGCGTTTCCAACGCCGAGGAGTGGTTGAGTTGAAGTTCATTTCATTGCTTGTTATTTATTGTGTGATGAAAACTTTAGTATTTACTAGAATATTTTGTTGGAACTAATCTATAATCCAACATGTACCCTCGTTGTCGTTGTGTGTTGATGACTTGTTGTATGTAATGAATGGTACATATGCATATGCATGTCATAAACTCAATTTATAAATGGTTTTCGACTCACTTCTTGGAGTGTTAGTTCCGTAGTAGTATAGCCATCATCCGTAGTAGTATGAAGTTGCCGCTTCACATAGAGCCAACCAATAGTTAGGTCTAGTTAGATCAACTAGAGCTAGGTGTCGCACGGAGGCTGAGAAATATGGTGATAGCATGACTGCGTGAGGTGGGCTTGTATGTAAGTAATATGATGTAGGCACAGGGCTTGCTGTGTTTCCTACTCCTCCGGTCTAAATGTGGAGAAGATTTGGTCGAGTTCTTCCTCCTTTTGCCGACACGTGGGACATCCAGCATCCAGGTCGTGTCATGCAAGAAATGGAGTGGTGGTTGAAGCCACGTGATGTGCATCTTGGGTTAAACTGTAAATAGAATCTTACTACTCTTGAGTAACTCCAAAAGCGGCCACCGAAGATCTTTATTGGATTTGTTTTTCATCACCAGGATGTCGAGGTGAAAGATGTGCAGGTTCAGTGGGTCCTCTTGCGTTTTCACTGACATGTGGGACCGCATATGAGCAAACAGACGATGGGCTCCACGCGTCTGCTGGCTGGCTGAGAAGAGAGATAGAGGAGGGCTGAGCACGGATTCCAGGAAATTTGTTCTACGTAACCAGGACGTCGATATAGGCTCGATATAGTGGGGTGGCATGGGCCATAACTAGCATTCATGTCTAGCAGTATGACACATGCCACCCACACGAGTCCCAACGACACCAATTTTCTTGGAGTCCGTGCTACAACCATCTCTTCTCCCTCCCGTTTTCTTAGCCATCACACGGTGGATAGGGTGGGGGTTTGCCGATAGTTGGTTTGCTTAACTGCGGTCCCACTTGTAAGTGAAAATGCAACACATCACGCATCCCCCCTTGAGCGGCGTGCCGGACCAACTGTGTGGGGGTGCGACGTGAACACAGCAGGCTTTTCCTTTTGAACTTGTAACTTGTAAAATTTGGTTCTGTTCCATGGCGCGACCGATAGATAGAATTAACAATTTTTCCTAGAGTAATGAGAAGTCTGGTTCTGGCGTAGTTCATGCATGGAGTACGTACAAAAATTATGAACTTGATGTGAAACGTAAGATAATTACTAGTAGTACCATATACTACTACATGGATTTGACGGAAAGATAAAGATACATACGGATCCATCAACGACATCCTCATGCCCTAGTGCGCCGGGTCACCAACTGACGTGTGAGGAGCAGCGGTGTTGGCGGCGAACTCAACATGCTTCTAAACAATGCCGTCCAAAGTTGCCATGCAGTCCAAGAAGGCCAGCGTCCTATCGTCCTCCTCTTGTATGTAGTCGTCCTCGTGGAAGATTTGTGCGTAGACGTGGGTGATTATGTTGATGGTGTCTTGCTGCACCAGGCGCTGTGCGGCGAGCACGACCTCGAGGTAGACATTCTCCGGCGCAACGGCGGGCAGTCGCAGGGCCACTAGTGCGTCGAAGAGGTTGTTAGCACAGAGGCCGTTGAGGGTGGCGGGCATCGCAGAGCCTGGGCGCGTGGGTTGGAGGCATACGTCAAGGTCATTCGCAAGATTCTTGACGATGGTGAACTTATCGAGGAAGCCCACGAGGACCTCGTCGAACAAGGAGACGAAGCTGTCGTCCAAGTGGCCCCTCGCCCTGGCGGCCTCAAGCACTACCTGGAAACATTCCTCAGTGCCGGGCCGCAGGCCGGTGTTGTGGACCATCTGGCACAGCCAGCTGATGGTCGCGCTCATTGCTGAGGGAGTCCTGGATTAGGGGGTATCCGGACAGCCGGACTGTGTACAACGTCCGGACTATTGAAGCGTGGAGATACAAGACTCAAGACTTCGGCCCGTGTCCGCATGGGACTTTCCTTGGCATGGAAGGCAAGCTTGGTGATCCGAATATTATATTTCCTTCCTTGTAACCGACTCCATGTAAACCCTAGCCCTCTCCAGTGTCTATATAAATCGGAGAGGTTGGTCCTTAGAAGGCCGATCACAATTACATTCATACCATCATAGGCTAGCTCCTAGGGTTTAGCCTCTACGATCTCGTGGTAGATCTACACTTGTACTACCCATATCATCAATATTAATCAAGCAGGAAGTAGGGTTTTACCTCCATCGAGAGGGCCCAAACCTGGGTAAACACCTGTGTCCCTTACTTCTTGTTACCATCAGCCTTGACGCACAGATTGGGACCCCCTACCCGAGATCCGCCGATTTTGACACCGACATTGGTGCTTTCATTGAGAGTTCCTCTGTGACGTCACCGTCAGGCTCGATGGCTCCTTCAATCGTCATTAACGACGCAGTCCAGGGTGATACTTTCCTCCCCGGACAGATCTTCGTGTTCGGCGGCTTCGCGCTGCGGGCCAATTCGCTTGGCCACTTGGAGCAGATCAATAGCTATGCCCCCGGCCATCAAGTAAGGTTCGGAAACCTGAACTACACGGCGGATATCCGCCGAGACTTGATCTTCGACGGATTCGGGCCAGTGCCAGAAGCGCCGAATAGTCGCGATGAGCACGGCTTAGGCCTGCTGTTAGACATCGATCGGGATATCGTCCCGACAAAAGCCTCAGATATAAATCCGGGACAGGTTGCTTTGCCTAAGGACGGAGGGCTGGACCCCGCCCCACAGGTCGTACCCTCATCAGCGATGGAGCCGAACACAGGATTCACCTCTGAGGGAACCTGTGACTCCGGACCCCCGGATTCATATCTGGACGCAGGTTCCAGTCAGCGCGCCCCCAAGCCCGCCGATCCTGGTTGGGCTCCGGTGATGGAGTTCACCGCGGCGGACGTTTTTCAGCACTCGCCCTTTGGCGACATGATGGACTTATTGAAGTCTCTCTCCTTGTCAGGAGACTCCAGGCCAAACTATGTCCGGCTCGAGTGGGAAGCAGACAACGACGGAATTCGTTGCCCACCCACCACCCACTTCATTGCCACGATCGATGATCTAACCGACGTGCTTGACTTCGACTCCGAAGACATCGACGGTATGGATGACGATGTAGGAGAATCACAGGAGCCACCGCTCACATGGCGGTGGACGGCCACCTCCTCATATGATATATATATATATATGGTGGACACTCTGAAGGAAACTAATGGCGATGAGGCAACAGAGGAGAACCCCTCGGGAAGAAAATCAAATAATGGGCATCGCCGGCGCCGCTCCAAGCCCCGCCATAGCAACACCGGCCCCGGAGGTGAAAATAATCCGGATGGCGCCAAAGAAGAATATGACCCTGATCAGCCCGCCTTTGAGCAGGCCGAACAGGAAGACGAGCAGGTCATCCCAGAAGAACAGGCGACAGACGCATACCCAGAGGAGGACAACTACATGCCCCCCTCCGAAGACGAGATCACCCTCGGCGACGACGAGTTCGGCGTACCGGAGGATCCCGTGGAGCAGGAGCGCTTCTAGCGTAGGCTTATAGCCACTGCAAGGAGCCTGAAGAAGAAGCAGCAGCAACTACAAGCTGATCAAGACCTGCTCACAGATAGATGGACTGAAGTCCTGGCAGCCGAGGAATATGGACTCGAACGCCAAACGGCTGACCGGCCACCCTGTGGCTGGGACAGAACGGGATACCAGCACGGATACCAGCCTGCACCCCCATGCCGATACACTATGGCTCAGGGTAACAGGCACGACCTGCAAGATATTCTGGACAATAAAGCAGGACAGCCAAGATTGATATACGGATCGAGGGGGCGCGCCCCAATGCGCGACGACGACCATCATGCCGGGTACATCATCAGAAAATCTGGCCGGGCCGAACATAGCAACCCAGACCAATCCGACCTGCGTAGCCACATAGCCCGGCACAGAGGCGTCGCACACCCCCTCTGCTTCACGGACGAAGTAATGGATCATGAATTCCCAGAAGGGTTCAAACCTGTAAACATCGAATCATACGATGGCACAACAGACCCCGCAGTATGGATCGAAGATTTCCTTCTCCACATTCACATGGCCCGCGGAGATGATCTACACGCCACCAAGTATCTCCCTCTTAAGCTCAAAGGACCATCTCGACACTGGTTAAACTGTCTGCCAACAAATTCCATTGGCAGTTGGGAAAACCTGGAAGATGCATTCCTTGACAACTTCTAGGGCACATATGTGCGACCACCAGACGCTGATGCCCTGAGCCACATTACTCAATAGCCCGGAGAGTCAGCTCGGAAATTCTAGACTCGGTTCCTAACTAAAAAGAACCAAATAGTCGACTGTCCGGACGTTGAAGCCCTGGCGGATTTTAAGCATAATATCCGTGATGAGTGGCTCGCTCGACACCTCGGCCAGGAAAAACCGAAGTCTATGGCAGCTCTCACAACCCTAATGACCCGTTTTGTGTGGGTGAGGATAGCTGGTTGGCTCGTAGCGGCACCACGCCACATTCCGGCACTTCGGACAGCCGCGATGCTAACGGCAAGCCACGACGCAACAGACATAAGAGATGGAACAACGGCGACAGCACGGAAGACACGACAGTCAACGCCGGATTTAGCGGACCAAAATCCGGACATCGGAAAAAGCCGTTCAAAAGAAATAATCAGGGACCGTCCAGTCTGGACCGCATACTGAAGCGCTTGTGCCAAATTCATGGCACACCGGACAAACTAGCCAACCACACCAATAGAGATTGTTGGGTGTTCAAACAGGCCGGCAAGATAAACGCCGAAAATAAGGACAAGGGGCTGCACAGCGACGATGACGATGAGCCCCGACGTCCGAATATGGGGGCACAAAAGAAATTCCCCCCCAGGTGAAAACGGTCAATATGATCTACGCCACCCATATCCCTAAGCGGGAACGGGAGCGGGCACTACGGGACGTCTATGCGATGGAGCCAGTCGCCCCCTAGTTCAACCTATGGTCAGCTTGTCCGATCACCTTTGACCGTAGGGATCACTCTACCAGCATCCATCATGGTGGCTCAGCCACATTGGTCTAGACCCAATCATCGACAGATTCCACCACACGCGCGTGTTGACACCAGATTTTGGCACGGTCAAATACTTATTTAAGATGGCCTCAAATGGAGAAGTGATCTTCATGAAAGAGTTCCATATTGTCAATATGAACATCTTTGAAGTTTGGGTCATCGCAGTCCGATTTCATCTCGAAGGCCGAAACTATGCTCAAAGTACTAAGATCTTATATTCAGAGTACAGTTTGGCTGATTAAGCCCCCAATACAAGCTCAACTAAAAAAATCATCTACACGGATTGTCTTCGTCTCGTCGAAACGATCGATTTTGATATAAAAATAGTTCCAATCCGAGTTCGTATGCAAAAATTAGAGCCATCGGAATACAGCCCTGTCAGGAGGCAAAAACTGGCGCGCCCCACCAGACACCCTGTCTGATGGGTAGCGCGAGGATAGCCGGTTTTGCGCGACCGATTTGACCCTCAAGATGACCTCTGATCAAAAAACGTTCAACATAAAAGTTGTTCGTCTCGTCGAAACTGTCAAGGTTGCTTTTGGGCTCGTTTCCATTCGAGATCGTTTACCACCACAAAAAAGACCCGCAAGGTGCAACCAGTTTAAACCGAACAGTTTTGGAAAGTTCGGACAAAACCAATCCGAATTTGACTAGGGTTTTGGACGTGAATCCAAGCCTTTTCCTTTCACGGGAAGTCCAGCCGCCTCTTATATACCTGAAGGGTGACGGCCGATTGAACAACACACAATCGAACAAATCATCTACCACTTTTTATCTTTTATCTTTTCTCCTTAACCCTAGTTCTTCTTCTCCTCGTTCTTCGTCTGTTCTTCTTGTTGCAGGGCGGTGAACCTCGAGGCCCTAGGGGCGATTAGGTCGACCTAGGGCAGCCCATAGCCACCGCGCGCCCTAACGGGGTCCCTCCCGGGCGTGTGGGATTTCGGGTCCTCAAAAGCACCCGCCGGATTGCCTGCGTACCGCGCTTCCGGCCGGGTCTCCTTCGACGTGAGCTGCGGTGCATCACCCTCGGCGTTGGAGGTACACGGTGACGTGTTCGTGTGCGAACACACTTTTTGGCGACTCCGCTGGGGACGAAGCTTCGAACGGTCTCCGGCCCGTTCTTGCTACGAAGAGATCGTCATCTAGGGTTTGCAGTCTACAAAGGTAATATGAATACCCAATCCCTTTATGTAGATGCAAATAATTCATATGGTGTTACTAGATCGTTCAATGAGTATACTCTATCGGCCAACCCCAGTTTTTTCAATCATGCAACTGACTATGTGCAAGGGCCGATTCAAAGTAATTTATATACTTCAACTTCTGATGATATTAGTAACATGCATCATATGTATCCCAACTCACATGCATCGGCAACCCAGCAAATTCATATGCCGATGAGCAACATGATGAGTTTGATAAATCAATTTGAAACACCCCAAGTTAGAATTTCCAATGCCATACAAGAAAGTGTTTCACCCTTTTATTCATCGGCAGCTAATTTGCAATATAGTAATCCAACCATGCCGATGAATGAGAGAATTGGCCATGCTACTAATGGCTATTTGGCCAATCACTCTCAACCGTCATATGCTACACCTCATGTTAGTAATTCTTCGGCACCATACACAACTGTAGATGCTCATAATTCGGCTTCACACCTTCCTGGTTATAGCCGAATGAATGTAAATTTTACAGGAGCGGTTGTGCCTAATATTGCAGGAGATGAGGTGGCTCTGGCTGCATTAAAAAGTTTAGCCCAAAATAAGAAGATTAGTGCTATTTGCCTTGAGCAGCACAATAAGGGATTGGTTCCTGATTATGAGGCAATAAGAGCTAGGGTTTTGAAAGAAGACGAAGTGTTGCCGATTGACCAAATTGGCGCGAGAAAATATTCAACAACAGTACACATGTCTTCACCTATCATTGCAACATGTTATACACCCCCTATACAATCGCAAAATTTCGGCAACATCAATTCATTGCCGAAAGATCGTAAAAGTATTTGGGGCAAGCCGATCCAAGCAGGGCTGAGTTTAAAGAAAAATATGTCGCCCGAATTGACGGGGTCAAGCCAACTCTCACAGGGAATAGCCTCAATGGCTTTACTACACCAACTCTTGAGGAATTACCAGCAGAATATCGACAAGCTTATGAAGCTCTCAAGAAGAGGCGTGGAGAGGAATATTTGCAAGAATATGTCAAGTCCCTTCTTCCATTCAGCAATCATGATGGCTCCTCTATGATGTTGAGGCAAGCCAAGAAAGGAGCTTTGCAGGCAAATCAGCAAGAAAGGGTTCACTCGGCTAATACGGTTGATTCGATTGAAACCGAGTCAAAGATGGCTAAGTCGTCTACAGCTGAGTTGAACGGTTCCTTTAGTGACAAGACAATGGTGGATTCAATTGAAACCGGGTTGAGCACTGAGACGTTTAGGGTCGAGTGCGTTGCATCATGCCAGCCAAGTACACCATGCCAGCCAAGTGCATCGCTGGCTAATACCAATTGCATCAAGCCAATTATTGACAGGTGTACCAAAATAGATGATGCAAGATTCCCCGAGCTAAGGAACACCAAACGCAGCAAATTGGTTGTCCTCGATTTTTCTAGATGTGAGGGAGCTTACATGCTACCCTATGAGTGTCGTGCCAAAAATATTGATGAGCATCAAGAACAAAGTAATATGGCCGAACACAGTTCCATTAATGATGAACATCAAGAACAAGAAAATGCAGCCGAGCAAAGTTCAACTGACAAAGAGCATCCGAGTGAAATCCACTCGGGCAATCCGACTGAAATATACTCGGGCAATCCGAGTGAAATCTACTCAGACAATCCGAATGATGAAGCACGAGATCCAGAAAAAGAGGACGAGGCATTGGAGAATTATTCAGAAGTGGAGCAAGGTATTGTTCCAGTAGTGCAACCATCTCTTCCTTCCAACGTCTTCACAAAGGTACACCTAGCAGATAGTTTATTCAATTTTCGATTCGGTCAAAATCATATTGTTGATGCACCTGTTAGTAAGATTCTAATTAATTTTGAAAGACCAATCGAAATGAGTAATCTGTTTGTTAGGAATGATCTTGTCACTAATCATGATAGTCAACAACACATGGTATCATTCATAGAGACTGGTAGTGATAACTCATCGCAACCAAAGCTTTTCCCATTATGCCGACATAAAATTATGTTCATATGGATAGTTTTGCTTGTTTCATGCCTGGCTAACATTTGGTCTCAAATGAGACGTATATTCGGTAATTGTTTTGGTTGCAGAAACATAAAGCCAGGTCCAAAGTCCTTCGAGATAGCTGATTCAAAAGCATCGGAAAAGGAGGATGGAAAACAATGCATAGCCGAGTCGGATGACGTTAACTCACCGTCACTTGGTTACTTAATTCCAAAGCCGGTATCAAAATATCGGCTGAAATATATACGATGTACCATCAGTCCGGACAAAGATGATCACATTGTCGGTGCATCACCGTCTAATCCAATTATCATAGAAGATCATCATGTCGAACCGTCGGGGCAGGAGCCAGAGCAGAACTCGTTTGAGCAAAACATTGGAAGCTGCGATATGTTTCAGCAATTAACGCAATCAGCCATCCAAGGACGATTGGAGTTTGACGAGACGCACGTAGATGATAAGATGGCTATGATTAACTCTGATGACAAAGTTATGACTCGGCTGCATCAAGCCGGCTCACCCAATGACAGACAGGTATACACTGAAATTGATGAGACCGAGTCGTCGAGCGAGAAAATTACTCAAGTCAACAATCTTGAAGACAGACAGTCCATCTCAGTTATGACGAGAATGCCTAGCACTGGGGGGCAACAAGAAAATCCAAAGATCGATCCCGGCAATTCAAAAAAGTACAAAGGCAGCGGTAAGCACAAGAGGAGGAAATCAAAAGTTACCTTCGCTCAGTTATTGGAAAAATATCAAAAAGAGAGCGAAGAAAAATGTGCTTATTGGCCAAGTAGTACAAAAGCATCAAGATCATCCCCAAGGCGTAAGTGTAATAATCGGGATTGGCGAAAAGAGAAGTTCAATGCAGAAGATACATATTCTACTTTTGGGACGCCAATGCCAATGTCATTGACACCTCCCTATGCTGATTCATCATGGGACATGTATGATTCATGGACACATTATCCATCTTATTATAGATCATCTCACCAAAATTATGCAGCTCCAAGAGGATCATCATTTGATCAAAATTCACATGCCAAAGACCGCTTCAATAAAAAAGAATCGGTCCGGAGCTCAAGGGATAAGAAAGAGGTGGTAAAGCAAGTTTACCACGTGAAAAGAGATGGTCGTAAGTGTGCTGCTTCAGATTTGATCTCAAATGAAAAAGAGCCAATGAAAGTGTTGACATTGGCTACTACAGACAATGAGATGAAGCAATCAATTGTTAAGACTCAGAGTGCCAAATCTGAAGAAAAGAAGTTGAGAGTGCACAAAGCCAAAAAAGAATTGCCATTGGTCAAAACAGAATCACAGCCGAGATGCCCACTCGGCTTATCATATTGGCAAAAGAAGAAATTACAAAATCTGAGTGCACAAGAGCTGAAAAAGAAGAACATGGCATGGGTTCCCAAGAAGATCAATCAAGACAAAAATGATGTGCATGCTTCTGTTGCAACAAGTACAATAAAAGTGAAGAAGGAAAATAATGAAAGCCACAAACAATTAAGCCGAAGGTGCGCAACACAACATCAAAATCTTCGGTTAGCACATCGTCCATTTTCTTCAACAATGCCATTGATGCGTTTGCCATGGAATTCATCCACAGGTATGATCAGTTACCCTCCATGGACTTATTTTGATCCATGGATGCAACATAATTTTCCATATCATGACAGAGTATTACCAAATCACTATACATTTGGTTAGTTACATTTTTGTTGCTAAGACAAAGGGGCCGAAATATTTTATTGCTATTTTATTTGTTTATTTCGGCTATACATTCTTTAATGGATGAATTCTACATGGACCTCATGATAATGGCCGATAATTAACTATCGTCCTAAGAAACTATCCGATCATGGCCGGTGTGAAATTCTAACATCGTCCTTAGTTCAATTGGAACCGAGACAAGGTACATGTTAAGTGATATTAACCTTGTCTCTCTAGTGCTATGGAGATTATGTTTCGATGGTTGAATTCATAACAATGGCCATGGTGTTGGTGTTGTTTATATATCTCCATATGGTTCTGTTATGTGAAGCCTCATGCCTCTTAAAATATTTATTGCACAATAATCAAGGCCGAATATGCAATGTTATTCGGTTTGGAACTTTTGCCATATGTGCTAAACATATTGAGGCTTTTGGTGATTCGTTATGAGTAGTGCAACAAATATCCAAGGGTTATGAATGTTTTGACGAATCACTTGTAGTTTATCTTTTGGTATGTCTAGATGCAAGATTTACCTTGGGTTGCTTTGAAATTGTTCATATATCTAGGCATGACAATTCGAAAGAGTTGGCACAGCAAGCGTCCGGATACTATGTTAACCATGGTGTATTGCATTTCTATCAATAACCGATGCTAGATCTTGTCAACATAGGTAAGGCTGAATCGAAGCCCACCGCTTCGGCCACTACTGAAACTTTTATGCAGGCGAAGTAAGGATTGGAGGTAGTTCATTCTTGATTATCTGCAAAATCCTAGCGAAAGGGTGAACAATATGGTTCGGAGGATGGTTTTGATCTATGGAACCTTATCACCGGATTGTTATAGAAGCTGAGAAGTTTTCACCCAAGTTTGCATCAAGAGGTTCAAACAAGCAATGGCCGATATATACTTGTCGTCCTAAGAACATGCAAAATGTCCGATGGAGTGTTGACATCGTCCTTAGAACAAGCTATGCGGAAGTTATTTTTCGGCACACAAACTTTGCCGAAAAACAGGGGGGCATGTGTTGACACCAGATTTTGGCACGGTCAAATACTTATTTAAGATGGCCTCAAATGGAGAAGTGATCTTCATGAAAGAGTTCCGTATTGTCGATACGAACATCTTTGAAGTTTGGGTCATCGCAGTCCGATTTCATCTCGAAGGCCGAAACTATGCTCAAAGTACTAAGATCTTATATTCAGAGTACAGTTTGGCTGATTAAGCCCCCAATACAAGCTCAAATAAAAAAATCATCTACATGGATTGTCTTCGTCTCGTCGAAGCGATCGATTTTGATATAAAAATCGTTCCAATCCGAGTTCGTATGCAAAAGTTAGAGCCATCGGAATACAGCCCTGTCAGGAGGCAAAAACTGGCGCGCCCCACCAGACACCCTGTCTGATGGGTAGCGCGAGGATAGCCTGTTTTGCGCGACCGATTTGACCCTCAAGATGACCTCTGATCAAAAAAGGTTCAACATAAAAGTTGTTCGTCTCGTCGAAACGGTCAAGGTTGCTTTTGGGCTCGTTTCCATTCGAGATCGTTTACCACCACAAAAAAGACCCGCAAGGTGCAGCCAGTTTAAACCGAACAGTTTTGGAAAGTTCGGACAAAACCAATCCGAATTTGACTAGGGTTTTGGACGTGAATCCAAGCCTTTCCCTTGCACGGGAAGTCCAGCCGCCTCTTATATAACTGAGGGGTGACGGCCGATTGAACAACACACAATCGAACAAATCATCTACCACTTTTTATCTTTTATCTTTTCTCCTTAACCCTAGTTCTTCTTCTCCTCGTTCTTCGTCTGTTCTTCTTGTTGCAGGGCGGCGAACCTCGAGGCCCTAGGGGCGATTAGGTCGACCTAGGGCAGCCCATAGCCGCCGCACGCCCTAACGGGGTCCCTCCCGGGCGTGTGGGGTTTCGGGTCCTCAAAAGCACCCGCCGGATTGCCTGCGTACCGCGCTTCCGGCCGGGTCTCCTTCGACGTGAGCTGCGGTGCATCACCCTCGGCGTTGGAGGTACACGGTGACGTGTTCATGTGCGAACAGCGCATCCTTATGGACGGCGGCAGCAGCCTGAACCTGCTTTATCAGGACACAGTGCGCAAGATGGGCATTGATCCTTCAAGGATCAAGCCCACCAAAACCACCTTTAAGGGTGTTATTCCTGGAGTAGAGGCCCGCTGCATGGGTTTTATTACATTGGAAGTGGTCTTTGGATCCCCAGACAACTTCAGGAGCGAAGAGCTGATCTTCGACATCGTCCCTTTCTGTAGTGGCTACCACGCACTGCTCGGGCGAACCGCATTCGTAAGATTCAATGCGGTGCCACACTATGCATATCTCAAGATCAAGATGCCGGGACCGCGCGGGGTCATCACTGTCAACGGAAATATGGACCGCTCCCTTTGAACAGAAGAGCATATGGCAGCCCTCACGGCAGAAGTACAATGCGGTCTCCTCCGACAAACCAATCCGGCGACAACTTCGAGCACTCTCAAACTAGTCCGGAGCACCCCGCAACAGGATCAACACGAACGTCAAGATCGTGATTAGCAGTCCGGCCTCCGCTCAAGCCCTTCCAAAGCAGCATTCGTGCCACGCGTACACAACCACGCACTCAAGATACCTTGGGCATAGGCGGAGGCGCATCAACGACTCAGTCGATAATGCAGGTAATCGCTAAATACCTTCATACTCTTTCCCTTTTACCTTACAGGACACCGCGTTAGGGCAGCGTCCTCAGAAGAGCCGAATTGCCAGACTCATATAGAAACGACACCCAAGGAGGCAGCAGACGTTGTGCGCAGAAGGAAATACCCAGGTGGAATCTATTTATGATCATTATACCTGCTTCATCTATCTGCACACGGCTTGCCCCTGGATATGACATGTCAAATAGTCCTATTTTTATCTCTGCCCAATGCATCCATTGTAAACTTGCGCTTAAACGTATTTTTCGTCAAATGGAGATTATATATAGCGTCAGCTTATCATCCTTATTTGAGTATTTTTCTCTTATAAATGTTTGTTTGGTATTGCATCCGTACACCTTGGTACGACCAGTTTGCCAGGGGCTTCTTATGGCGCCCCGTAACATGGCAACTAAAAGTCCGAATACTTTCAATAGTGCGGCACCCAGAACTTATAGCACTATATGCATCAGCTTCAAATCATGTCTTGGGTCTATAGTTGGGATAGCCTGGCTCCCTTTTTTTGGTGCCTTATGTTCCATTATATCGGCTAAGGTAGCACAGGGAGAACTACTGAGATTGTGTCCCGGTTCTTCCAGATGAGCACCTCAGTAGAGAAAGCCGAAAACTGACCGGCATGATGTGGCGAGAGCTGGTCGTTGTTCGAGAGGTACTAAAATCCTTAAAGATTTTCCGCTTTAGGCGATAAATCGGCTTTGTCCGACCAAGGCGTATATAGCGCCCCAATTCGGCCTTCCAGATTCTAGGGGCTTCGCCAAAATTTAAAATTGTAGACTTCTATGGCTAAGTGAAAGTTATAAAGCCGCATAGTCTGATTGCCTCGTTCGCTGCGCTGGACACCTCCTTAAGGGACCAAACATTTGGATAAAGAGTGTCCGGGTTTTCCACGAACACCCCAGTGCTAGTCACGTGGGGGCGTAAGCCGACGACTGGCCTACTTTCAGGATTTTATAAACAGCCGCACAGAAGGTAATATTTTAAATAACAAAAGCGCTACGTAGCACAAGTAACTTCGTCCTTAAAATACACACATGACAGAAACGAATTCATTCAAAAATGGTGTCCTTGGTACATTCGTTAGCCACGACGAGCACCCTTCATAACGCCATCATAGTACAGCTCGGGATGGCGATGCGCCTTGCCCTCCGGCGGTCCGTCCTTGACCAGCTTCTCCGCATCCATCTTGTCCCAATGCACTTTGACGTGGGCAAGGGCCCGACGGGCACCCTTGATGCACACGGATCGCTTGATCACCTCAAGCCGCAGGCAGGCATCCACCATCCTCTTGATCAGGCCGAATTAGCTACTGGGCACGAGCTCACCAGGCCACATCCGGACTAGGAACCCTTTCATAGCTAGTTCGGCCGCCCTGTGGAGTTTGACCAACTGCTTCAGTTGGTCACTCAGAGGCATCGGGTATTCGGCCCCAGCATACTGGGACCAGAAGAGCTTCTCCGTTGAGTTCCCCTCCTGCGCACGGTAGAACTCCACAGCGTTTGATACGCTGCGTGGCAGATCTGCGAATGCCCCTAGAGAGCTCCGGATTCGAGTAAGTAATAGAAACGCCTCCTCCACATGTTTGCTTTGCATAAATAACTTCTTACCCGATGCTATCTTCTTGGCCTCCTGGATCTCCTACTGTGCTTTCTCGGCTTTGGCCTAGGCGTCTTTTAAGCTCATAAGGGCCTTCGCAAGCTCGGCCTCTTTGGCCTTCAGATCATGCTCCACGGACTCGCACTTCTTGCCGAGGTCCTGGAGCTCCTGCTGTACCTCACCTACCCTAGCACTTTGCTTTTCGTGCTCCTTACATTCCGAGGCCTCCTTGTCTTCGGCCTTGGATAGCACCTTCTTCAAGGCCGCCACTTCGGTGGGGGCCCCTGTTACACGGTCACGACACTTAGTTGTTAGACCCACCAATTCTGCCTATCCTTAAATACATAAGAACGGGAATTACTTACCCTTGTTCTCTTCGAGCTGCCTCTTCGTGAGGTCGAGCTCTCCCTGCGCCTGCTCCAGGTCCCGCTTCAGATCGGCAACCTCGGCAGTACGGGCAGCAGCAGCAAGCAGCACAACCTGCTTATTCAAAACAATACTTATTATTAGACTCCTGCGGATTTTAGTTGACCCTCTGCTCGGCTTTTCTTTCCGAATGCCAAACAGAGTATCAGGGGCTACTACCTATCGGGTTGTAATTTTGTACACATTTATTACTTACCTCGAAGCCTGTTAGGAGGCTGGTGTAAGCTTCGGTTAGTCCGCTCTTGGCGGACGAAACCTTCCGAATCACCGTACTCATAAGAGTACGGTGCCCTTCGTCCAGGGAAGCGCCGCAAAGCGCTTCTAGCAGACCGTCCGGCGCTTCATGCGCAACGGAAGTCCGCGACACAGACGGCTCGCCCTCCTTAGCAAGGGGTCGCCTGCCTAAGTCCGAAACCATCGAAGGTTCCGGAATTGTGTTCCGCTGAGAGCCCGGCTGGCCGTGGCTCTCATCGACACGTTCCGCGGGGATCTTGAACCCCGCGTGTCCGACGACTGGGACCCCACCTCGGGGCGTCTCCAGAGTCACCTCCCCCTGCTCTGGGATCCTTTGGGACAACACCTTCGTGTCGCCCGCGGGTTGAGGAGTGGTGGCCGTCGGAAGCGAATTCATCTCCGAATTGCTCAGGGACCTAGAGGAGGATACCTCGGGGTGATCCCTGGCCGGACTGCACATATGTTCGGCATTATAAATACAAAAACTGTGAAGTGAAGTCATGATAGAGTGCAAACACTTACGATCGCGCTAGGGGCTTCCCCCTGGGCAGCCACCACTCCTTGCTGAGAGCGGCCGTGGCGGAGTAGTCCGGAAGGGGCCTCTTCCCCTTCTTGGACGCCCACAGCCTCCCCTCATGTGGCAGCTTTTCTCTTATTCTCCCCCCTGGTGGGGGGAGGTAGGATCTCTTCCTGATTTCCCCCGCCTCCATGGGAGGAATCCGACTCGTCATCATCGGACGACAGGGGAATGACGGCCCTGCGACGATGACCTTTTTCGGCCCCCGGGTCCACCTTCCCAGACCCCTCATCCTTTCCGGATTGGGCGTCTTCTTCTGCTTCCTCCTCCCCTTCGTGGGAGGAGTCCGCCTCGTCATCTTCAGACGAGGCTTCCGGCACAACCTTACGCCGGAGACCCTTTAGGATCCCCGGGTCCTTCTTCTCGGCCTTCTTCTCCGGCACCTTGTACGGCGCTGGGACCAACATCTCCGTCAGGAGAACATCTGCTGGGTATTTTGGCCGCGGAGCCGGGCAGTAAACCTACTCTGCTGTCTCCACGTAATCCTGAAATAAATATGCACAACTACTTAAAGCACTCCCGTGGATCTATCGGGAAGAACTGGGTCTGGTGTCGGTCTAAGAACTCACCGGCCTAGGAGCCCGCGCGGCGTGAAGCCCGCGGTCCTCGGATGTCGGAGGAGGCACTTCGGAGGCCTTGAACAACTCTTTCCATGCACCTTTGTGCGTCATGTCATAGAGCCTCTGGAGCGTCCAGTGCTCGGTGGGGACGAACTCCCACAGATTGACTGCCCGCCTCTGGCAAGGCAAGATTCGGCGAACGAGCATGACCTGGATCACGTTGACAAGCTTGATGTTCTTGTCCATCATGCTCTTCACACATGTTTAGAGTCCTGCCAGCTCCGTGGAGTCGCCCCAAGACAGGCCCTTCCTCTCCAAGGAGGTGAGCCTCATGGGGGCTCCGGATCGGAACTCGGGGGCCGCCGCCCAGTTGGTGCCGCGCGGCTCGGTGATATAGAACCACCCTAATTGCCATCCTTTTACGGTCTCCGCAAAGGAGCCGTCGAGCCATGTGACGTTGGGCATTCTGCCCACCATAGCCCCTCCGCACTCCGCCTGTTGGCCTCTTACCACCTTCGGCTTCACGCAGAAAGTTTGCAGCCATAGGCCGAATTGAGGCCGGATGCGGAGGAAAGTCTCGCACATGACGATGAATGTCGAGATGTTGAGGACGAAATTCGGGGCTAGATCATGAAAATCTAGCCCGTAGTAGAACATAAGCCCGCGGGCGAAGGGATGGAGTGGAAATCCCAGTCCACGGACGAAGTGGGTGACGAATACGACCCTCTGGTGGGGTCCTGGGGTCGGAATGACCTGCCCGACGTCTGGTAGACGGTGCGCTATGTCCGCGGCCAAGTATCCGGCCGCCCGAAGATTGGCGATGTGCTTCTCCTTGACGGCAGAAGCCACCCACTTGCCTCCTGCTCCGGACATGTTTAGCTGTGCGGGGAAGACTTGGGCTTGGGCGCTGGAGCTCGAGGGGGCAAGAGTGGGCAAAGGAGGAAGAAGGCGTGGGTGAAACTGGGAGAATCTTATCCCTTTATAGAGGCGTCGGAAGCGGTGCGCCTCCCCACTTGCCCGTTGGGAATCGCTTGTTTCCCAAGCGCCACGATTAATGGCGTGGTGAGATTACCCATACCCGTATTGATGAGAATCCCGTAATAAGGGGACACGATCTCTGCTTTGACAAGACGTGTCATAGAAACCGCCTCGTGATATGCGTTGTAGCTGGTTGTGTGGAAGCGGTTCGAATAATGGATCCGATCATAATAACGTGTCACGTCATCAGGAAAAGTTGTCAGCAGATTGCATTTGTGAAATATCATTCTCTCTACGGTGGTATGCGAAGATCATTTTTTCAGATCCGGACACGATTTGAGTGTTCGATGATTACTTTGGAGTATTCGAAGGAGGAACCCGCCTTGCAATGCCGAAGACTATACTGCGCGCCGGACTCATCGTCATTGAAGCCTGGTTTAGGGGCTACTAAGGGAGTCCTGGATTAGGGGATATCCGGACAGCCGGACTGTGTACAACGTCCGGACTATTGAAGCATGGAGATGCAAGACTCAAGACTTCGGCCCATGTCCGTATGGGACTTTCCTTGGCGTGGAAGGCAAGCTTGGTGATCCAGATATTATATTTCCTTCCTTGTAACCGACTCGATGTAAACCCTAGCCCTCTCCGATGTCTATATAAACCGGAGAGGTTGGTCCTTAGAAGGCCGATCACAATTACATTCATACCATCATAGGCTAGCTCCTAGGGTTTAGCCTCTATGATCTCGTGGTAGATCTACTCTTGCACTACCCACATCATCAATATTAATCAAGTAGGAAGTAGGGTTTTACCTCCATCGAGAGGGCCCGAACCTGGGTAAACACATGTGTCCCTTACTTCTTGTTACCATCAGCCTTGACGCACAGATCGGGACCCCCTACCAGAGATCCGCCGGTTTTGACACCGACAATCGCCTCCATGGATCTAGCTTCTAGTCAACTGATCTTGCGATTGGAGTGATCACTCTTGCCCTTGGTTAGGGTGTGTAGGTGTGTAGTATTTCGCAGGTTGGACTGGCGGGGAGCCTTTATATGAGAAGTGCAGACTGTGTTGAATTCACGTGCATGTTGGCCATCTACTCCTCGGCCCTGTACTGCACCCGCCTTTGGCTGTATGACAGGTGGGCCAGCCACCTGTTGGGCCCACGTGTCATACACCCAAAGGCAGGTGCAGTAAGTCAATGAAGCTGCGTCCCCCTCCGTGTCGGTGCAGTATAGTCATCTCACCGGACCTCTAGTTGGGGCCAAACAAGAGAACTTTGATGTTTACTGGTTTATTGGTCCTCTTTGCATTTTGCGCCAAGTTTTGACCTTTGATTTAACTAATAAAATGTTAATGCATGTAACCAAAAATGTTGTGTAAGTCACCTTTACGAAAACCAAATAATCCCAAAACACTTAGGCACAGTACATTAACTCCCTCCTTGTTTCTTATTTCTTGACATATCAACCAATGAGAGATGTGGGCCGTGCATGCTTTCAATGACTTGAGACTACCAAGCATGACATGCAGTGGTTAGTTCATTGCATGTAATCCTATTAATTAGCAAAAAGACATTAAGTTCTCTCGCTGATAGGAATAAAACAATACACCATGTATTTATTTACAGAGGGAGTAGTACATTTTTTGTGACATGCATTACTAGATATTGCTAGTCAAATACTAAATCCAGATGGACATGGTAGTACTACTAAATCTAGACAGTGGTGCTAGTACTAGTAGTAGTACTACCAACGTAGTAGCACTATACTACCCATTGTCAAATTATTACGTGCTGCTCCTCACAGTGAAGTGACAAGACCCTGTGCCGGACACTACTAGGGAAAACCTTATACACAGAATGTTACCAGTAGTGCTTATTAAAATGAGGCGCTATTGCTACTTAGCAGTAGTGCGCCTGCTAAAACGGCGCTACTGTTACCCGCTTAGTAGTAGCGCGGCAGGAACAGAACGTGCTACTAGTATAATTGCCACACCGTTCCTGACGTGCTAGGTATAGTAGTAGCGCCCTTCCAGGAACAACGCTACTACTACGGATTTTAGCAGCAGCGCGTTTTGCCTCCCCACGCTACTGTTAAAGCTATTTTCACCTAACCCCCCGCGCGGCCTGATTCTCTCTACTCTGCTTCCTCCCCCAATTCCCCACTCTCTCTTCTCCCCCTCGTCGCCTCCGCCACGCCGCCGTCTCGCCGCCGTCTCCCCCGACCCCGCCTCGCCGCCATCTCCCCCGACCCCGCCTCGCCACCGTCTCCC
>NC_041389.1:66914834-66948046 GCF_002162155.2 Triticum dicoccoides
GACCCCGCCTCGCCGTCGTCTTCCTCGACCCACCTCGCCGCCGTCTCCCTCGACCCCATCTCTCTCCCCGCCCTCTGTAAGCACTCTCCCCTTCCGATCCCTCTTCTCTGCTTAGTATGAACCCTAGCTATTTGGTGCTAGTTAGTATGAACCCTAGGCTATTTTTAGTGCTAGTTAGTTAATTACTTATATGGTAGTTAGAGCAGTAGTTCCTAGGTACTAATTAGTTAGTAAGAACTAGGTACTAATTAGGTACCAGTTTATTTTTATGTATAGTAAGTTTATTTTTAGTAAGAACTAATTGAATTAATAAAACTCGTTAGTAAGAACTTGTTGCTATTTTTGTAGTTAAAGCAATTTTTCCCGCATCGACGTGGACGATGCCTATCCCGCATTCTCGTTGTCAAGTCGGTGGAGGACGACACCTACTTGACCAGACGGGCCATGTCCGGGACTGGGCTCCGCCGGGGTGGTACTGGGAGGCGCTACCTACCCGGGGGGCGCAGGTTGGTGAGGAGCCAGCATGTCGTTGACCCGAACCTTCTTTGGTGGCAGTCGCGTGGGCCAGTGACGGTCCAGAGGCTCGAGGACCCCGCGGAGGTGGTGTGTCACCGTGTCAGTGAGGAGGATGCGCACGTCTGTCGCTACTTGTTTGCGTTGGAGCACAGGTTCTCCAATACCTGGCAGGTTCACCAGGGATCTCACTGGAGCTATGATCCCGTGATGGTTCCTTCTATGTGGGTGTCCACCGCTCGCGCCGATACCCATCATGTGCTAGGGTTTTAGTTGTATTAGTGATGTTATATGTATGACACTATTCGGGATGTATTAGTGATAATATTCGACGATGTACAGACGCATGAGATGATTTACTTTTGCTTATTGAATGCATGCTAATTTGAGTCCTATAAGATATTTTGAAATGTATATCTTGTGTTTCTCAAATAGGATATGTGCTTGCCCAAGTGGCCGGTCATGTTTGCAGGTGACACCTCCGAGTGGCCTATGTTTTGCCGGAGTGTTGATTCATTTCCGTTCCGGCAAATTTCAGGCGCTCGATACTCATGGTACATTATTTTTGAAGCTAAACTTCATTGCTAAGTATGTTACCATACGATGTTCTTCAACAGGGACTCCCGATGAATGTTGTGCCTTATGGGATCGAGACTAAAGGTACCATGAGTATTATTAGCTTACGGCCAAGATATCCTACAGATTACTTCAGTGCATTCAAGATTAGCGACGAATGCTTAATAGTGTAAGACTGGACCAAATATGTGATGGGGGAGCGCAGAGAAGTACTAGGGGGCAACAAACAGATGCGCTACCCACAATTAGGAGACAGGTTCATCTGCATGCTCCAACTTGATCAAGGAGGAGACCTATACATGTTTTATGTTATTTTACCTAAGAGAGAGCAGCAGGAGTGATTAGCTAGCTAGAAATAAGTTTGAAGATGATGATGTACTACACTATTACTATGATGATAAAATAGCTAGTGTTGGTGGTAATGACTATGGTGATTATTATTAGCTAGTGTTAGTGGTGATTAAATAAATACTGTTGGTGGTAATGACTATGATGATGATTAAATAGCTTGTGCTGGCGGATTAGATTCAAGTGGAGGCAACATGTGGTGCACATCGAAAGTACTACTAGTCCAAATTAGATCAAGTTTGGATTAGTAGTATACTTTTGACATGCACCACATATTTTTTTGACTATATACTGCAAGGCAATAGCCTCACAGCCTTTTATTAAACCACAAAGTCAAAGACATACAAAGTTAAAAAAGTAATACAAAAAAAGGGGGGAGAGAAATACTTACAAGAATACCTAATTAGGGTAAGGCAGCTATCCAAGATATTAGTCTAGTCCTATATTTACATTTGATTCTATGAGCTAAAAGAGAGATGTCATGCAAAAAATTTCTCCTCCATGCCCTGAAAGAAGGAGTCTCATTCCTGAAGATCTTCCCATTTCTTTGTGTCCAAATGTTCCAAGAGGCAGTGAAGACTACCTCAGAGAAGAAAGGAAGACCAAAATCCCTCCTAGCATCAGAAGCCATTTCATAAGTGGTTTGGTTAGGATGAGGACTCCATGAAATACCCAGGTAGTTCCAGATGCGCTGACTAAAATTACAAGCAAAGAAGAGATGCTCTCTGTCCTCATGAGAAGCCGAAAGACATAGGACACATGTATCATCTTGGATAATCCAATGCCGCCGCTGCATCATGTCCCTAGTATTTAGGCGATCCATCAATAAGAGCCACCCAAAACCTTAAACTTGAGAGTACAACAGCATTTCCAGATCCACTTGAAAATTGGGTCAACCATCGTGTTTGAAAAGCAAGACAAGTAATATATCCTTGACTGGTAATCACCAGATCTGGAAGGCCATTTCCAGACATCATTGCTCCCATCTTGAAGATTAACCAAAGAAATCATCTCCTGAAGTTGATTAAACTCCTCAAAGGCCTGAGCGGAGAGAGGCAGATGGAGGTTATCAGTGAAATCAGATAGCTCCATAATATCCTTAACTGTGAGAGTGTCATCAATCACAAAAGAATGGAGCCGCGGAAACTGATGCTGCATGCTAACCATATTGCTGCCAAGTTGCCAACGGTCAAGCCAGAAGATCACTGTATCTCCAGATCGAACTAGGAGCACTGCCAACTTGCAAAACTTATCATATAACTTCAGCACGCCCATCCACTAGAAAGAGCCGCAGGTTTGAGTGGCTTGGGGTGGCGCAGAGGCATAATAAGTGTCCCAAATAAGAGATACCCATGGCACATCCAACTTATTAAAGAACTTGGCATCATTTTGAGAGCTCAAGTCTAGAACTCCCAGGCCACCCAAAGATTTAGGACGACATACCAAGTCCCAAGCCGCCAAGGATTGCCGGGGCGTATCCGAATTCCCTCTCCACAAGCATTGCCTTATAATCCGTTCAATCTGCTTCAAGATACCCTGTGGCAGTGAAAGGGTGCAGAAGAAATATATTGGTATAGAACTAAGGACAGATTGCAAGAGCTGTAGCCGGCATCCTTGGTTCAAGAGGCAGGAAGACGCAGATAAACGCCTCTCAATACGATCCACCAAAGGCAACATATCATAAATTGTTGGTCTAGTTGTGCCCATTGGCAAACCCAGGTAAGTGAATGGCATGGAGCCAACATCACAACCTAGTAAAGCGGCTACACGCTTGCCCTCGTCATCACTCATATTGATAGGAATCAGAGATGATTTACTAAAGTTCACTTCAAGACCGCTTGATATGGCAAAAACTTCAAGCATTTCCTTGAAGGCAATCAACTGACTGTCAACAGCAGGAAGAACGATGAGGGTATCGTCAGCATATTGCACGATCGGATAGTCCTTCGAGGTTGTTGGGATTGGCAAGGTGAGGATATTCCTTGAGCACATCTCATTTACAACCGATTGGAGCAAGTCCACCGCGATCACAAAGAGCAAAGGAGATAGCGGATCTCCTTGGCGAACACCCGAACGACAGACGAAATGATTCCCTGGCACTCCATTCAAAAGAACCGAAGAGGAGCCCGTGGATAGAATGCTATTAATCCAACTTGTCCAATGGTCATCAAAACCCTTGCATTTCAAAATCCGAAGAATCAGCTCATGCTCAATGG
Source organism: Triticum dicoccoides (assembly GCF_002162155.2). Classification (NCBI taxonomy): domain Eukaryota; kingdom Viridiplantae; phylum Streptophyta; class Magnoliopsida; order Poales; family Poaceae; genus Triticum; species Triticum dicoccoides. The sequence continues at coordinate 66,918,488 of NC_041389.1, forward strand.
TGTCAAACGCCTTTGCGAAGTCAAGTTTAAGAAGAATGATAGGCCTCTTGGAAGCTTTGCATTGGTGGATATACTCAAAACACCACACCAGACAGTCCTGAATGGAACGACACCTGAGGAAGCCATATTGGTTGCGATGGATACATTTCAAGATCACCCCCTGAAGACGATTTGCCAAAAGCTTGGTTAAGAATTTTAAACATGTATTAGTCAAAGATATGGGCCGGAAATCACCAACATATTCAGGGCTCAGCTTCTTCGGAATGAGAGTGATAAGAGCAACACACTGCCAGTAGTTACATATTGCCTCAACTTGAACCTAATCCACCTTCATTTGACACACTGTTAGGGACATAATGATGTAAACCTCATAACTGGTATTGTACCAATATTTGTACGATGGCGCATAAATACACTAATAATAATAATAAAAAAAGAATACTAGTAGCGATGGAGAGAAAACACGCTGCCAGTAGTTACATTAGCAGTAGCGTGGGAGTGAACAAACGCTGCAGCTATTTGTCCTAGCAGTAGCGCGTGCGGGCACGCGTTACTGCTAAGCAATAGCTGTAGCGCCTTATTAGTAGCGCGCCTACACGCGCTACTAGTGAGCACAAAACCAGCGCTACTGCTAGGGTTTTCCCTAGTAGTGGGAGATGACACCTGAGTATAGGCGCCGTCTTCGGCATAACATAGTCAGCCTCATCCTCTGCAGTCACTATCATCATGGCTGTAGAGATAGCCTGCTTACAACTAGACGTGTTCGACATAATTTCCCGTGTGTAGATTCCCGTGCATTGCACGGAACACCAAGATTTGGGGTGGACGGCGCCGGCAGCGGCCATCATGCTAGATTTTTTCATGGCCTTCTAGATGTGGTGGGGAGGAGATAAGGCTGATTGTGAGACACAAGGAGTTGTTTGTAAATAGGGAACAAGTGCGGGCATCTTTTTGCAATACTGGAGAAGTTTCGTTTGTATGCCGTCAGATCTAGATCCGACGGCTATTGGTGAAAGATGGCAGGCACAACATCATCACCAACTCAGGACCTCTTTGATTCGCAGGATTTTGAAAACGCAGGAATAGGACACGGCAATATTACAAGTTTCAAACTGATATTACAAATGTTAGGAGTAATGTTGCACCTACGAAGAGGGAATTACTAGGAAGTTTACATAAGAACTTTTGTTACTTTAGGTGGATGCAGCATTATTGTACAAACTAAAATCCACCGCCCTGACAAGTCACTAACGGGCATATAAATTTTTGAATCTCTGGCCACTTGATGTTTTAAAAACAAATTCAGCTTCTGCGGAGACTTTTTCATTTAGGTTTAGACGCTTGCGGTGATCAGCACACCATTCATTGTTGCACCAGAGAACGCCAAACCTCATTACCTTGAGCACACTTGCCTCTAGAACAAAGAACCTGGCCAATTTAATCTCAGATTTGCTACCTTGGTAGTCGATCAAATCATTTTTCACTTTTGGGTCTTTTTTATCTACACAAGAAGAGAACATATTAGAGCAGCGGGCTGTATAAGATTGCTGTGTCATCAAGAGGTACCAGTATCGTTCACATTTTTCACTTTCGGGTCTTTTTTATCTACAAAAGAAGAGAACATATTAGAGCAGCTGGCTGTATAAGATTGCTGTGTCATCAAGAGGTACCAGTATCATTCGCTCATACGATAGGGTTGGCTGGCTAGTGATATTTTTTCACTCTCTCTCTCTCTTTCTCTTTCCTATCATTTACCTAGGAGCACGTGAAGCTTGGGCATTTGTTGCCTTACACTACGTGGCCGATGCCATATTTCTCAAAAGTATGCCACATAATACACATCAATGTCAAATCAAAAGATTTTGGCACCGCTCTCACGATGTGAGAGAGTTGGCACCGTGTGCACACAGACCCACATGTATAAACAAATCAATCAAACTCAGTACACCAGCCTCTCACTCTCCCAAACAAGTGTTTTTTATTGCCTCAGTCCTCTCTCTCTCCCACGCAAGTGTTTTTTCATTGCCTGAGTTAATTTGGCACCGGAGCAAAGTAGGTGATCTAGATCGGGGCACCAGGTGAGCAATGGAAGGGCATCGATGCCAAATGAATCACAAGTGAATTTGGCACGTGTTTTGGCCTACATAGTGGAGGGCCTGCTGGGTATGCGCGAGTGCGTCCTTTTGTGCATGCCGCCGCGCAGTGGTGAATTGTGTGCGAGTGCATCCTTCACGCGGAAGAAGTGTGTCCTCAATGGGCCCTCAATTTACTAGCGTGCAGGGTGCTACCCCGAGTGGTTTCAACTTTGTTTACTTCACCACGTGTCAGATGGGCCTCTAGTTTACTTATTTTCACCCATTGCCACGTGGGCCAACACACGAAGATAGAGAACACAAGCTGACAAGGCAGCATGTGGATTGGTTGACCGGTCAACTAAACAATATACGAAGCTATACGCTGACATGGTGAGCGTATAATCCGTCGGTATAGAGAGTTCAATTGAGAGGGGAGGCCCATGAGAGATAGCAGAGAGAGAGAAAGAGCTACTCCCTCCATTCAATAATGTAGTGCCAACATTTTTTTAGAGTCAAACTTTTGAAACTTTGACCAAGTTTATAAATAAATTACTTATATCTACAATACCAAAGATAAATGATAGTATGAAGTAAGTACATGTTGTGATGAATCTAATGATCGTTCCAGATGTAAATGTTTTTCTCCACATATACCTGGTCAAACTTTTCTGAGGTTTGACTTTTCAAGACATCCATATGCTTATGGACGTGAGAGAGTCCCTAACGAGAGAGAGAGAGAGAGAGAGAGAGAGAGAGAGAGAGAGAGTGAAATAGAAAGAGTGAGTGAAAAAAGTGTGTGTGCATGTGTAAAAGAGACATGGACAACACACGATAAAAGTAGAGAAAAAGCGTGTGTGTCTTATGCAAACATATCACACATGCATCTTCGACAACAGAAGCAAGGTGAGGAGATAGTGTGTGGTTGTTTGCAACCGAGAGAGAATGACCCCTAACACGTGGCCAAGAGGGGTCTGACAAACAAGGGAGAGAGGTCGAGAGAGACGTACGGAGAAAATGCAGACATCCGGAGGAGAGAGTGTATGTTTGTCACAAAGAGATCCCCTAGAGATCGTGATGGGACTACATGGGTGGGAGATCGAGTGACAAGGTGTGTGTGCGATAGAAGATACCCCGAGAGATATCGAGATAGACGTATGGATGGAAGGAGACAATACGTGTGTTCCTGATGGCTAGTGAGAGATAATCATACTTAGGGGGGAGTGCATGCGCCTATGATGGAGTGAGGGATTATGGTACTTAGGGGGGTGTGTGTCACATAGAGAGAGAACAAGGGCAGAGAGTGTTGGATGGGTCTATATGTAGCACGAGCGAGACATCTGTATGCGTGAACTAAGGAGATATAAAGTTTGAGAGAGATAGAGGAGCCCCGATAAGGCTGGGTGGTGCGCCAGATAGCTGAGTGGGGGAAAGAGATATTCCATCCGCTCGATAATGCAGTGCATGTAAATTTTTTAGAAGTCGAACTTTGGAAACTTTGATCAGGTTTATGCAAATGTCATTTATATCTACAATACCAAAGATACATCATACGAAACTACATCTCATGGTGAATCTAATGGTATACGTTTGTCATTCTAGATGTAAATGTTTTTCTCCACGTACATGGTCAAACTTTTATATGTTTGACTTTTCAATAAATCTATATGCTATGGACCGAAGAGAGTGCCTAAGTCGAGGGAGATCAAGTGCGCGTGAAGGAGAATGAGTGAGTGTGGAAAAAGAGTATGTGTGTGAAAGAGAAAGTGACAACAAACGATAAACTAGAGAGAGAGTGTATTTTTTCGTTTCTTATGCAAACATATCACACATGCATCTCCGAGATAGAAAAGCGAGGCGAGGAGATACACAAAGATAGCTAGTGCGTGATTTTTTACAACAGAGAGAGACACCCCTATAGCACATGTCCAATAGAGGTCTGGCCAACAAGGAACAAAGGTCGAGAGGGACACGTGGAGAACATGGACGCATGGGAAGGGAGAGAGGGTGTGTTTGTGATAGAGAGATCCCCTCGAGATCGTGAGGAGACTATATGGGTGGGAGATCGAGGGAGGTGCATGCGCGATAGAAAGATGCCCCAAGAGAAATCGAGATAGACCATGCACATGTTTGTGATGGAGACTAAGATTAGCTAGTCATATACATATAGGGGGGACTACATGTTCCTACAATTGAGTGAGAGACCATCATACTTGGCTAGGCATGAGACTGTGTGTGTGTGTGTGTGCGTGAGATGGAGAGAGAACGAGGAAGACAGATAGAGTTTTAGATGGGTCTATTGAGTGCGAGTGAGATATGCATGTGTATGTGTGACCCAGGTAGATGGAGAGTTTGGGAGAGAGGGAAGAGCTCCAAGATGACAGAGTGGTGCGTGAGAGAGTTATAGGCAACGAGCCAAGGAATTTGTATGCATACGATGAGTGCACGAATATTTAGCTTGGACTAGAGAATCATACATATAGTGTGCGAGAGAGACCTATAGATGGAGTATATATGCATGCGAACTAGAAAGACCCCCCCACACACACACATAGAAAGAGAGAGAGAGAGCGAGAGGGAGAGAGAGATGGAGAGAGAGGGAGAGGGACCAACAAGGTTTGTGTGTTGGATGCGTGCGACAGAATTGAAGATTGTCGACGAGAGAGAGAGAGAGAGAGAGAGAGAGAGAGAGAGAGAGAGAGAGAGAGAGAGAGAGAGAGTAGGAGTCCGGGAGAAGGGGAGGTCATGTTTTATGCATCAAAGACTGATATAAACCATGTTTCAATATAAACTTGCATTCAAATATTTAAATTGGAGATCATGTTGTTTGCAATCCACACATGAACGGAGATATGTGTGTCAAGCAAGTTCATTAATTTGACTTTCAACATGTTCATGGAGTACTATAATACTGTACAACATGCTACTCGATTGAGGTGTTCCATTTTGGATTTAGTTCACTATTTTGACCTGGTAAATGAGCAATTTCATAGAATCAAGATATTTCATTTTGGGTTTGATTCCTGTTTTTGAGTGGGTCAACTATTTGTCATATGGTAAATCACTAGCAACGAGCATGTAAAAACACATTACTCTCGAGCATCATCTCTCCATCTAAAAAAGAAGTGGCAAGCTAATATTTCAAAATTTGATCGAGTCGACTTGGTAAGGTAGACGTGGATGCTCGTTCTCTAAAAATTTGAACGAACTATTAAACACCCTTGAGGGAGTCCTGGACTAGGGGGTGTTCGGAAAGCCGGACTATCATCGTCAGTCGGACTCCAAGACTATGAAGATACAAGATTGAAGACTTCGTCCCGTGTCCGGATGGGACTTTCCTTGGCGTGGAAGGCAAGCTTGGCGATACGGATATGTAGATCTCCTACCATTGTAACCAACTCTATGTAACCCTAGCCCTCTCCGGTGTCTATATAAACCGGAGGGTTTTAGTCCGTAGGACAACATAACCATTACAACAATCATACCATAGGCTAGCTTCTAGGGTTTAGCCTCCTTGATCTCGTGGTAGATCTACTCTTGTACTACCCACATCATCAATATCAATCAAGCAGGAGTAGGGTTTTACCTCCATCAAGAGGGCCCGAACCTGGGTAAAAACATCGTGTCCCTTGCCTCCTGTTACCATCCGCCTAGACGCACAATTCGGGACCCCCTACCCGGGATCCGCCGGTTTTGACACCGACATTGGTGCTTTCATTGAGAGTTCCTCTGTGTCGTCACCGATAGGCTTGATGGCTTCTTCAATCAACAACAACTCAGTCCAGGGTGAGACTTTTCTCCCCGGACAGATCTTCGTATTCGGCGGCTTCGCACTGTGCGCCAATTCGCTTGGCCATCTGGAGCAGATCGAAAGCTATGCCCCTGGCCATCAGGTCAGGTTTGGAAGCCTAAACTTCACGGCAGACATCCGCGGAGACTTGATCTTCGATGGATACGAGCCACAACTGAGCGCGCCGCGCTGTCACGACGGGCATGATCTAACTCTGCCGCCGGACAGTGCTTTGGAGGCCGCACACGGATCCGCTCTGACCTATAGTCTGGAGCCAATCGCGCAGATCGAGGACGGATGGTTGGACACCGCCTCGGGAGCTGCAACCGCTACGGTGATGGAGCCGAACACTAACCTTGTCCCTTATAAAGCCCATGACTCCGAGGTGCCGGACTCCTCGCCGGACTCCGAACCTCACGCGCCCCTGCCAATCGAATCCGATTGGGCGCCGATCATGGAGTTCACCGCCATGGACATCTTTCAACACTCACCCTTTGGCGACATCCTGAATTCCTAAAGCATCTCTCGCTATCCGGAGAGCACTGGCCGGACTACGACCAGGACGGTTGGGATGTGGACGACGAAGAAATTCAAAGCCCACCCATCACCCACTTTGTAGCCACTGTCGACGACCTAACCGACATGCTAGACTACGACTCCGAAGACATCGATGGTATGGACGACGATGCCGGAGACGATCAAGAACCAGTGCCTACAAGGCACTGGAGGGCACCTCATCATACAACATATACATGGTGGACACCCCAAAGGATGGGGACGGCGAAGAAGCAGCGGAGGCAGATTCCTTAAAGAAACAACACAAGCGCCGACGTCAGCGGCGCCGCCCTAAATCCCGCCACATCAAGAATGGAGATTCCAGCACAGGAGATAATAATACCCGAGAAAGTGCTGAAGACAACCCCTCCAGCAGGATTCAGCGCAGGAGGATGCAGAAGCCAGCCCTCACGAGAGAGCGGCAGACGAAGAGGTCGAGGATGATAATTACATACCTCCCTCCGGAGACGAGGCAAGCCTCGAGGACGACGAATTCGTCGTGCCCGAGGATCCCATCGAACAAGAGCGTTTCAAAAGCAGGCTAATGGCCACAGCAAATAGCCTAAAGAAAAAGCAGCAACAGCTTCAAGCTGATCAAGACCTGCTGGCCGACAGATGGACCGAGATCCTCACGGCCGAAGAGTATGAACTCGAACGCCCCTCCAAGAGCTACCCAAAACGCAAGTTGCTCCCCTGACTAGAGGAGGAAGCATACATACCTTCATCACCAGCGCACAATACGGCCGACCGACCACCCCGTGGTCGCGACAGAGAGGCATCCCGGCCCTCCATCAAGACCGTACCTCGGCATCGCTTGAAAAATACGAAGCCACGAGGGAACGCGCCAGACTTGCGGGATATATTGGAGGACAAGGCAAGACAATCCAGATCTATCTATGGATCACGTGGGCGCCCCACGACCCACGACGAATACCGTCGCGCCGGATACAACAACTCCGGCTGGGCCGAACACAGTAGACAACGCTCTCTTGAGCTACGTCGTGATATTGCTCAATATAGAGGCGCAACACACCCACTATGCTTCTCAGACGAAGTAATGGATCATCAAATCCCTGAAGGGTTCAAACCCGTCAACATTGAATCCTACGATGGCACAACAGACCCCGCGGTTTGGATCGAGGACTATCTCCTTCATATCCATATGGCCCGCGGCGATGATCTCCACGCCATTAAATATCTCCCGCTCAAGCTTAAAGGACCAGCTCGGCATTGGCTTAACAGCCTGCCCGCAGAGTCAATTGGGTGTCGGGAGGACCTGGAAGCCGCATTCCTTGACAACTTCCAGGGCACATATGTGCGACCACCAGACGCCGATGACCTAAGCCACATAATTCAGCAGCCAGATGAATCGGCCAGACAATTCTGGACACGGTTCTTAACAAAGAAAAATCAAATCGTCGACTGTCCGAATGCAGAGGCCCTCGCAGCCTTCAAACATAACATCCGCGACGAGTGGTTGGCCCGGCACCTCGGAATGGAAAAGCCGAAATCCATGGCAGCCCTCACATCACTCATGACCCGCTTCTTCGCGGGAGAGGACAGCTGGCTAGCTCGCAGCAACAACCTTAGCAAAAATGCTGGCAGTCCGGACACTAAGGACCACAATGGCAGGTCGCGTCGAAACAAAAACAAACGCCACATTAACGGCGACAACAATGAGGATACGGCAGTCAACGCCGGATTCCGAGGCTCTAAACCCGGTCAGCGGAAGAAGCCATTCAAAAGAAACACTCCGGGTCCGTCCAATTTGGACCGAATACTCGACCGCTCTTGCCAGATACATGGCACCCCCGAAAAGCTAGCTAACCACACCAACAGAGATTGTTGGGTATTCAAGCAGGCAGGCAAGTTAATCACCGAAAACAATGACAAGGGGTTGCACAGTGATGACAAGGAAGAGACCCGGCCGCCGAACAATAGAGGACAGAAGGGCTTCCCCCCACAAGTGTGGACGGTAAACATGATATACACAACCCATATACCCAAGAGGGAACGGAAGCGTGCACTGAGGGACGTATATGCGATGGAGCCAGTCGCCCCGAAGTTCAATCCATGGTCCTCTTGCCCGATCACTTTCGATCGAAGAGACCATCCGACCAGTATCCGCCATGGCGGATTCGCCGCATTGGTTTTAGACCCAATCGTCGATGGATTTCACCTCACGAGAGTCCTGATGGATGGCGGCAGTAGCCTGAACCTGCTTTATCAGGATACAGTGCGCAAGATGGGCATAGACTCCTCAAGGATTAAACCTACAAAGACGACCTTCAAAGGCGTCATACCAGGTGTCGAGGCTAATTGTGCAGGCTCAGTCACACTGGAAGTGGTCTTCGGATCCCCGGATAATTTCCGAAGCGTCGACATAGTCCCGTTCCGCAGCGGCTATCACGCTCTGCTCGGACGAACCGCGTTCGCAAAGTTCAACGCGGTGCCGCATTATGCATACCTCAAGCTCAAGATGCCAGGCCCTCGTGGAGTCATCACGGTCAACGGAAATACGAAACGCTCCCTCCGAACGGAGGAACATACAGCGGCTTTCGCGGCAGAAGTACAGAGCAGCCTTTTAAGGCAATTTTCGAGTCCGGCCGTTAAACAACCAGACACGGCCAAACGCGCCCGGAGCAACATCAACAAAGACCACTCGGCACGTTCTAAGCACGCGTAGCAATGCGGCCCCAACCCCAGCCCTCGCATGATTGCAAGACCAGCTCTCCGCGTACATCATTACGCTCTGGAGATACCATGGGCATAGAGGTAGGGGAACGACCACAACAGACCCAGAGTGCGGCTCGACCACACCAGGGGCTCCCACGTGCGTCGCTCTTTTTATTTTTTATTTTCCTTCCTTTTATATACAGGACTCCGTTCACCAGAGGCCCTGTCCGGCGGCGAACCTGCCGAACTCACGATGCAACAGCCGGGGAGGGACAAAGGCTGCGATGAACACTCAGGTGGTCTCCATTACGAGCATTCAATTTGTTAAATCCATCATTCCGCAGCCTACCCCTGGAGGGAGACACGTCTAATTAGTTCAATCCCTTGCTTACCATACTATTTGTATCATTCCGCACTCATAGCAGAATTCCTTGAATAAACAATGTAGTACTTTTTGCTTATAATTGCATTACTTCACATATATGTTCATTAATGACATCTCGCACCCGTATATTTTGGTACGGCCGAATACACCAGGGGCTTATGTTCCCCGCATTATGGTGTGATAAGTGTGAATACTTTCACAAGTGCGGCACCCCGAACTTATAGCATTATATGAATAGGCTCCGAATCATGTCTTGGGTCAATAGTTGGGTTTGCCCGGCTCCCATGGTTTGGTACCTTATGTTCCGTTCTGTCGGCTAATAAGGTAGCACTAGGAGAACCACTGCGATTGCGCCCCGGTTGAGCTGGGCGAGCGCCTCAGTGGAGAAAGCTAAAACTGACTGTCATGATAAGGCGAGAGACTGGTCGCTGTTCGAGAGGTCTTTTCGAGTCCCTAAAGACTTATGCCGCTTCGAGCGAAGAACCGGATAATGTCCGGCCAAGGCGTGGATGGCGCCCCGAACTCGGTCTTCCGAATACTAGGGGCTTCGCCGAAATTTAAAATTATAGAATTCTATGGCTAAGTGAGAGTGTTCAAGCATTATAAGTCCGGTTGCCTTGTTCATCATGTTGAGCGCCTCCCTAGATGGACCCAAAAATGGGAACAAGAGCGCTCAAGTTTATCCCGAACACCCCAGCACTCGTGGCTTGGGGGCTGAAGCCGACGACTTGCCATCTCTCAGATTTAATAAAGGGCCGCACATAAGGTAATATTTTAAATCAATAAGCGTTACTTAGCGCATATGAACAAAGTTTTCAGCGCACAGGATAATACATAGCGAGTTTACTCAAAAATTACATCTCTGGGGCACTCACCCGCAATCTTGCGGGCACCCTTCAGGACAGTCTTATAGTACATCTCGGGCGTGCGATACTCCTTGCCCGCTGGCGGCGCGTCAGTGATCAGCCTCTCCGCATCCACCCTGCCCCAATGCACTTTGGCGCGGGCAAGGGCCCGACGAGCACCTTCAATACAGGCGGAGCGCTTGATGACCTCCACCCAGGGGCACGCATCCACCAGCCACTGCACGAGGCCGAAGTAGCTCCCAGGCATGGCCTCTCCAGGCCACAGCCGGACTATGAGGCCCTTCATGGCCTGCTCGGCTACCTTGTGGAGCTCGACCAGCTGCTTCAGCTAGTCGCTAGGGGGCACCGGATGGCCGGCCTCAGCGTACTGAGACCAGAAGACCTTCTCCATTGAGCTCCCCTCCTCGGCTCGGTAAAACGCGGCGGCATCGGATACACTGCGAGGCAGATCTGCAAACGCCCCTGGAGAGCTCCGAATTCGGGTAAGTAATAGGTAATTTACATTAACATGCTTTCTTTTCATGAAAAATGCCTTACCCGCCGCTATTTTCTTCATCGCCTCAACCTCCTGGAGGGCCTTATGGGCCTCAGTCTTCGAGTCACGCTCCAAACTCTCATGTTTTTCCATGAGAGCCTGGAGCTCTTGCCGCACCTCCGCCACCCGCGCCTTCTGTTTCTCTCGCTCCGCGGCCGCATTGCGTTAGGCCGCGGATACGGCCGGGTTGCCACCTCGTTTGTGGCCCCTGCAGTACACATGTTATCCTTGTTATTTTCATTGCAACCAAAATCCTTTTCTGTAAGGTACAAATTCAAAGATGGTATTACTCACCTTCTTTGTCCTCGAGCTGCTTCTTGGCAAGGCCGAGCTCTTGCTCGGACCTCTCGAGGTCCTGCTTCAATGCACCGACCTCCGCAGTCAGTGCGGCAGAGGTCAGCAGCACAGCCTGCAAACCCATATTGACACAATTTTTAGCATTCCTGCGTATATCTTTTTTAGATCCTCAATCCGGTTTTTCTTTCCGAACACCGAACCGAGCATCAGGGGCTACTGTCTATGCGGTATTACATTACATATTTTTAACTTCTTACCTCAAAGCCTGTTAGAAGGCTACTGCAGGCTTCGGTCAGCCCGCTCTTGGCGAGCTGAACCTTCTGAATCACCGCACTCATGATAGTGCGGTGTTCTTCCTCGATGGAAGCGCCTTTGAGCGCCTCCAACAAGTTGTCCGGCGCCTCCGGTTGGACGGAGGCCGCCGGTGTCACGGTCTTGCCCTTCTTGCAAAGGGGCCGCCTGCCGGACTCCGGAACCACTGCGGGTTCCGGCGTGGAGTCCGGCGCAAAGTCCGGGAGGCTGCCTTGTGGCGCCTCTGGAGCCTCCTCCTGATGGGTCCCTCCCCGGGATACCACCTCGGCGTCCTCAGCGTCGCGAGGGGTGGAGGCAGCCGGGATGGAATCTACATCCGACGGAGCCAACGACCCGCTCGACGAAGCGGGGAGATCATCATCGGCCGGACTGCAGGTAGTGTGCGGCATTAGAAGGACACTATGTGACACGAAAGAAATTATAAATCATTCAGGAATCCGGATACTTACGATCTTGCCGGAGGCCTGGCCCTTGAGGGCCACTCTTCGTCGCCAATGTTGGCGTTGGCGGAGCTGTCCGGGGGAACTTTTTCGAGTTCCCGTGGCCTTCTTCTTGTCCTTCTTCTTCGGCACCATATAGAGTGCCGGAACCAGCAGCCCCGTTAAGCGGGCGTCCGCTGGGTCTTCGGGGAGGGGAGCCGGACAGTCTACCTGACCGGACGTCCTCTGCCAGTCTTGTCAAAGGCATTGGGAGTTTTTAGATCCCACGTAGAGTCAAACTATGAAAGAAAACAACTGTCCCATAGAGGATAACGAAGCTTACCTCACCGGCCGGGCGCTTGGTGCTGAATCCGCAATCTTCAGTCACGGACGCGGGGGCTTCTCCGCCCTTGAACAGCACCCTCCAGACGGCTTCATACATCGTGTCGAAGAGCCCGCTCAGAGTCCGATGATGTGCCGGATCGAACTCCCATAGGTTGAAGGCCCGTTGTTGGCAGGGGAGAATCTGACGGATGAGCATGACCTGGATCACATTGACAAGCTTGAGCTTCTTGTTCACCAGGGTCTGGAGACAGGACTGGAGTCCTGTCAGCTCCTCCGAACTGCCCCATAGCAAGCCCTTCTCTTTCCAGGAGGTGAGCTGCATGGGGATACCAGATCTGAATTCGGGGGCCGCCGCCCATTTTGGGTCACGCGGCTCGGTGATATAGAACCACCTCGATTGCCATCCCTTGATGGACTCCACGAAGGCCCCTTCGAGCCAGATGACGTTGGGCATCTTGCCCAACATGGCGCCTCCGCACTCCGCTTGGACGCCCTTCACTACCTTCGGCTTGACGTTGAAGGTCTTGAGCCACAAGCCGAAGTGGGGCTGGATGCAGAGGAAGGCCTCGCACACGGCGATAAACGCCGAGATGTTGAGGATGAAGTTTGGCGCCAGATCGTGGAAATCCAGGTCGTAATAGTACATGAGCCCCCGGACAAAGGGATGCAACGGGAAGCCCAGTCCACGGAGGAAGTGGGGAAGGAACACGACCCTCTCATGGGGCCTGGGAGTGGGGATGAGCTGCCCCTTGTCGGGCAGCCGGTGCGCGATGTCGCCGGAAAGGTATCCGGCGCTGCGCAGTTTTGCGATGTGCTCCTCCATAATGGAGGAGGCCAGCCACTTGCCTCCCGCTCCGGACATGGTCGGAGAAGGTCGAGGCGATATGCACGGGCTTGGGCGCTGGAGCTCGAGAGTGCGTGGAGATGGATAAGCAAAGGAGGAAGTAGGCGTAGGTAAAAAGGGTGGATCTTTATCCCCTTATATATGGGCGAACGCAAACTGCGCGTCCCCACCGGCCTGGTAAAACTCGATTATCTCCCAAGCGCCACCATCAATGGCGTGGTTGGGTTACCCACGTCCGTATTGATGGGAATCCCGGAATAAGGGGAACACGATCTCTGCTTCAACAAGCCGTGCCAAGGAAACCGCTTCGCTAAATGCGATGAGGTGGTATAATAAAAAACGATTCCAGTAAAGGCTTGGTGGTAGTGTGACGTCATGCCACAAAACACGTCAGCAGATTGAACTTGTGCACATAATATTCTCTGTACGGTGGTATGTGGAATTTATTTTGCAGAGCCGGACACTATACTGGTGTTCACAATCTTCTATGAATTATTCGGAGGACGAACCCGCCTTGCAATGCCGAACAATATGCGCGCCGGACTCATCGTCATTGAAGCCTGGTTCAGGGGCTACTGAGGGAGTCCTGGACTAGGGGGTGTCCGGACAGCCGGACTATCATCGTCAGCCGGACTCCAAGACTATGAAGATACAAGATTGAAGACTTCGTCCCGTGTCCGGATGGGACTTTCCTTGGCGTGGAAGGCAAGCTTGGCGATACGGATATGTAGATCTCCTACCATTGTAACCGACTCTGTCTAACCCTAGCCCTCTCCGGTGTCTATATAAACCGGAGGGTTTTAGTCCGTAGGACAACATAACCATTACAACAATCATACCATAGGCTAGCTTCTAGGGTTTAGCCTCCTTGATCTCGTGGTAGATCTACTCTTGTACTACCCACATCATCAATATCAATCACGCAGGAGTAGGGTTTTACCTCCATCGAGAGGGCCCGAACCTGGGTAAAAACATCGTGTCCCTTGTCTCCGGTTACCATCCGCCTAGACGCACAGTTCGCGACCCCCTACCCGAGATCCGCCGGTTTTGACACCGACAACCCTCTGCTCGGTGGAATTCGCCCGAGCAAATAAATGGGAGACACGAAATTACCGGCCTATGTCGGACACACAATTGGCCCATTGTACATCAAGGGTAGGTTTGTAACTTCATCCAAGCGCGCCTACTCCTCGGCCAAAATGACATGTGCCGAATAATTCATAAACCATGGTCGGCGAAACACCCTCTCCTCGCCCGAAATAGCTCGCGCCAACTATTTCATAACACGCTCTCCTCGCCCGAAATCGCTTGCGCCCACTATATTTCAAAACACACCCTCCTCGCCCGAAATCGCTCGCGCCCACTATTTTGGGGGAGAAGCAAAGTTACTCTATTATCCCTGACGCTCAATACACAGAACCAAGTCGGGACGTCTAAAGGCAGGGGTAGAACTATAACTCCCCCCCAAATTTCAGACAAATGGGCCTGTAAGACATGGTTCCACTCCCTTCCCAATTCCCTCCCCCATTCATACCTCGTGGGAGACAAATCACCTTCTCCCCGGAAGCTCCCTTCTCCCAAGCCGCGAAACCTCAGCCCCTCCTCCATGGCGCCCCATTGCACAAAATTCACATCCGCCCTCCTCCCTAGTGCCGGAGACGCTGTCCATATGCCGGTGTGCACTGGGCCGTGTGCCTCTTACTCCGTGCTGCTGGAGCTGCCTCGACGACGGCCGCGTGAACCGTACCGGAGATGATCACCCCCGCTGTTGTTCACGGCGCCGGAGCGGCTCCAACTTCGGATCCGTCCAGAGCCTCGACACTGCTTCCCCGTAGCCTTCGACCGTCGTGACATCTCTGCTTCCCTGTCGCCAGTCGCCACCGCAACCGCGTCGGCCTCACTGACTCGACAGCTGGAGCTGCCTACTTCACTGTGCCGCCAGATAGGTCGCACCCTCATCTCAAATCACTTTATTTAGGCGTCAGTTGTCTGAATTTTTATTCTAGGCCAATCGATTCCCAATGGGAAGCAGCACCCCTCGAGGCGGCGAAGCTCTTAGCCTGCCGGTTGGCTGGTGTCTAACGTAAGGTTGCGGGGGCTCAAGTTCACCGCGGAAGCAGCGCTTAGATGGCTATCTTCGAGTTGCGTGAGTTGAAGGTACTATCACCGTCGGATTTGGATGATGGCAAGTCTTTGTGGATTGGCCCGGGGGCGGCGCAACCACAACATTGCAGTGGGGCGGGGTGAGTGGTTTCGGTCAGGCCCACGAACAGCGGAGGCAGGCTGCTCTGCCGTTGATCGCTGGCTCGTTGAGGAAGATTCTGACCAGTGTCAGCCGGGAGGTACAAGACGGCCATCAAGCCATCCGGCGTAGATCGGACAGTACCAAAATAAAATAAAATCGGGTGGCCCCAATTTAGTCCTCAGTCAACAGACGTGTGACCACTCTCGTACCTTGCTGTTGATCTCTTAGGGTATTTCTTCAGATCAAAGAGATGTGTCATTCTTAACATTATGTGTTTTCTGCATCTTCAGCCACACCGTCTTCTGACTCACCGCAGCTGCTCCAACAAGGAAAGCATACACCAGAAGGGAGCTATAGTCTCCACTCAATAGTTCCCTGCATCGAATGCGCGTGCTCGACATGGACAGCCACAACAACTGCAGGGCCATCGACAAGTCAGCACATGACGCTCACTGCAATGGATGGCGACCAGATAGGTTGTACCCTCATCTTACTTGTGTGCAACATTTATGGCTTTGTTATTCATCTAAGCACGGAAAATAGATTATCACATTTCACTGTATATTCATGCCGATCTCTTACGGGCCTTGTTCAGGAGTTAACGTTGTTCCATAGTTCAGCTAAGAGACTTGTTCTTTAGGTAACGTTGTTCCATAGTTATCATCCATCAGCCAATGCTATCCCACAGGCTGGTGATTATAGTATTATACCACTTCTAGTATTACCTATGTTGTTCTTTAATACTTTTGTGTGCCATCTAGTTAATCTCGAGTACAAACAATACATATTCTGTAGCTTTCATGTGTGTTCTCCCTTTAGTTTTTGAGACCTGTTGCTGCTACTTAACCCTAGTCCTACTAGTTATGTCGTCTCCTACATGCACTCATTACATAAATCTAACTACTAGTTCTCTTCCATGGATGTAAGATATAATTGCACACACTGATTTATGCACAAGAACCTCATGGAGCAATGTAACGACCAACAAACTTGACGTCAATGATACCCAATATGATGGAACATGTAAAGGCAGTTCTTCACAAGACTTGTAGAAAGATGATGAATCCTATTCACCCCACAAGGTCCTTGCTCTTACTTGGCCCTTGATATGGGTACAACATGCATATAATGTCCTGGAGTGCATCTACTCTATTGAAATGCCTTGTGCTTAGCGTGCTAATCATGCATGTAAATATGGCATGCCTTCCTATTTTTCAGTACCTATTCCATTCATGATAACATGTTTTAAAATTCAAGTACTGTCATTCTACTCTATCGCAATGCCATCTGCTTAGTTTGGACATCATGCTTCTGAATATCTTATGCATTGTTATTCATCGGTATGTACTTCATCTGTCTACCATACCATGCTCTTTTTTTACATTGAAGTGTTGTTCTAGTGGTCTCTTGCAATGCCATCTTAGTTTCCCAACCATACACGCATATGTTGCCTTAGTGTTTTTCTGTATGTATTCTGCTAGCATATAGTTTTACATTGAAGTAGTGTTTTTTTACACTGTTGTCCTATCGTATCCCTAGCTCTTGCATCATACTCTCTCCAACCGGATTACATGTCGCAGAAATGGATAAAACTTGATGTATCTAGAACTAAAATATGCCTAGACCCATCCATTTATTTCTAGATGGAGGGAATACATGTCAATATGTCATGCCTTTCTATTCTTCGGTACCTATTCCATCTCTGTTGTAGCATGTTTTATAATTGAAGCACCATTCTTCTATATAAGGCATGCAAGGGGAAGACGGGTATGTTAGAATCTGAAGGGTTACAAACCAGGTCTTTGCAAAAGATCCAAATGCCAGGAGATAATAAACCAACTCCAGTTTTCATAGATACTGCTCCAGCACAGAGAATCCCAACTTCCACTGTTAATAAGCAGATTCCCGTGGCCAAAGAACTAGTCCGCTCCAGTCCAGCAAAAGAATGTCAACTCCATTCTAAGAAGCGTGTGCGTATCCTCGCATCATGAAATTTCATAGCAATCTGATCATATTTTCTACATGTTTCACCCATCTCTATTTTAGAAAATAAGGTTAAACGATAGAAGACTTCCTCCGTTGGGATTGTATTCGAGGTAAATATCTTGCGGGAATTTGCTATGCTCCAATGCTGATGTAAGTACCTGTTGTATACCACTATATTTTTACATCAGCATGTATTTTGTTAATCGGCGTAAATCCAACCTTTATCTGATCTAAAATTAGTTGTATCAAAATGTTAAAGGCGCCAATGTTGATTTTTGTAAGGAAAACTGCCTGGTAGTTTTGCATACTGAGCTGCATGAGTGTACTATCTCATATCATGCACATTACTGAATTGTAGTGCTGCTCTGGTTGCCCATTCATTCATTGTGTCAATGTTGCTTTTGTATTACCTTACATGGCTGATGATAGCTGTGCCATATTGTGTTAATTTGGTGTAGGCTAGTTTCCCAAACGTTCGTTGTGTCAATGTTGCTTTCCTATTATCTGACTTGGCCAATGATAGCAGAGCTTGTGTGTTAATTTGGTGCAGGCTGCTGAAGATAAGAAGACAAACTCTGAAAACAGCAAGGCAACCCCATTGTTACTTTCCAATAAATCTAGGCCAGGTAATATGGCAATAACTCATGATTAATCTGTTCGGTTCCCCTCCTAATTTATGTTATGATGCAGTGATCGAGACACTCTCCACTATCAATAATACAAGCCTGCCAAAATCGCTATCGGAATCTGTTCAGTTTCCTCTGTCTCGAATGCAACGGAAAAAATGTATGTTTGTGAACCAATTAATGGCTGAAGCAATGATGGAAATGGTGGAGGAATCAGAGGTGCACATTCCTGTGCAACAACAACTAATCAATGTTTTTAGAGACAGTGTAGCAAAGCAGCAAGAACTTGCCCACATGCTTATGGGCGTCATCCACGCTGAGGTTGCAGATTGTGACATTGTAGATTGTTAGGTTCTATTCATTTATTTGCACTGGAATCAATCTTTGATTTTCCAGTGGATGTAATTTCCTGTAATATATGCTAGATGTGCAACATTTTAGCCTGTATGTCGTACCTTTGCTTGATCAGTTTTGGTCCTGTGCATAATTGCTCATCGTAATGGGCTCAAATTATCTAATTTGGCCTAAAGACATGTACGGACTTTAGTGGGCCCACTAGGTTAATGGGCCTTTACAAGGCTGAAAGTTAATGGTCGGCCCTCTTACCTCCTGGGTCGTTAACAGGCTGACATCAAAGCGGGCAACAGCTGGGTCCATTTGATTTCACGGGCCGTTAACAGGTCGTTACTAAGGTCGGGCTACATATGGCCCAACTTGTTGGAAATATGCCCTAGAGGCAATAATAAAAGTATTATTATTATATTTCCTTTTTCATGATAATTGTCTTTTATTCATGCCATAACTGTATTATCCAGAAATCGTAATACACGTGTGAATACATAGACCACAATATGTCCCTAGTGAGCCTCTAGTTGACTAGCTCGTTGTGATCAACAGATAGTCATGGTTTCCTGGCTATGGACATTGGATGTCGTTGATAACGGGATCACATCATTAGGAGAATGATGTGATGGACAAGACCCATCCTAAGACTAGCACAAAAGATCGTGTAGTTCATTTGCTAGAGCTTTGCCAATGTCAAGTATCTCTTCCTTTGACAATGAGATCGTGTAACTCCTGGATACCGTAGGAGTGCTTTGGGTGTATCAAACGTCACAACGTAACTGGGTGACTATAAAGGTGCACTACAGGTATCTCCGAAAATATCTATTGTTTTATGCGAATCGAGACTGGGATTTGTCACTCCGTGTAAACGGAGAGGTATCTCTGGGCCCACTCGGTAGGACATCATCATATGCGTAATGTGACCAAGGAGTTGATCACGGGATGATGTGTTACGGAACGAGTAAAGTGACTTGCCGGTAACGAGATTGAACAAGGTATTGGATACCGACGATCGAATCTCGGGCAAGTAACATACCGATAGACAAAGGGAATTGAATACGGGATCGATTGAGTCCTTGACATCGTGGTTCATCCGATGAGATCATCGTGGTACATGTGGGAGCCAACACGGGTATCCAGATCCCACTGTTGGTTATTGACTGGAGAACGTCTCGGTCATGTCTGCATGTCTCCCGAACCCGTAGGGTCTACACACTTAAGGTTCGATGACGCTAGGGTTATAAAGGAAGCTTGTATGTGGTTACCGAATGTTGTTCGGAGTCCCGGATGAGATCCCGGACGTCACGAGGAGTTCCGGAATGGTCCGGAGGTAAATATTTATATATAGGAAGTCCTGTTTCGGCCATCGGGACAAGTTTCGGGGTCATCGGTATTGTACCGGGACCACCGGAAGGGTCCCGGGGGCCCACCGGGTGGGGCCACCTGCCCCGGGGGGCCACATGGGCTGTAGGGGGTGCGCCTTGGCCTACATGGGCCAAGGGCACCAGCCCCAAGAGGCCCATGCGCCTAGGGAACCCTAGAGGGAAGAGTCCTCAAGGGGGAAGGCACCTCCGAGGTGCCTTGGGGAGGATGGACTCCTCCCCCCCTCTTGGCCGCCGCACCAGATGCCATCTGGAGGCTGGCCGCCGCCCCTTGGGGTGGGAAACCCTAAAGGGGGCGCAGCCCTCCCCTTCCCCTATATATATGAGGCCTAGGGGCTGCCCATAACACGCGATTTGATCTCTCGTTGGTGCAGCCCTGCCCCTCTCCCTCCTCCTCCTCTCCCATGGTGCTTGGCGAAGCCCTGCAGGATTGCCACGCTCCTCCACCACCACCACGCCGTTGTGCTGCTGTTGGATGGAGTCTTCCTCAACCTCTCCCTCTCTCCTTGCTGGATCAAGGCATGGGAGACGTCACCGGGCTGTACGTGTGTTGAACGCGGAGGTGCCGTCCGTTCGGCACTAGGATCATCGGTGATCTGAATCACGACGAGTACGACTCCATCAACCCCGTTCACTTGAACGCTTCCGCTTAGCGATCTACAAGGGTATGTAGATGCACTCTCTTTCTACTCGTTGCTGGTCTCTCCATAGATAGATCTTGGTGACACGTAGGAAAATTTTGAATTTCTGCTACGTTCCCCAACAGTGGCATCATGAGCTAGGTCTATTGCGTAGATTCTTTGCACGAATAGAACACAAAGTAGTTGTGGGCGTTGATGTTGTTCAATATGCTTACCGTTACTAGTCCAATCTTGTTTCGACGTTATTGTGGGATGAAGCGGCCCGGACCGACCTTACACGTACTCTTATGTGAGACAGGTTCCACCGATTGACATGCACTTGGTGCATAAGGTGGCTAGCGGGTGCCAGTCTCTCCCACTTTAGTCGGAACGGATTCGATGAAAAGGGTCCTTATGAAGGGTAAATAGCAATTGGCATATCACGTTGTGGTCTTGCGTAGGTAAGAAACGTTCTTGCTAGAAACCCATAGCAGGCACGTAAAACATGCAACAACAATTAGAGGACGTCTAACTTGTTTTTGCAGGGTATGCTATGTGATGTGATATGGCCAAAAGGATGTGATGAATGATATATGTGATGTATGAGATTGATCATGTTCTTGTAATAGGATTCACGACTTGCATGTCGATGAGTATGACAACCGGCAGGAGCCATAGGAGTTGTCTTTATTTTTTGTATGACCTGCGTGTCATTAAAGAACGCTATGTAAACTACTTTACTTTATTGCTAAACGCGTTAGCCATAGAAGTAGAAGTAGTCGTTGGCGTGACAACTTCATGAAGACACGATGATGGAGATCATGATGATGGAGATCATGGTGTCATGCCGGTGACGATGATGATCATGGAGCCCCGAAGATGAAGATCAAAAGGAGCAAAATGATATTGGCCATATCATGTCACTATTTGATTGCATGTGATGTTTATCATGTTTATGCATCTTGTTTACTTAGGACGACGGTAGTAAATAAGATGATCCCTTACAAAATTTCAAGAAGTGTTCTCCCCTAACTGTGCACCGTTGCTACAGTTCGTTGCTTCTAAGCACCACGTGATGATCGGGTGTGATCGATTCTTACGTTCACATACAACGGGTGTAAGACAGTTTTACACAGCGAAAACACTTAGGGTTAACTTGACGAGCCTAGCATGTGCAGACATGGCCTCGGAACACGGAGACCGAAAGGTCGAGCATGAGTCGTATAGCAGATACGATCAACATGAAGATGTTCACCGACGTTGGCTAGTCTGTCTCACGTGATGATCGGACACGGCCTAGTTGACTCGGATCATGTGATCACTTAGATGACCAGAGGGATGTCTATCTAAGTGGGAGCTCATAAGATGAACTTAATTATCTTGAACATAGTCAAAAGACCTTTTGCAAATTATGTCGTAGCTCGCGCTTTAGTTCTACTGTTTTAGATATGTTCCTAGAGAAAATATAGTTGAAAGTTGATAGTAGCGATTATGCGATCAGTAGAAAGCTTATGTCCTTAATGCACTGCTCAGTGTGCTGAACCCCAAACGTCGTTTGTGGATGTTGCGAACATCGGACATACAAGTTTTGATAACTACGTGATAGTTCAGTTAAATGGTTTAAGAAGAGGCACCAAAGACGTTTTCAAAACATCGCGAAACATATGAGATGTTTTGAGGGCTGAAATTAGAATTTCAGGCTCGTGCCCACGTCAAGAGGTATAAGACCTCCGACGATTTTCTTAGCCTGCAAACTAAGGGAGAAAAGCTCAATCATTGAGCTTGTGCTGAGATTGTCTGAGTGTAACAATCACTTGAATCGAGTGGGAGTTGATCTTCCAGATGAGATAGTGATGTTTCCCCAAAGTCATTGCCACCAAGCTGCTAGAGCTTCGTGATGAACTATAACATATCAAGGATAGAGATGATGATCCTTGAGGTATTCGCGTTGTTTGACATCGCGAAAGTAGAAATCAAGAAGAAGCATCAATTGTTGATGGTTTATGAAACCACTAGTTTCAAGAAGGGCAAGGGAAAGAAGGGATACTTCATGAAACGGCAAATCAGCTGCTGCACCAATGAAGAAACCCGAGGTTGAACCCAAACCCGAGACTAAGTGCTTCTGTAATAAGGGGAACAACCACTGGAGCAAGATTACCCTAGATACTTGGTAGATGAGAAGGCTGGCAAGGTCGATAGAAGTATATTGGATATACATTGTGTTAATGTGTACTTTACTAGTACTCCTAGTAGCACCAGGGTATTAGATACCGGTTCGGTTGCTAAGTGTTAGTAACTCGAAATAAAAGCTACGGAATAAACGGAGACTAGCTAAAGGAGAGCTGACGGTATGTGTTGGAAGTGTTTCCAAGTTTGATATAATCAAACATCGCACTCTCCCTCTACCATCAAGATTAGTATTAAACCTGAATGGTTTATTGAATCTCGATCGTAGTGATACACATTTTCATGCCAAAAAATATAAGATAGTAATGATAGTACCACTTACTTGAGGCACTGCCATGTAAGTCATAATGGTATAAAACGCATGAAGAAGCTCCATGTTGATGGATCTTTGGACTCACTCGTTTTGAAAGATTTGAGACATGCGAACCATGTCTATTGGTGTATGTGCATGAAGAAACTCCATGCAAATGGACCGTTTGGACTCACTTGATTTTGAATCACTTGAGATATGCAAATCATACCACATAGGCAAGATGACTGAAAAGCCTCGTTTTTCAATAAGATGGAACAAGATAGCAACTTATTGGAAGTAACACATTTTGATGTGTGCAGTCCAATGAGTGCTGAGGCATGCAGTGAATATCGTTATGTTCTTACTTCACAGATGATTCGAGTAGATGTTGAGAATATTTACTTGATGAAACACAAGTCTGAATTATTGAATGGTTCAAATAATTTCAGAGTGAAGTAGAAGATCATTGTGACAAGAGGATAAAATGTCTATGATATGATCATAGAGATGAATATCTGAGTTACGAGTTTTGGCACACAATTAAGACATTGTGGAAATTGTTTCGCAATTAAATACCGCCTGGAACACCATAGTGTGATGGTGTGTCCGAACATCATAGTTGCACCCTGTTGGATATGGTGCGTACCATGATGTCTCTTATCGAATTACCACTATTGTGCATGGGTTAGGCATTAGAGACAACCACATTTACTTTAGTAGGGTACCACGTAATTCCGTTGAGATGACACCGTATGAATTATGGTTTAGAGAAACCTAAGTTGTCGTTTCTTAAAAGTTTGGGGCTGCGACGCTTATATGAAAAAGTTTCAGGTTGATAAGCTCGAACCCAAAGCGGATAAAATGCATCTTCATAGGAAACCCAAAACAGTTGGGTATACCTCCTAATTCAGATTCGAAAGCAATATGGATTGTTTCTAGAATCGGGTCCTTTCTCGAGGAAAAGTTTCTCTCGAAAGAATTGAGTGGGAGGATGGTGGAGACTTGATGAGGTTATTGAACCATCACTTCAACCAGTGTGTAGCAGGGCACAGGAAGTTGTTCCCGTGGCACCTACACCAATTGAAGTGGAAGCTTATGATAGTGATCATGAAACTTCAGATCAAGTCACTCCCAAACCTCGTAGGATGACAAGGATGCGTACTACTTGAGAGTGGTACGTAATCCTGTCTTGGAAGTCATGTTGCTAGACAACAATGAGCCTACGAGCTATGGAGAAGCGATGGTGGGCCCGGATTCCGATAAATGGCTCAAGGCCATAAAACCCGAGAGAGGATCCATGTATGAAAACAAAGTGTAGACTTTGGAAGAACTACTTGATGGTCGTAAGGCTGTTAGGTACATATGGATTTTGAAAGGAAGACAGACATTGATGGTAAGTGTCACCATTGAGAAAGCTCGACTTGTCGTTAAGATGTTTTTCGACAAGTTCAAGGAGTTGACTACGATGAGATTTTCTCACTCGTAGCGATGCTAAGAGTCTGTTGGAATTATATTAGCGATTACTGCATTATTTATGAAATCTTGCAGATAGGATGTCAAAACATTGTTTCCTCGACGATTTTAATGAGGAAAGGTTGTATGTGATACAACCGGAAGGTTTTGTCAATCCCGAAAGATGCTAATAAGTATGCAAAGCTCCAGCAATCCTTCTAAGGACTGGAGTGAGCATCTCGGAGTTGGAATGTATGCTTTGATGATGATCAAAAATTTTGGGTTTGTACAAAGTTTATGAGAAACTTGTATTTCCAAAGAAATGAGTGGGAGCACTATAGAATTTCTGATGAGTATATGTTGTTGACATATTGTTGATCAGAAATGACGTAGAATTTCTGGAAAGCATATAGGGTTATTTTGAAAGTGTTTTTCAATGGAAAGCCTGGATTAAGCTACTTGAACATTGAGCATCAAGATCAATAAGGATAGATAAAAATGCTTAATAATACTTTCAAATGAGCACATACCTTGACATGATCTTGAAGGTGTTCAAGATGGACCAGTCAAAGAAGGAGTTCTTGCCTGAGTTGTAAGGTATGAAGTTAAGACTTAAAGCTCGACCACGGTAGAATAGAGAGAAAGGACGAAGGTCGTCCCCTATGCTTAAGACGTAGGCTCTTCAGTATGCTATGCTGTGTACCGCACCTGAAGTGTGCCTTGCCATGAGTCAGTCAAGGGGTACAAGAGTGATCCAAGAATGGCTCACAGGACAGCGGTCAAAGTTATCCTTAGTAATTAGTGGACTAAGGAATTTTTCTCGATTATGGAGGTGGTAAAAGAGTTCGTCGTAAAGGGTTACGTCGATGCAAGCTTGACACCTATCCGGATAGCTCTGAGTAGAGATACCGGATACATATAATGGAGCAACAATTTAGAATAGCTCCAAGTAGAACAGTTATTTGGAATAGCTCCAAATAGAGCGTGGTAGCTGCATCTAGGAGATGACATAGAGATTTGTAAAACACACACGGATCTGAAAGGTTCAGACCCGTTGACTAAAACCTCTCTCACAAGCAACATGATCAAACTTAAAACTCATTGAGTATTAATCACATAGTGATGTGAACTAGACTACTGATTCTAGTACACTCTTGGGTGTTAGTCACATGGCGATGTGACCTGTGAGTGTTAATCACATGGCGATGTGAACTAGATTATTGACTCTAGTGCAAGTGGGAGACTGTTGGAAATATGCCCTAGAGGCAATAATAAAATTATTATTATTATATTTCCTTGTTCATGATAATTGTCTTCTATTCATGCTATAACTGTATTATCCGGAAATCGTAATACACGTGTGAATACATAGACCACAATATGTCCCTAGTGAGCCTCTAGTTGACTAGCTCGTTGTGATCAACAGATAGTCATGGTTTCCTGGCTATGGACATTGGATGTCGTTGATAACAGGATCACATCATTAGGAGAATGATGTGATGGACAAGACCCAATCCTAAGACTAGCACAAAAGATCGTGTAGTTCATTTGCTAGAGCTTTGCCAATGTCAAGTATCTCTTCCTTTGACCATGAGATCGTGTAAATCCTGGATACCGTAGGAGTGCTTTGGGTGTATCAAACGTCACAACGTAACTGGGTGACTATAAAGGTGCACTACAGGTATCTCCGAAAGTATCTATTGTTTTATGCGGATCGAGACTGGGATTTGTCACTCCGTGTAAACGGAGAGGTATCTCTGGGCCCACTCGGTAGGACATCATCATATGCGCAATGTGACCAAGGAGTTGATCACGGGATGATGTGTTACGGAACGAGTAAAGTGACTTGCCGGTAACGAGATTGACCAAGGTATTGGATACCGACGATCGAATCTCGGGCAAGTAACATACCGATAGACAAAGGGAATTGAATACGGGATCGATTGAGTCCTTGACATCGTGGTTCATCCGATGAGATCATCATGGAACATGTGGGAGCCAACATGGGTATCCAGATCCCGCTGTTGGTTATTGACTGGAGAACGTCTCGGTCATGTCTGCATGTCTCCCGAACCCGTAGGGTCTACACACTTAAGGTTCGATGACGCTAGGGTTATAAAGGAAGCTTGTATGTGGTTACCGAATGTTGTTCGGAGTCCCGGATGAGATCCCGGACGTCACGAGGAGTTCCGGAATGGTCCGGAGGTAAAGATTTATATATAGGAAGTCCTGTTTCGGCCATCGGGACAAGTTTCGGGGTCATCGGTATTGTACCGGGACCACCGGAAGGGTCCCGGGGGCCCACCGGGTGGGGCCACCTGCCCCGGGGGGCCACATGGGCTGTAGGGGGTGCGCCTTGGCCTACATGGGCCAAGGGCACCAGCCCCAAGAGGCCCATGCGCCTAGGGAACCCTAGGGCCCTCCCCTTCCCCTATATATATGAGGCCTAGGGGCTGCCCATAACACGCGATTTGATCTCTCGTTGGTGCAGCCCTGCCCCTCTCCCTCCTCCTCCTCTCCCATGGTGCTTGGCGAAGCCCTGCGGGATTGCCACGCTCCTCCACCACCACCACGCCGTTGTGCTGCTGTTGGATGGAGTCTTCCTCAACCTCTCCCTCTCTCCTTGCTGGATCAAGGCATGGGAGACGTCACCGGGCTGTACGTGTGTTGAACGCGGAGGTGCCGTCCGTTCGGCACTAGGATCATCGGTGATCTAAATCACGACGAGTATGACTCCATCAACCCCGTTCACTTGAACGCTTCCGCTTAGCGATCTACAAGGGTATGTAGATGCACTCTCTTTCTACTCGTTGCTGGTCTCTCCATAGATAGATCTTGGTGACACGTAGGAAAATTTTGAATTTCTGCTACGTTCCCCAACACAACTATGCTGTGGGCCTTTAGCAGGCCAAAAGAGACAGCGGGCTTGTACTGGACCATGAAGAGCATGGGCCGCTAAGAGGCCGAAAGTCAGGTCGTACTGTAAATGGCCCAACTGTGTTGTGGGCCTTTAGCAGGCCGAAAGAGAAACCGGGTTGGTATTGGATAATGAAGAGCATGGGCCTTTAAAAGGCCAAAATTCAGGTCCGACTACAAATGGCCCAACTCATTTATGGGTCGTCAACAGGTTGAAAGATACACCAGGCCGGGAATTGGCCCAACACTTAAATGGGTCGCTAAAAGGCCAAAACTCAGGTCCGACTACAAATGGCCCAACTCATTTATGGGCCGTCAACAGGCTGAAAGACACACCGGGCCAAAAATTAGCCCAACACTTAAGTGGGTCGCTAAAAGGCCGAAAGATGTACATCCTGAAAATCGGCCCATCCCTTGAATGGGCTGTTAACTGGCCGAAATCACATCAGGACGATATTGAGCCCAAATATATAGCGGGATGTTAACGGGCTCAAACTGACGATGGGCTGCGATGGTGTTAAATGTTTAATAGGTCGTTGACGGGCCGAATTGGCACATCTCGTATGGGCTGTGGTCTTAAATGGACCTGACACAAGTAGGCCTTATATGGGCCGACCTGCTAATTTTTACTGGGCCGGCCTTTTTTAATGGAATGGGCCACTGTTGGGCCGTGCCACGTGTTGACCTATCATAGGCGCCTCATGTCCAATGAGTGGATGACATCTGTCCCAACGGTGAGCGAACACGTGTTTCCTCCGGCCAATGAGAATTTTATACATGGAAAATCCTCATTGGTCAGGGCTGTTAACGGGTTATTGGATCCAAAACCGGACCCGATAGCTTAACGGCAACCCGTTATGGTGGATGCCACGTGTCGGTCACCCTTGACGAAAGCACTTTCATGACGCGCCATTTATCGTCATGGAAGTGGACACTTCCGTGATGATAATTTTGGTAATGTCATGGAACACTTCTACGACAGCACAGGTATGACTATCTTGATTCTGTCATAAAATCCTCATGGATGTACATGCATGACAGAAAACGTGACCTACTGTGACAAACACGTATCATCACAGAAGTGTATATTTTTGTTGTGCATCAAAGCTTTAGATAAAGATAGAAGGAAATAGCAAGTAAAGCTTTGGCAAGACATGCAACATGCATTAACTACCCCTACATGTATGCAATCATCTGATGATGGATCACAAGAGTATGAGAATGCATAACATGTCAGAGCAAGCAATGGGTTAAATGTGGCTTGGTTATATGCATCAGAGCAAATGATATAGATACTGGAAATGTACCTTCATGTTTATGAATCTCTCTTGCAAACAATATGTACCACAACAAGAGGTATTCATGCACATGAGTGTGATGCATATACTTACCTTGTGGTCTTGAGCTAGCTTTGAAGAAGATGTACCTGGGTAAACAAGGTTAGATAACACAAGAACATCTACTAGACAGAGCAAGAGCTAAAGAACACAAGAATACCCAGACTGGGAAGACATGTAGAGAGTGAGTACTAGGTACTCTATTTGGTTATTGACATGTCCCCAACAATAAACATATGCAATGAATTCCAAAGATTTTCTTCCTTGGGTGTCTTTCTCCCCCTGAATCTGCATGGGATAATGGGAGCAGATAGGGTAATAGAAAATCAGAGCAAACAAGAAAATTAGAGCAAGATAAAATCAGAACACATACTATCATGGTGTAACGCCCCGGATTCGTTGTGCCAGTTATTCGCCGTAGTTGCCTCGTCATTTGCTTACGTGTTGCATTTTATCATGTCATCATGTGCATCTCATTTTGCATACATGTTCGTCTCATGCATCCGAGCATTTTCCCCGTTGACCGTTTTGCAATCCGGCACTCCTATGTTCCCCCTGCGTCCCCCTTTTGTCTCTCGTTGTGAGCGGGTGTTAAACATTCTCGGAATGGACCAAGGTTTGTCAAGCGGCCTTGGTATAGCACCGGTAGACCGCCTGTCAAGTTTCGTGCCATTTGGAGGTCGTTCGATACTCTAACGGTTATCCGGGTAGCCGCAAAAGCCTCTTTGTGTTGCAGCCCAACACCCCTCCAAAGTGGCCCAATAACCCATCCAAACACCCTCCATGCTCTCGGTCGTTCGATCACGATCGTGTGGGCGAAAACCGCTCCTCATTTGGGGTCTTCTAGCTCCCTCTACCTATAAATATGCCCTCTCCCCCGAAATTCACGGATGAATCCTTCCCCCCGAAACCCTAGCCCCGCTCCTCTCGCCCGCCGGACATGTCCAATCCCGCCGGACACGTCTAGCCGCCGCCCCTCCGCGAATCCTGCGCCGCCACGTGTCCCTCCGCCGCCATCTCGCCCGCGCCCCACCGCCCCGGCCCGCGAGCCCAGGGCAGGCCCGCCCGGGCCCAC
>NC_041389.1:66948723-66992847 GCF_002162155.2 Triticum dicoccoides
CCCGGCGCTCTTCGCCGCGCGCCTCGGCCTCCCACCTCGCCGGAGGCCGCGTCCTCGCCCCGCCCGGAGCTTGCCTCCGCGCCCCCGCGCCCTCCATCGCCGGGATCCGGACGGATCCAACGAGATCCTGCTCGGATCCGCCGCGCGCGCCCGTCCCCGGCCCCTTCTCCGGCCAACCTCGTCTCCCGTGCCGCCGTTGACTTTTCTGAGATGGTAATAATCGGCTAAGTCCCCGAAATATTTTGCATTTTCATGCCCTGTTCAACGCATCATAACTTGCTGCATACTGCTCCGTTTCATGCGTGTAATATGTCAAAATGTTCGTTGTGAGATGCTCTTCATTTCATTCCATCGTATCATGTTCATTTGAGTCCATCTTGATGCCTGAATCATCGTTGCAAGAGTGCTATATAATGTTCACCTGCTGAAACTGTTATAACTTGATGATTTGTCATTTTTGTTGCTTTTGATGTGTGCATCTGTTCACACATGAACACGTCACCGTGTACCTCCAACACCGAGGGTGATGCACCGCAGCTCACGTCAAAGGAGACCCGTCCGGAAGCGCGGTACGCAGGCAATCCGGCGGGCGCTTTTGAGCACCCGAAACCCCACGCGCCCGGGAGGGACCCCGTCTGGACGCGCGGCGGCTATGGGCTGCCCTAGGTCGGTTCGCCCGCCCCTAGAGCCTCGAGGATCGCTGCCCTTCAACGAAGAACGAACAAAGAACGAGAGAGAAAGAACAAGGGAGAGATGTAAAACTAGGGTAAAAAGTAGATTGATTGTTCGATTGTGTGTTGTTCTTCAATTGGCCGTCACCCCTTAGGTATATAAGAGGCGGCTGGACTTCCCGTGCAAGGAAAAGGCTTGGATTCACGTCCAAAACCCTAGTCAAATTCGGATAGGTCTTGTCCGAACTTTCCAAAACTGTTCGGTTTAAACTGGCTGCACCTTGCGGGTCTTTTTTGAGGTGGTAAACAAATGTCGGATGGAAATGAGTCCAAAAGCAATCTTGACCATTTCGACGATACGAACAACTTTCATGTTGAACGTTTTTTGATAAGAGGTCATCTTGAGGGTCAAATAGCTCGCGCAAAAGATCCCTTTACTCGCGCTACCAATCAGACATGGCGTCTGGTGGGGCGCGCCATATTTCGCCTCGTGACTGGGCTGCACTCCGATTGCTCTAACTTTTGCATACAAACTCGGATTTGGACGTTTTTATATCAAAATCGATCGTTTTGACGAGACGAAGACAATCCGTGTAGATCATTTTTCCATTTGAGGTCGTCTTGGGGCTTAATCGGCCAAACTATACTCTGAATATAAGATCTTAGTACTTTGAGCATAGTTTAGGCCTTCGAGATGAAATCGGACGGCGATGACCCAAACTTCAAAGATGTTCATATCGACAATACGAAACTCTTTCATGAAGATCACTTCTCCATTTAAGGCCATCTTAAATAAGTTATTGACCGTGCCAAAATCTGGTGTCAACACATGCCCCCTGTTTTTCGGCAAAACTTGCGCGCCGAAAAATAATTTGCAATGTATTTGTTCTAAGGATGATGTCAACACTCCATCGGCCATTTATTTTTCTCAGGAAGATAATTATGTATCGGCCATGTTTATGCTAAGGGCGATTGTTATATATCGGTCGTTGATTTTAACTTCTTGTTCACATCATACCTTGTATCCGATTACCACCAATCGGCTTTAAAGAGATGGGAATGAACCCGTTCCTTGTAGCACTAAGGAAATCAAACTCCGAGAGGTCACGCCCTGTTAAGCAAGTTACATCGGGATGATTCCAATCCACCGATGCATCGGCCAAAGCAACACAAGCCGAATTATCCGTGTGAATGATTTCTACCTCATCATCGATCCATTGTATTAAAAATTGATGCATGGTAGACGGCACACATTGGTTAGCATGAACCCAATCGCGACCTAATATAACTTTATAGTTACCTTGCACCTCGGCGATGAAGAATGTGGTGGCCAAAGTTTTGCTTCCCACGGTGAGTTCCATGCACATCACGCCTTTGGCCTCTGTCTTTTCTTTACCCTCGAATCCATTAAGTACCATATTGGTCTTCATCAATGCATCATCATCTAACCCCAACTTTTTGAAGACCGAGTAGGGCATAAGATTTACCACAGCACCACCATCAACGAGCATCCTAGCAACCGGCAATCCGTTAATATTACCTTTGAGGTACAATGGCTTCAAGTGTTTCACCGGTTCTCTTGGCTTCTCAAAAATAGCATTCTTAGGACCAAAATTCAGCTGGGCTACCTCCCCTTCTTCACCTATAGCACGAAGCTCGGCAGGTAAGTAATATACCATATTAATATCCATACCTTCCCGAACCGGCGTAGATTCATAATCCACCATCTCATCTTCATCTCCCAATGTGTATATTGGGCTTAAAGATTCCTCAATTGAAGGGGTTGTTTCAGGTAGTGTAGACGATGTAATAGGGGTCGCATCATCCTCTTTTGGTGGTGAAGGTGTTGCTGCAGCTAATGTAGAAGCATCTGTGTTTTGTTTTTGTTTAGGCCTCCACACTTGTTTTGTGAGTGCTATGGGCCGAATTTCACTAAACAATTCATCCCTTTGCCTCTCCTCTTTGTGTTCTACCTTCTCGTGGTTCCTCATGCGTTCTAACCTCCTTTTCATGGTCTTAGTTAAACCGGGAGGACACCACTTAGGTTGAGTATATTTGGGATCCCTTGATTTGGCCTTGCTTGCGCTCGCCTCATGATCATCAACCATGGAACCCTGCTGAACAATAACAATATCACCATTAGAAGTAGCCAGATTACCAACAACTGGCTTTTTGATCTCCTTTTGCTTGTCGCATTCTGAAATTTCCGCATTAGGTGACTTAACACGCCACACTTTTTTATTGGCCTTACTTGGAGAATTTTTTGTTGGCCGATTAGCACCATAACTCAAACGGTCTTGGGTGGGATAATAAAGCCTCTCGCGAACAGGCCTTCTAGGTGTTGTCCACCCCATATGGAAAGCATAAGGAGCCATTGGGGGCTGCCCCATCCTCCATTGAAGTCTCTCATGTAATATGGTGCATAGGAGGGTTGTGACATCCATGGTGTCGGTACCCATGACCCATAGGAGGGTTGCGCATAGCGTCAAAACTCTTGCTCCAGAAGCGATCTTGAACGCTTCAAATGTGATGGCCGATTAGAGCTAGAATCGGCCGCTTGACTTGCATATTTGGATAGCAGCATATCAAAAGTTGGCTTGATTCGCTTGCGCTTAGCTTCACTCTTTCCCCACTTGCCAACTTCTGAATTCTTGGGCTTGATAAATTTAACATGAGTATCTTCTTGTACTTGTGGTTGCCCCCCGAGTACGGGATTTTTTATGGTGATCTTCAATAGTTCCTTGCCATCGGGTTGCTTATCAAGCACAACCTCTCTTCCCAAGACTTTGTCGC
The DNA here is from genome assembly GCF_002162155.2 of Triticum dicoccoides. NCBI lineage: Eukaryota > Viridiplantae > Streptophyta > Magnoliopsida > Poales > Poaceae > Triticum > Triticum dicoccoides. Next base: position 66,952,188 of record NC_041389.1, read on the forward strand.
CCTCCTTGCCTTTCCTGGGTTCACCAATAACAACATTATCTTTATTAGCAGATTCGGCTATGCTAGGCCGAATTAACATTTTCTTTCCCTCCAAGTCCATGGTGTTCATCGGAAAGGGTTGTTTATCAACTTGCATCTCAGCAAAATTCAATCGTCCATCATTAATGGCCGATTGTATCTGTCATCGAAAAACATTGCAATCGTTAGTAGCATGAGAAAATGAATTATGGTATTTGCAATAAGCACGCCGTTTCTGCTCATCAAACGGCGGTATGGTGTGCGATATTCTAATCATCTTATCCTGCAAGAGAGCATCAAATATCTTATCACACTTAGATATATCAAATGTAAACCTCATCTCCTCATCACGATTCTTGCGAATCGGCTTAAGAGCATTGCATGTATAGGGTTTGGCCTTTGAGGACCAAACAAACTCAGTAGTATAAACATCAACCTCATCATCCGAATTATCATCATTGTGTTCAACCATATGCATTCTAGGACGATCGGTTGTAGACCTATGAATCTCTTTACTTCGACTCTCTTGAGCCAAAGCTTTTTGTAAGACTTGATTAATGTTCAAAAACTCATAACTTTCTAGCCTCTCTTTAATGCGAGTTTTCAAACCATTAAGAACAAGATCTGCCAAGTCTCTCTCAGTTATCACTAAGCTATAACATCGGTTTTTTATGTCTCTAAATCTCTTGACATAATCGGTGACCGAGTCATCATGTTTTTGCCTAACCGATGTAAGATGTGACAACTTTAGCTCATTATCGCTGCTATAAAAGTGATCATGAAACTTTTGCTCTAATTGCAACCATAAGAGAATTGAGCCATGTGGTAAAGCAGCAAACCATGAAAATGCGGTGCCAGTTAAAGATAAGGGAAATAAATGTACTTTCAACTCTTCTATGGAACCTGCTTCACCCAACTGTGCTAGATACTGACTCACATGCTCCCAAGTTGTTTTCGTACCCTCACCACTAAATTTAACAAAATCAGGAACCTTATAACCTTGAGGGTAAGAAATTGCATCGAAGTGTTCAGGATAAGGCTTTTGGTACACATGACTCTTTACTTTCGGCTCGTTTCCGAAAGTTTCTAGAAACATCTTATGCAAATCCTCCCTTAATTTAGCTAAAATTGGACCCGATGTAGATGAAGATGTTTGTGGCAATGACATAGGAGCAACCTGAGTACTAGCTATTGGTGCAACTTGTGGGATGGGCGCCAAACCATAATTCGGCGGAAGACCAAACATGCTTGCACCTATGGGTGGTGTGACAAAGTGATTCGGCATTGACGCCGAATTGGGCACACTCATAATATGATTAGGGTATGTAGGTGCAGCCACAAGCTGGTTGGTTTGAGTAGGATAAAAATTCAACGGCATATTATATTGTTGTTGCATAGGTGGTGCCGATGAAATAGGTAAAATTGGACTAGGGTTTTCAGATATACCAACAGTACCACTAGATGATGGAGGCATATTTTTCTGAGCATTAGCACTAGCCACAAAAGAATTGTATGCCATCACATTACCCTTACTAACAAGACTTTCAATCACAGCCACTTGCTCTGGAGAAAAAACTTTACTCACAGTGATTACATCTTGTTCGTCGATGAGGGGAGGAAAATTGACGTTTCCAACCAGAGTGATGTTGCCTTGACGGTCCTTCTTGAAACTTGACAGAAACGCTTCCAAATCCTCCTCCTTGCACTTCTTCTTGAGCGCCTCAAAAGCCTCTTCACGCTGCTTCTTGCATGCTTCATAGGCTTGGCGATGTTCATCCGATAGTTCATCAAGACCGGGCTTAATGATGTTATCGGCGTCAACTTCTGAGGGCTTGGGGAGATTAGACATAGTTGATGATGATTCTTGATCTTTCGTCCCCAGCGGAGTCGCCAAAAAGTGTGTTCGCACACGAACACGTCACCATGTACCTCCAACGCCAAGGGTGATGCACCACAACTCACGTCGAAGGAGACCTGTTCGGAAGCGCGGTACGCAGGCAATCCGGCGGGCGCTTTTGAGCACCCGAAACCCCACGCGCCCGGGAGGGACCCCGTCTGGACGCGCGGCGGCTATGGGCTGCCCTAGGTCGGTTTGCCCGCCCCTAGAGCCTCGAGGATCGCTGCCCTTTAACGAAGAACGAACAAAGAACGAGAGAGAAAGAACAAGGGAGAGATGTAAAACTAGGGTAAAAAGTAGATTGATTGTTCGATTGTGTGTTGTTCTTCAATCAGCCGTCACCCCTTAGGTATATAAGAGGCGGCTGGACTTCCCGTGCAAGGAAAAGGCTTGGATTCACGTCCAAAACCCTAGTCAAATTCGGATTGGTCTTGTCCGAACTTTCCAAAACTGTTCGGTTTAAACAGGCTGCACCTTGCGGGTCTTTTTTGTGGTGGTAAACAATCTCGGATGGAAACGAGTCCAAAAGCAATCTTGACCGTTTCGACGATACGAAAAACTTTCATGTTGAACGTTTTTTGATCAGAGGTCATCTTGAGGGTCAAATAGCTCGCGCAAAAGATCTCTTTACTCGCGCTACCAATCAAACATGGCGTCTGGCGGGGCGCTCCATATTTCGCCTCGTGACAGGATTGCACTCTAATTACTCTAACTTTTGCATACAAATTTGGATTTGGACGTTTTTTATATCAAAATCGATCGTTTTGACGAGACGAAGAGAATCTGTGTAGATCATTTTTCCATTTGAGGTCGTCTTGAGGGCTTAATCGGCCAAATTGTACTCTGAAATATAAGATCTTAGTACTTTGAGCATAGTTTAGGCCTTCGAGATGAAATCGGACGGCGATGACCCAAACTTCAAAGATGTTCATATCGACAATACGGAACTCTTTCATGAAGATCACTTCTCTATTTAAGGCCATCTTAAATAAGTTATTGACCGTGCCAAAATCTGGTGTCAACAGCATCCTATGAGCATGAGCTCTACATGAGTTTTGATCTATGTCATGCCATCTTTACAGGGGTGCTATCCATGTATTTTTGTGAGTCTTGTACTGAGTGCATCAAGCTTGTTAAGTAGGGTACTTGCTGTTGCTGTTTTGGTAGGCTGATTTCTGCTATATCCTGATGCTATGTTAACCTGCTTCTACAAGTCATTCTATGCATAATTTGGAGATGTTCACTAAGGATGTTTTGTTGTAAATGTCATGCTCTATCCATCGATGCCCCTGGTTGCAATTATAGCCTGCTGTAACATATTGTAATCTTGCTCCAGACTTGCTAAATAACGTTGCTATCAGCCTGTTAACTTTAAGTTTAATGTTGCCATGATTGTTGTTAGTGATCCATGCACCCTATGAACTTGTTCTTGCCATATTTAGCTTCTCAAACATGTCTTCTTACTGTTTGTTGCCTTGTCATGCCATGTATTGCTCTGTGGTGAGTGGTTCAAGCTCACCAACATGCTTACTTATTGTTGTTCCTGCCATGTATGAATTTGTCATATAACTTGCCATGTTTACGTGGGTGCCATCATATTTTCTGTGCCCTTTTGGCTTATGGGCAGTAAGGGACTTTTGTTATATGCAATTAGTAGATTCATGACGTGCCTTTTTTTGCCATGATAAGTTCCTGTAACATGTTGTTTGGTAGCTCTAAACTTTGCAGCCTGATGTTATTTCTGCTAAATCTGTAACTGTTATTATTTGCAATCTTGCCATGTCCTTTTGAGCATGATCTAGTGATTTCTGGAGATAGCTCAGTATCCATGTTTTGTCATGCTTTACCTGAACTTCATGCCCATGACTTTTGTTCTTATGTTGAGGTGCTGTAGCTTATTGTTTTGGTGCTTGCTAGATGCCTAGTTGTTGTTTTGGACAGCTTGTCCTTTAAACTTGTATAGTGTATGTGTTGAACCGTTGCTCCGTTTTGAGTGTGCCCCATATGAAACTTGCTTGATTTTGCATGTAGTTTCATATTATCATGTTGCATCCATGTTTTGAGAGTGTTTGCTTGATGTTTGTATGCATTTTGCATCAATGACATGTTTAACTTGTTCTGCTCATATCTTCTAGACCGTAGCTCCGAATTAAATGAACTTTATATGTAACTTGACTAGAATCTCGTGTAGATCATCTTGGTGCATCTTAACTTGCTGTTTAACAACTTGAACATAAGGTTTATTCAGTTCTGGACCAACTTTGAAATTTGCATATGAGGACTTACCGGAATTGTTATATGTTGTTTCCGGCCTCATTTAAACTTGCCTTGATGTGTTGTTCTTGTTTGCATCATCTCTTGCCATGAGTAGCCTCATCTAGCTTTGTCATGCATCATATACTTGGTTGAGCATCATGCCTTGTCATGTGTGGTGTGTTTACTATGTTGTGTGCTTCTTCTCGATAGTTCCCGTTTCGTTGCGATTGTGAGGATTCGTTCATCTACGCTTGGTTCATCTTCGTGGCTTCATCTTCTTCATGGACTCGTTCTTCTTCCTAGCGGGATTTCAGGCAAAGATGACCGCTACCCTGGATCTCACTACTATCATTGCTATGCTAGTTGCTTCGTTCTATCGCTTTGCTGCGCTACCTATCCCTTGTTCTATCAAGCCTCCCAAATGCCATGAACCTCTAACCTTTGACACCCTTCCTAGCAAACTGTTGTTTGGCTATGTTACCACTTTGCTCAGCCCCTCTTATAGCGTTGCTAGTTGCAGGTGAAGTTGAAGATTGCTCCATGGTGGATAGGATTTTGGTTGGGATATCACAATATCTCTTATTTAATTAATGCATCTATATATTTGGTAAAGGGTGGAAGGCTCAGCCTTATGCCTGGCGTTTTGTTCCACTCTTGCCGCCCTAGTAGTTGCGTCATACCGGTGTTATGTTCCTGGATTTTGCGTTCCTTACATGGTCGGGTGATTTATGGGACCCCCTTGACAGTTCGCTTTGAATAAAACTCCTCCAGCAAGGCCCAACCTTGGTTTTACCATTTGCCTCACCACCACCTACTTTTCCCTTGGGAGTAATTAACCCAAGGGTCATCTTTCTTTTAGCCCCCCGGGCTAGTGCTTCTCTAAGTGTTGATCTGAACCGAGCCGCCTACGGGGCCCCCTCGGGGCAACTCGAGGTCTGGTTTTACTCGTAGCCAGTCTCATCCGGTGTTGCCCTGAGAACGAGATATGTGCAGTTCCTATCAGGATTGTCAGCGCATCGGGCGGCTTTGCTGGATTTGTTTTACCATTGTCGAAATGTCTTGTAAACTGGGATTTTGAGACTGATCGGGTCTTCCTGGGAGAAGGAATATCCTTCGTTGATCGCGAGAGCTTATCATGGGCTAAGTTGGGACACCCCTGCAGGGTATAAACTTTCGAGAGCCGTGCCCACGGTTATGTGGCAGATGGGAATTTGTTAATGTCCAGTTGTAGAAAACTTGACACCAGATCCGAATTAAAACGCATCAACCGCGTGTGTAACCGTGATGGTCTCTTCTCGGCAGAGTCCGGGAAGTGAACACGGTCTTTGGGTTATGTTTGACATAAGTAGGAGTTCAGGATCACTTCTTGATCATTGCTAGTTGACGACCGTTCCTTTGCTTCTCTTCTCGCTCTTATTTGCGTATGTTAGTCACCATATGATGCTTAGTCGCTTCTGCAACCTCACCACTTTACCCCTTCCTTTCCCATTAAGCTTTGCTAGTCTTGATACCCATGGTAATGGGATTGCTGAGTCCTCGTGGCTCACAGATTACTACAACAACAGTTGCAGGTACAGGTTATGCGATGATCATGACACGAGAGCGATGTTTGCTTGTTCTGGAGTTCTTCTTCTGTTTCTTCTTCGATCAGGGGATAGGTTCCAGGTCGGCAGCCTAGGCTAGCAGGGTGGATGTCGTTTGAGTTTCTGTTTGTGTTCATCCGTAGTCGGATGGTGATCTTATGTAAGATGGTGTTGTATTCGTGTGGCATTGTATGCCTTTTGTATGTATCCCCATCTATTATGTAATGTTGATGTAATGATATCCACCGTGCAAAAGCGTTTAAATATGCGGGTCTATCCTTGGTGGTACCTTCGAGTTCCTTTTGGATAGGGTCGCATATTGGGCGTGACAAGTTGGTATCAGAGCCTCGACCGACCTTAGGAGCCCCCCTTGATTGATCATGTAGTTTGGCCGCTGTTGAGTCTAGAAGAAAACTAATTTCAGAGTCTAGTTGTATCGGAGAGTAGGAATTCTTTTTACTCCTCTGCCCCTTCGTCGCTCTGGTAAGGAATCTTGATGTAGGTGTTTTGAACTACTCCTCTTCCCCTTCGAATTTTTCTTTAGGTTCACGCAGTTGGTTTTCCGATCGTTGGTTCTGAGCTCTTTTTCATCCGGTGCATTTCTCGTCAAGTTGACTTGAGCCTCTTCATCTTTGCCAAGTTCTATCCTCAGTTGTTTTTCTTTTCCCACCCACCAACCCCTTTTTCTCCTCGGAACCGGAGTCCGTCATCGAGTATCCATCCTACTCGTGTGAAGCCTTTGTTTTCTTTCAACCAGTGTTTTCTCTTCAAGATATTCGTCGATTCCCCTTTCCTAGTTGTCTTTGTTTTTCCCGCCCTCCCACCCTCTTCTTAACGGAGCTTGAGTCTCTTTGGAGCATCAATGTCATTCATGTGGAGCTTCTTCAGTCTTCCCTCAATCATTTCAACCGGTGAATTCTCGTCTTGGTGGACACTCTTCAACTCTTTTTCTTCTTCGGTGGACTCAATTCAAGTTTTTCGGTGTTGATCATATTCTTTTCCTCGGCTCAAGTGTTTTCCTTGCTCGTTCGCCTCTTGCCAGTTTATCCTTCTGGAGTGTTCAAGACATCTCAAGAGATTCGTCTGTGTTCCAATTAATTCGAGGTGGTCAACTCATCCAAATATTTCAATTGTTTCGGTGCATCATCTATCTGTTCAACAATCCTTTTTCAATGGTGTTTTTCTCTTTAGTGGGCCCTAACCCACAAGTCTTTTCCCAGGATCTTACCTGACTCTTCTAATTCCCCCGGAGTCATTTCTAATTCTTTTCAAGTGTGACGTAAGAATGAATTTCATCAGTCACATGCGTTCTCCAAGATCGCTTTCAAATTCTTTTCGTTGTTGGCTCAACCTCTTTGCTTTTCGTTCCCCTGGAGTGCCTTAACAATTTTGGTGGTGGTTCTCGTCGTCATTTGAACACCGAAGAAGAGTTTTTTCCCTAAATTTTGCCCGTTCTCTCCAAGATTCGCGGTTCTAGTCGCTTGTTATCCTCTCGAACTATTCCGTTTGTCAGATATTCTTTCTTACCCATCCGGAGTATGTCAGGAGTTGTTTTTTTCCATTTCTTTTCACCAGAGGCCATCATTCCAGAAGAATTCTTTGTCCTCACATTTCAGCTACCGTTACCCAATTATCCCAGTGCTTCGTTCAAGTGTTCTTTAATCAGCTCATGATCTCTTTGTTCTTTCGCATCTAAATCCCCTCTAGCATATTGGTTCTTCTAATTCTTCCCGGTGATTCATTCTCTTTCATCAGTCATTTTCGAATTCTTATGGTGGTTCATTCAAGATTCTTTTTCCTTGATTATCACATATATTTATTCGTTCTTTCCAATCCTACCGGCGGTTCATGAAGACTTTCTCAAGTTTTGTGCTATACCCCCCTTAATCCTTTTCAAGAAGAATAAGTAGTATGCAAAATCCATTGCTTGCATTGTCATCAATTTAATTTGACGAAGGATGAGCATACAATAAATCTTATTCTTATTTCATCCAAGTGATTAATCCCTTCCTTTGGAGTTTGTTCTTGATGAATAAATTCTAGTTCCAAGTGTTTTCATTTCTTTTCTTTTCCGGAGTTCAAATTTCCTCGGCCATCTCGTCGAAACCTCCATCGGCCACCTTACATTCCGTTCTGTCGGCTAAGGTAGCTCCAGGAGAACTACTGCGATTGCACCCCGGTTCGGCTGGGCGAGTGCCTCAGTAGAGAAAGCTAAAACAGACTGTCATGATGTAGCGAGAGACTGGTCGCCACTCGATGACCTATGGGGGTTGTTTGAAACTCCTCCACTTTGACGAAGGGCCGCTTCCCGGTCAGGCTTACATGCGCCCCGAATTCGGGCGAGCGCAGTTGCCACTACAGGGGTACCTAAAGAGTCCCACTATCAAGCTCCTCTGGCTAAGTGAAAGTGTTAAAGCATTATAGTACGGATTGCCTAGCCCGCTGCACTATCACCTCCTTTGGGACCAAGACGTTGGATTAAGTGTGATATTGTGTTTTCAGCGCGCACCCCAGCACTATGTGCGTGGGGGCCGAAGCCAACGACTGCAATCTTTCAGAATTTATATATATATATATTAAAACGGCCGCATAGGAGAGGTTTTTTACTTGAAGGCACAAGTCTAAAATATGCCAATCACAAAAGCTACTGATTACATATGCTGTCATAATGCAGCATCTTTTGAGCACTGCGTCTCTATTACACGAGCGCATGCGAGGACTTCCTCAAAATACTGTTCGGCAGGTATCCGGCTTCCAGCCGAATCATGAGACGCAACAATGGTAGGCTCCATATCCGCCCAATATGTCTTAACACGGGCAAGAGCTAGCCGAGCGCCCTCTATGCACGTTGACCTCTTCACAGCTTCTAATCGAGGCACCACGTCAAGGAGCTGCTGCACCAAATTAAAATAACTTGTCGGCTTCGATCCGCCCGGGCCTAAGCAATCCATGACATATGTCATGGCGAGTCCGGACAGTCTATTCAGCACGGCCTACTGGGCTAGGCGATCGTCCACTGCAAGTGGACGCCCTGGATTGGTAAACTGCGACCAGAAGAGTTTCTCCACTTCATGATTGTCCTTATCTTGAAAGTACCTGGTCGCATCGGCAGCACTAGCCTCCAAATCCAGGTAGATGTCCTTCACGCTCCACGCTTGGTCCAACAGGTCAAACCTCGGATCACAATATCTTCTCCGCAGCAAGAAGGGCTTTCCATCCGCAATCAGTCCAGCTTGACGTAGCTCTTCCTTTGTCGCTCTCACCGCAGAGCGGGCGTCCTTGAGGTCAGCAACCGCCTTATCCAAATCCGTCTGCCGAACTATACTTTCTTCCTCAAGATACTTGCGACGATCAGCAGCATTCTTCAACTCTATGGCAATTTTCGCCATCTCTTCCCTGCTTCGGCAGTGGGCAGCCTTTTCGCCCTTCAGCTCTTCACGGGCTTTCCTGGCGGCCGCATCGCTTTCTCTGGCTTGGCTCTTCACCTTGGCGAGTTCGGCCCTAAGTCCTTCAACGGCTGCCGCACCATCTACATCAAGCATACACAAGGTAAGATATTAACCTATAAACTCCTCTTACTGATACTCGCCAAGAAGTATGAATACCTTGAGCTTCATCAAGCCGCTGGTTAACCAGCGCGATGTCGGTTTTTGCATCGTCAAGTTGCCGTTTCATTTCGGCATATTCCTGAGTCCGGCTTGACACCGGACAATCAGCCGCCTGCATATACAGGACACCATCTTAGGTACCTGGGATTTAGATCCTCTGCATGCCGCACATTTTTGCACCACACAGAGTCTCAGGGGCTACTATCTACACAGGATGCATGTTATTATGCGAAATAAGGCTCGTTATCTAAAAACGCACCTCAAAGCCCGTCAATAGACTCTTGACGGCCTCGTTCAGCCTGCTTCCCGCGGCTGTAATTTGCTCAATCACCGTGTGCATTAACACACGATGCTCCTCTGAGATAGAGGCTCGGCCTGCCAAAACCTTCAGCTCCCCCGGCCGAACACCAGTCGGCGCCGGACTCGTCCCATGGCCCTCTTCGGAGGCGGGGGGCGGGGAACCCGGAGGGGTCATATGATCACCTTCTGCTTCTGGCAAATTCGGAGAAATCCTCTGTGACGACACCTCGGCGTCGTCCGCCTTGCTAGGCGATACAGAGGTAGGGGGCGTTTCGCTCTCCATCATCTCCGGAAGGAGATCCCCCGACAATGAGTTCTGCTGAGAATGGTCGAGACCCGAACTACAAAAGTAAGGTTTCGGTTAAAGCTTCTCAGATATAAATAAAGGATCCCCCTTAAAGGTGATTTATCCTCTACTTACAGCTCGTTGGAGGGCTGTTCCCTTTGTGGATTTAGTTCGGCCGAGGGGCTCCTCGGCAACGGGCCCTCTGACTTGGATTCTTTCCCCCGCTTTGAAGTTTGAACTTCCGGGTCATCAGAGGCGGCCCTCTTCTTCCCCTTAGAAGGGGAACCTTCAATTCCACCCTTTGGGGTGTCCTCTTTCGAAGAGGTCATGGTTTCCTTGTCGGCCCCCTTGTTTTCCTCCAAAGGCACCACTTCAAGCATCCTGACTAGCTCGGGATCTAGCCTAGTTTCGGAAGGGGAGCCGGACACCGGATCAGCTTTGCCTTTTCTATCCACTCCTGCTCAAAAGAAATGCTGTCAGCATGTAGGTTAATTATGCAGATCAGAAATCCGAATACAAGGTCACTTACCTGAGCGTCCGGACGATTGCGGCTTAAACCTGCGTCCTCGGTCAGGTCCGGATTTGCTTCTCGCGATCCGAAGAATAGTTCATACATCTCCATAGGCGTTACGCCCATATAATTTTGGAGGACTCGTGGTCCCTCCGGGTTAAACTCCCACAAACGAAGGGGGCGACGTTGACCGGGCAGAGTCCGACGGATTAGCATGACCTGCGTCACTTTGACCAGGGTGAGGCCTCCTTCCAGGAGATCTCTAATCCGGTCCTGAAGCAAAGAAACGTCCTTGGGTAAACCCCGATCTAACCCCGTATTGACCCACGACGCTAGCCGTGGTGGAGGGCCCGAGCGAAAAGCGGGAGGTGCCACCCATTTGGTGGCCCGAGGAGATGTGATGTAAAACCACTCCTGCTGCCACAAGTCGAGCTCTTCTTGAAGAACACCCTCGAGCCAGGGGGAGCCAACCTTCCTTTTTATGACCGCACCTCTGCACTCTACTTGGCGCCCCTCGATTATCTTCGGTTCGACTTTGAAGGTCTTGAGCCATAACCCGAAGTGAGGGGTGACGCGGAGGAATGCTTCGCACATAACTATGAAAGAGGAGATATGGAGGATGGACTCCGGAGCTAGGTCGTGAAATTCTAGCCCATAATAAAACATCAGCCCCCTAACGAAAGGATCCGTTGGGAAGCCTAATCCCAGGAGGAAGTGGGAGACGAATACTACGCTCTCACCTGGCTGTGGGCTGGGAATCTCTTGCCCTGGAGCAGGCAACCTGTGCGGAATCTCGCCGGTCAGAAACCTAGCTTCCCTCAACTTTGATATGTCCTCCCTCGTAACGGAGGAGGGCATCCACCGACCCTGAAGATCGAAACCGGACATTGTTGAAGGTTCGGTATGCCTGAAATCTAGAAGCCGGGGGTGTTGGAACACGAGGCGACGGGCGATCTCGTTTTGAGAATAAAAGAGGGGACGGGGCTCTGGTCTCTTTATAAGAGGTTGAATACCAGGAGCCCTCCCCGTTACCGTTTGGGACTAGCCTTTACTCAAGGCTAGCGTGCTAACGGGCACGGTTGGGTTACCCACATCCGTATTAATGAGAATCCCGCTAAAAGGGGTGCACGATCTCTGCTTCGATAAGACGTGCCAAGGAAACCGCCTCGTTAAACGTGCGGTGATGCAACAGTAAAATACTCCATACAGAAGGCTTGGCCGCGATGTTATGATACATCGCAGGATGCGTCAGCAGATTAGATTTGTGTTAACATTATTCTCTACATGGTAATACGTGGAAACTTATTTTGCAGAGCCGGACACTATTTTTGGTGTTACTCGTCTTCTTGAAGAACTTGGAGGAGGAACCCGCCCTGCAATGCCGAAGACAATTCTCGCGCCGGACTCGTCATTGAAGCCAGGTTCAGGGGCTACTGAGGGAGTCCTGGATTAGGGGGTGTTCGGATAGCCGGACTACATCTCCCGCCGGACTCCAGGACTATGAAGATACAAGAGCGAAGACTCCGTCCCGTGTCCGGAAGGTTCTTTCCTTGGCGTAGAAGGCAAGCTAGGTGTGCGGATATTCAAGATCTCCTCCCCATGTAACCGACTCTGTGTAACCCTAACCCTATCCGGTGTCTATATAAACCGGAGTTGTAGTCCGTAGGACTAAGATACAACATACATACAACAACCATCGTCATACACGATCATACCATAGGCTAGCTTCTAGGGTTTAGCCTCCTTGATCTCGTGGTAGATCTACTCTTGTACTACCCTTATCATCAATATTAATCTAGCAGGAGTAGGGTTTTACCTCCATCGAGAGGGCCCGAACCTGGGTAAAACAAAGTGTCCCCTGTCTCCTGTTACCATCCAACCTTGACGCACAGTTCGGGACCCCCTACCCGAGATCCGCCGGTTTTGACACCGACAATAATCCTCAGATCACGGATCCAATCCGCATCATTGTACTGACATCCTTCAAATTAGTTTTCTCTAGGAACATATCAAAATAAACGGGGAGCAACATCATGAGCTATTGATCTACAACACAGACATGCTAATACTATCAGGTACTAAGTTCATGATAAATTAAAGTTCAATTAATCAAATTACTTAAGAACTCCCACTTAGATAGACATCCCTCTAATCATCTAAGTGATCACGTGATCCATATCAACTAAACCATAACCGATCATCACGTGAGATGGAGTAGTTTTCAATGGTGAACATCACTATGTTGATCATATCTACTAGATTCACGCTCGACCTTTCGGTCTCAGTGTTTCGAGGCCATATCTGCATATGCTAAGCTCGTCAAGTTTAACCCGAGTATTCTGCATGTGTAAAACTGTCTTACACCCGTTGTAGATGAACGTTGAGCTTATCACACCCGATCATCACGTGGTGTCTCGGCACGACGAACTTTGGTAACGGTGCATACTCAGGGAGAACACTTTTATCCTGAAATTTAGTGAGAGGTCGTCTTATAGTGCTACCGTCAATCAAAGCAGAATAAGATACATAAAGGATAAACATCACATGTAATCAATATATGTGATATGATATGGCCATCATCACCTTGTGCCTTTGATCTCCATCTCCAAAGCACAGTCATGATCACCATCGTCACCGGCGCGACACCTTGATCTCCATCGTAGCATCGTTGTCGTCTCGCCAACTATTGCTTCTACGACTATCGCTACCGCTTAGTGATAAAGTAAAGCAATTACAGGGTGATTGCATTGCATACAATAAAGCGACAACCATATGGCTCCTGCCAGTTGCCGATAACTCCGTTACAAAACATGATCATCTCATACAATAACTATAGCATCATGTCTTGACCATATCACATCACAGCATGCCCTGCAAAAACAAGTTAGACGTCCTCTACTTTGTTGTTGCAAGTTTTATGTGGCTACTACGGGCTGAGCAAGAACCGTTCTTACCTACGCATCAAAACCACAACGATAGTTCGTCAAGTTAGTGCTGTTTTAACCTTCTCAAGGACCGGGCGTAGCCACACTCGGTTCAACTAAAGTTGGAGAAACAGACACCCGCCAGCCACCTATGTGCAAAGCACGTCGGTAGAACTAGTGTCGCGTAAGCGTACGCGTAATGTCGGTCCGGGCCGCTTCATCCAACAATACCTCCGAACCAATGTATGACATGCTGGTAAGCAGTATGACTTGTATCGCTCACAACTCACTTGTTTTCTACTCGTGCATATAACATCTACGCATAAACCTGGCTCGGATGCCACTGTTGGGGAACGTAGTAATTTAAAAAATTTCCTACGCACACGCAAGATCATGGTGATGCATAGCAAAGAGCGGGGAGAGTGAGTCCACATACCCTCATAGACCGTAAGCGGAAGCGTTATAGCAACGCGGTTGATGTAGTCGAACGTCTTCACGATCCGACCAATCCAAGTACCGAATGCACGGCACCTCCGAGTTCAGCACACATTCAGCTCGATGACGTCCCTCGTACTCTTGATCCATTGAGGCCGAGGGAGAGTTTCGTCAGCACAACGACGTGATGATGGTGATGATGAAGTTACCAATGTAGGGCTTCGCCTAAGCACCGCTACGATATGACCGAGGTGGATTATGGTGGAGGGGGGCACCGCACACGGCTTGGAACAATCAACTTGTGTGTATTTGGGGTGCCCCCTGCCCCCGTATATAAAGGAGCAAAGGGGGAGGCCGGCCGGCCCTAGCAGGGCGCGCCAAGAGGAGGAGTCCTCCTCCTATTGGGAGTAGGACTCCCCTTTCCTAGTCCCACTAGGAGGGGGAAGGAAGGAGAGGGGGAGAAGAAGGAATGATGGGGCGCAGCCCCTCCCCTAGTCCAATTCGGACTAGGCCCATTGGGGTGGGGGCGGGAAGCCCTCATGGCTTCTCCTCTTTTTCCCTTAAAGCCCACTAAGGCCCATAGGTACTCCCGTATTCCCGTAACTCCACCAGTACCCTGAAAAATACCCAAACCACTCGGAACCTTTTCGATGTCCGAATCTAGTCGTCCAATATATCGATCTTTACGTCTCGACCATTTCGAGACTCCTCGTCATGTCCTCGATCTCATCCGGGACTCCGAACTACCTTCGTTACATCAAAACACATAAACTCATAATACCGATCGTTAAGCGTGCGGACCCTACGGGTTCGAGAACTACGTAGACATGAACGAGACACGTCTCCAGTCAATAACCAATAGCGGAACCTGGATGCTCATATTGGCTCCCACATATTCTACGAAGATCTTTATCGGTCAAACCACATAACAACATATGTTGTTCCCTTTGTCATCGGTATGTTACTTGCCCGAGATTCGATCGTCGGTATCTCAATACCTAGTTCAATATCGTTACCGGAAAGTCTCTTTACTCGTTCCGTAATACATCATCCCGCAACTAACTCATTAGTTACAATGCTTGCAAGGCTTATAGATATATGCATTATCGAGAGGGCCCAGAGATATCTCTCTGACAATCGGAGTGACAAATCCTAATCTTGATCTATGCCAACTCAACAAGTACCATCGGAGACACCTGTAGAGCACCTTTATAATCACCCAGTTACGTTGTGACGTTTGGTAGCACAAAAAGTGTTACTCCGGTATTCGGGAGTTGCATAATCTCATAGTCATAGGAACATGTATAAGTCATGAAGAAAGCAATAGCAACATACTAAACGATCAAGTGCTAAGCTAACGGAATGGGTCAAGTCAATCACATCATTCTCTAATGATGTGATCCCGTTAATCAAATGACAACTCATGTCTATGGCTGGGAAACTTAACCATCTTTGATTCAACGAGCTAGTCAAGTAGATGCATACTAGTGACACTCTGTTTGTCTATATATTCACACATGTACTAAGTTTCCGGTTAATACAATTCTAGCATGAATAATAAACATTTATTATTGCCTCTAGGGCATATTTCCTTCATTTGTGCCCTTCTCTAACCAGCTTGCTGATGCATTTCGCATCATTATTGTTTGCAATCAACCTGAGCCCATCTTCATTCATTTGCATCCCAGGCAGCATCAAATACATTTGAATTCTTCCTGCAGTCTCATAACCCACCTTCTCTACTAATTCATATAACATTCCCATACAAGAAACACTACTGTCACAATAATCGTATCATACCTTCCGACCATTCAGATATGAACGATTGCCATCAGTGCCCATGAAAAATCCACGGTGGATGAACTCAATTGTACAAAAATCAGTGCCTCCATCTGTTAAATAAAAAATTCAGCCATCCAACATCAAACCCTAAACATTTGCGTGAACCCTAGACAAGTGAGTGCCCAGATCATCTAAACTGTATCGAAGAACACACCAAAATGATGGAATAGATGAGAATTGAGGTAGTAACATGCCCAATGCAGCCGTGGTGGTCCAATCTTACTGTACGTGGGTACCGGAGCACCGCCTTGCCACTATACAGGATCGCATGCCGCCATTCACGGCAAGCGACGACAATGTCGTCGCCACCGTGCGAGCTCCCACCGGTTCAAGCATCACTCGTCACCTCGATGTCGCCGATCACCACCCGCGCCGCCTTACATCGTCGCCGCCAGGAGGATGAGATGAACACGAGTTAATTGCATGGAATTACCACAATTGGGGCATTACATGCAGATTGGTACCAAGTACATAGTTTTTAGATGTCAGTAACAACTCTCGGGCGGATTTTTTTTCAAAACTATGACATATTTTATAGCATTTTCGGAAACTATAGCATGATTTAGATAAAAATCAAAAGTAGCAGCCCGTCGGCCACGTGCTGGCCGAAATGGGAGTTTTCGGCCACCTCTAGGCCGAAGTAGTGTTTTCGGCCTTCCCTTGGCCGAAATGTTGTGGACCTGTCCGAAAAGGAACTTTTTGGTCAAGTGTTGGCCGAAATAGACTTTTTGGTCAAGTTTAGGCCAAAAAGTCCTTTTTGGTCTCGTGTAGGCTGAAGTTGCAGGGCTCATACATTAGGCCGCAATGTATTTTCCCGCCACCCGTTTCCCGCCAACCCCTTCCCACCATATGTTCCCGCCACCCGTTTCCCGCCAACCCATTCCCGCCTTATGTTCCCGCCAACCCTTTCCCGCCATACCACAGTCATTCTTTCCCGCCATTTTCTCCTCTCTATCTATAAAACCCCCTTCGGGCGAAGGTGGATAAGCATTCCAGTGTAGTGTAGTCGAGATGCCCCATTATCCATTCGATCGTAGTTTTCACCCTGGGATGAGCAGGACTCTTCTGAGTCTAGTTACCGATTTCAGAATGGACAATAGGATAGTTCCATGGGACGAACTCACCGGTAGTGACACCATAATGAATGAGTTGGCTCACCAATTACGTAGGTCTGGGTGGCCTGAAAGGACCTATGAGGAGGTACGTAAAGAACTTCTTAGGTTGCATGAAAGGTGGAAGAAGGTGGTGGTGCCGAAGAGTGAAACTTTCATAAGGATTTCAGCAAATAATCCATCTTTATGGATTGAGGAGAGCGAGGACAAAGATGATATCTTCATGCCGCCGCTTCCGGGTTCTGCATCGTCGAAGGGAAAGAGTTCTTCATCGTCCAAGGGCAAGAGTTCTGCATCCTCGAAGGGCAATAGTTCTGCATCGACGGATGGCAAGAGGACCGCATCATCGAAGGGCAAGAGGGCTGCATCAACGGAGGATGAAGATGATGACTTCATGTAGTATGTAAGATGTATTCCAGTTGTACCGTTTCATTCAGATGTACTTGCATTATTAGTTTGTACTGTATTATTGTAGGGCATTATGTTCTATCTGAATTCCATTTTATAGTATGTAAGATGTATTACACAAGTTCAGTCGCACCGTTTAATTCAGATATACTTGTATCTTAATTATCGGTTGTAGTCTCTTTGGAAATGTAACTAGAATAAGAATGCGAATTAATACTAATATGTCTCTCGCATACATAAAACAATATATGTCTCCTGATCAGATAGAAGCAAGTGCGATACTAACACATACATGAAGCATGTCTCATACAAAAATACTGACTCACAGTTGCAAATAGTCTAAAACTAACATAGATAATGACTCATACATAGATAATAAGCATATCACTGCGGGGGACGACGACGAGTCTGGGTATTCCTCAGGAGAGGACCGTGTAAGTGCATCTAGTGCCCCTTAGTGATTTTGGTGTATTGAAGACTTATAGGTTAAGGATCTAATGTGTTTATGAGTGTACACAGGTCTATAAGTCTCTGAGGAGTTTGATATTTACAGAGAAAGTTGACCCCTAAAAATGAAGTTCTTCAAGTGAAGACTTTGATATTATGAAGACTTTCTGAAGAATTTGAAAGTGAAGAAATTGGTGTGACCTTGAAGACTTGGTATTCATTCAAGGAACATGAAGCGTGAAGAATTTTGTTTTCGTAGTTTCATTTTCTCCTTCTTGAGTCATAGGAAACACCATACTGTTAAAGGGGGTCGAGGAAATACTAAGGAGAAATTTCCATGTGATGCTCAACTCAAAGCCTACACCTACCAATCCCTTCGAGTGAAGCCATTGGAAATCCCATACAGTTCAGTCAATTTCTTCAGTGACAGAGACGCAGTTCTTCTGGTCACTGAGGACTTTGCTCTGACTGAGGAGTTAGGAATTCGCCAGTGCGGATTGCCTACACTGTGAGGAACATGATAGCCCTGAGGAATTTGAGAGTCAAATTTCCAACCGTTGTTGTGCTGCGCGCCAGCTGTCCCAAAATATCTTATCCACCTAACGGTCATATCATTGAAGGGCATTTATGTCTTATCATGTCAGGCTGCTCCCTAGGCTATAAATAGCCGCCCCCTACAACCACGAGCTGGTTGGCTGCTCCGAGAGAACTTGACACTTGTCATTTGAGAGCAACCCATCCTCCAAGGACTTTGAGCGAAAATCATCAAGTGAGGAAAATCCAAAACCCAAACCCAAACACCTACAAACCCAAAGTGATTGAGCATCACTGGAGAGATCGATCCTGCATGGATCCGACGATTGTTACCTTTGAAGACTGTGCTTCTTCCAGACGGTTAGGCATCAAGGTCTAGAGCATCCAAGAGTAATTGTGGATCGCTGAGTGACCGAGTTTGTCAAGGTTCGGAAGTCACCTGAAGACTTACCACGAGTGATTGGACGAGGACTGTGTGTCCTTAGTTCAAGGAGAATACGGTGAGGACTTGGTGTCCTGAGCTGCGTGCTCAGCGACTGGGTGTCCGGGACTGTGTGTCCTCGAGTTTAAATACTCAGCCGCTCCAACCAGATGTACAACTGAGACAGCAGTTGGAACTGGTCTACCAAATCATTGTCTTCACCAAGCTTACTGGTTCCATTTCCTCAACACTTTCATTTCCTCATACTGTGTTGTGTGTTTGTTCATATCTGTGTCTGAAGACTTTGACTGAAGACTTTCTCAATTTCCTCAGTTCAATTTCTTCAGTCTGTTTGTCTTCATCTTGTGCTATCCTGTGTTTACGCTTTCTGTACTCTGTGTTTGTCTTCATTTCATCATGATGACCATGCATGTATTCTTCTATGTTTACTTCTGAGTACTTATTCCGCTGCTAGTAATTCTTCATTAAGGAATTTCCTCACTGGCAAATTCCTCAGTGAAGAATTTCATAAAAATCGCCTATTCACCTCCCCTCTAGTCGATATAACGCACTTTCAATTGGTATCAGAGCGAGGTACTCCCTTGTTCTGTGTGATATTGGTTTAACCGCCTAGAGTTTTAGTTATGTCGATCGCAGATATGAAGAAAGTGACATGCCCCATCTTTGACGGTCACGATTATCCCAAATGGAAGGCCATGATGAAAAAGCGTCTCATGGCGATGAACAGCGAGCTGTGGACCGTCAGTGAGATTGGTCTGACTGATCTGTGCAAGACGGCGGAAGCTGATGACATTCGCAAGTACACCCTTCTCAACCTCACGGCGAAGAACGTCATCTGCTCCTGTCTGTCTCGAAATCAGTTCAGGAACGTCATGCACCTCGATCATGCGAAGCTTATCTGGGACCGCCTCTCTGATGTCTATGAAGGCCATCGAACCTGTCACGATCCTTGGTTCGAGGACTTCAAGGAATCTCTCAAGTCAATGACATTTGAACCAGAATCATCATCTTCCTCACCTTGTCTTATGGCAGATGGTGAAAAGGTAACTGAATGCTATCTGTCTGAATCTAGTGATGATGAATCTGGTGATGAATTTGGACCCAGTTACGTCAAACTTGCCTCACTTGCTGCTAAACAACAAAAAGCTTTGGAAAGGGCTAAAAATATGCTTAGTAAGAGCAATGATATGTTGAGTGAAGAAATGGATCAATCAACAGCTTTGGCTGAAAGTCTTCAGAGACTTCATTCTAAGTATGACTCTCTTCAAGATCAGCATAACTCTCTCTTGTCCGATCTTGAGAAGATGAGAGTGAGTTATGAAGATCTTCAGAAGGAGCGCGATTCATTACTTGCTCAACAAATCAGCGCTGCTCAGGAAGAATTTATTCCTCCATGTTTAAAATGCATTGAACGAGAATCTGCTAATTCCTCACCTGAATGTTCAAATGCTTCAAATGTTACAAATTCTTCACCTGTCTCTGCTATCACTAATTCCTCATCTGAGGACATTGCTAGTATCACTGACAATGCAGGGATGAAGGAATTGTACATGACAGGCATGTACAAAAGCCTCAAAGGGCATCAGACTCTTTGTGATGTGCTTAAAAAGCAGATCCTCAATAGGAACCCTAGAAAAGAGGGTATTGCCTTTGAGAGGAAACTCAATGTTGATGGTACATATTGGAAGCCTGAGCAGTACCCCAAAACCTCATGGGTTGTTGCAAAGGGACCTCCAGTTGATCCATCTAATTTATCTGGCTATACATGTGAATCTCCTCATTCTTCTGATGAGTCATTTGACTCCAACTATAAACTGTTCAAAAATCAGAATGGTGAAGTATTTGCTAGATTTGTTGGCACTAACTGCAGGAACGGTTCCCCTATGAAGAGGATCTGGGTTCCCAAAAAGTGCCTTGAAAGTCTTCAGGTGAATGTCCTCATGACACCACCTGTGAAGAAAAGGAACCCCAGACCAAATTCTTCATATGGACCAAATTCTTCATATGGATCCAAGTCCTCATACGGACCAAATTCCTCACATGGATCAAAGTCCTCATATGAACATCATCGTGCTAACAACTCTGTTTCGCAGGGAAGAGCCAAGGGCTATGAATATGAGCATTATTCTTCTAATCATTATGTTCATAAGTTCTCGAAGAATTTCTCTCTAACCCTTCTTATGTGAAACAAATGGTTTGGCCACTATGCCACCATTCTCTTATGGAGCTCGCAGAGTGATGAACTCTTTGCCACCCCTACAGATGTGGGTGGTGAAGAAAAGGAACTAATCTCTTCTGAAGGGCCAGGTCTCCAGACGTGCTTTAACGTCTGAAGAATTTGCTGGGGACCTAACAATATGCCTGAAAGGACGCAGGCTAACCATGATGAAATGAACTTTCATTTCACACGTCCTCCCTCTGCTTTATCTGTCTTACTTCTTGATGAAATTGATCTGATGAATTGTGATATCATATTCTTCACTGCTGAAGTATATGAGGTTCGTAAGTTGCACTAATTCATCTGCAGGATGCTCAACCCAAAGCCACTGAATGGGTACTTGATAGTGGATGTACAAATCACATGACTGGTGACAGAAATCTGTTGATGGATGCTCCCTTATCGTCATCACATCTGAAGCATATCATCTTCACTGATAAAAGCAAAAGTCAGGTATTGGGTCTAGGTAAAGTTGCTATCACAAAGGACCGACACATGGACAAAGTCATGCTTGTTGAGTCCTTAGGATACAACCTTATGTCTGTCTCAATGCTTTGTGATCTTGATATGGTTGTTGTCTTTGGCAAGTATCGTTGTGTTGTGATTATGGAAGCTCACAAATCCAAAGTCTTCAAAGGCTTTAGGAAAGGAGACATGTATATTGTTGATTTCACTGCAGATTCACAACCAGTCGTGTGCCTACTTGCAAAAGCTTCAGAAGGATGGCTATGGCATCGACGACTTGGTCATGCAGGCATGAGGAATTTGAACACGCTTGCGAAGAAGAAGCATGTCATTGGCATTGAAAATGTCAAATTCCTCAAGGATCACTTATGCGGTGCCTGTGAAGCTGGAAAGATGACCAAGGCCAAGCATCCAGCGAAGACCATCATGACCACTACTCGACCATTTGAATTGCTTCACATGGATCTCTTCGGTCCTAATCATTATTCCTCTGTTTTAAACGAAGCATCTCAATATGGCTTTGTTATTGTTGATGATTACTCTCGTTACACATGGGTACACCTTGTCTCATACAAAACTGAAGTGCAGGAAGTCTTCAAATGATTTTCCTCGAGGGCTTCGACCAACTTTGGTGTGAAGATCAAGCACATCAGAAGTGACAATGGCACTGAGTTCAAGAATTCGGGTCTCGATGACTATCTTGATGAACTTGGTATTACTCATGAGTTATCTGCACCTTATACTCCTCAACAGAATGGCGTCGTGGAGCGCAAAAACAGGACTCTTGCTGAGATGGCTCGCACTATGCTCGATGAGTACAAAACCCCTCGTCGTTTCTGGGTTGATGCAATTGATACTGCGTGCCATATCATCAACCGAGTATATCTTCACAAATTCTTCAAGAAGACTGCCTATGAACTCCTCACTGACAAGAAACCCAATGTGAGTTATTTCAAAGTCTTGGGTGCTAAATGTTGGATTAGAGATCCTCACCACAACTCTAAATTTGCACCGAAAGCACATGAAGGTTTTATGCTTGGTTACGGAAAGGACTCGCACACCTACAGAGTCTTCAACAATGTTCTTCACAAGATTGTTGAAACTGTAGATGTGCGGTTCGATGAAACTAATGGCTTGCAAAGAGAGCACCTACCTTCGATGTTAGATGAACCAGCACCTGAGGATTCTATCAAACACAAGGCTATAGAAGATGTCATTCCTACTGAAGAATCTGCTGAAGAATTCATTCCAGAACGCGAAGAGCGTCGAGCTAATGCATCTAAAGAAAATGCTGAGGAAATTGATGCTGAAGAAAATGTTGATCAAATTCCTCAATGACAACCAGCTCATCCTCGTGTTGCAAGAGAAGTGCAAGTGGAGAAGATCATCGATGACACTCGAGCACCAGGTCCTCTCACCCGCTCAAAAGCTTCACATCTATCTAACTTTTGTGGGCACTTTGCTTTTGTCTCTATCACAGAGCCCGCTAAGGTAGATGAAGCATTTCTGGAGCCTGAGTGGATTTAGGCCATGCAAGAAGAATTACATCAATTCAAGCTCAACAACGTCTGGGAACTAGTCAATCGTCCTGATCCTCGCAAGCATAACATCATTGGCACAAAGTGGATCTATCGCAACAAGCAAGATGAAAATGGTGTTGTGGTGAGGAATAAGGCACGACTAGTAGCTCAAGGCTACACACAGGTTGAAGGAGTAGATTTCGATGAAACTTTTGCACCTGGTTCTAGACTTGAGGCTATTCGCATATTGCTTGCTTATGCTAACCATCATGATATCATCTTATATCAAATGGATGTGAAAAGTGCATTCCTCAATGGTAAGCTTGAGGAAGAAGTATATGTTGCTCAACCCCCAGATTTTGAAGATCCAAAACATCCTGACAAAGTCTTCAGACTTAACAAGGCGCTCTATGGCCTCAAGCAGGCCCCACGGGCGTGGTATGATAAATTCAAGGAATTCTTCATGAAGAAAGGCTTCACACCCGGTTCACTTGATCCCACTCTCTTTACTAAATCTTATGATGGTGAACTGTTTGTGTGCCAAATATATGTTGATGACATCATCTTTGGCTGTACTGACCAACGTTATAGTGATGAATTTGCCTATATGATGAGTGAAGAATATCAAATGTCTATGATGGGAGAGTTAAAATTCTTCTTAGGTCTTCAAATTCGTCAACAACGCAATGGCATATTCATATCTCAGGAGAAATACCTCAAGGATGTCCTGAAGAAATTCGGCATGCAAGATTGCAAAGGCATCAAAATTCCTATGCCCACAAATGGCCATCTATGCACTGATGAAAATGGTATTGACTTCGATCACAAGGTATACCGCTCCATGATTGGTTCTTTATTGTACTTATGTGCATCTAGGCCAGATATAATGCTTAGTGTTTGCATGTGTGCCCGATTTCAAGCTGCACCAAAGGAATCACACCATAAGGCTGTGAAGCATATTCTTCGATATCTAGCTCACACACCAACACTAGGTTTATGGTATCCCAAGGGCTCAGATTTTGATCTCATTGGATATTCTGATTCTGACTATGCTGGTGACCGTGTGGATCGCAAGTCAACATCTGGTACTTGTCATTTCCTCGGACGATCCTTGGTCTGTTGGTCCTTGAAGAAACAGAACTGCGTATCACTGTCTACTGTGGAGGCTGAATACATTGCTGCTGGCTCTTGCTGTGCGCAACTGCTTTGGATGAAGCAAACACTCAAGGACTATGGCGTCAACGTGAAGAATGTGCCTCTCCTCTGTGACAATGAGAGTGCCATCAAGATTGCTCACAACCCAGTTCAGCACTCGAAGACAAAGCACATTCAGATTCGTCATCATTTTCTTCGTGATCATGTGTTGAAGGGCGACATCTCCATCGAGCACGTGAAGACTGAAGAACAGCTAGCTGATATCTTCACTAAGCCCTTGGATGAGAAGAGATTAGCAAGTTGCGGTGTGAGCTAAATATCTTAGAATCTTCGAATGTCCTTTGAAAAGGACACACATCCTGACACTTATGCAAAATTGATGACTTAGATGTGCAACACATGAAGAAACGTTTTTCCTCAATCAATGAAGAATAACACTTTAAGTGTGAAGAAATTAATGAAGAATTTGATTCTCAGAACCCTACGACAATTGTACGCGGTGTCTGAAATCATCATTCTTATACGGTGGGTCACGCCACCACAAAAAGTTGAAAATCTTCAATTTGAGTTTTTCCGCAGTTTTTGAATTTCTTTAGTTTTTTTAAATTCTTTAACTTTGCAAAATCTTCACTGTTTCCGTCGTTTTTCTTCATTGGCTATTTATATATATGAGTTTATGTCCTCTACAGCATTCACTTATGGCTAAATCTTCATGTTGTGTTTTCTGCTAAGTGAATGTGATCGGACCCTTCCCCCTCTATGCTATACTCAATCCAATCTATTCACAAATTCTTCATGTGCGTTCTATTTGAAACTCGTTTGAAATCTTCACTGTGTCCTTGTCAGCTGAAGATATTGCGAACGGAACTTTAAAACAAATCTTATCCAAATTTTCGGCTTTTGCCGCTCAAACCGTTCCGCATCCCACGATGCATTATCCTATTCACCCACGATCGTACACGATCTCAACTACACAATACGTGGGTGACACATGTCGCGTGAAGGAGAAAGGGCAGGGGCACGTTCGTCCCAAATCTTCGGGCAAACAGTTTTTCACCGTGCCTATAAATACCCCTCTCCCCTTTCCTCACTTCATTTGCCATGCTCAATCGCTTCTCTCCCGCTCAAGCTCCTCAAACCCTAGCGCCGCCCCTACTCCATCGTCGCCGGTGAGGAAGAGCTTCGCTGCCTCGACCTCGTCGCCGTCGTACTCACGCCGGCCGCGGAAATCTTCACTCCGCCGCCGCCGTAGCAATCTTCCTCTGCCAAGTTAGGGTGTGGGATATCTAAACTGACGAACTTCACATTTGTTCATCTCAGTTCGTCGTGTTCTTCACTTCGGGTAATTAAAAGTTACTTTTATTACTTGCTTTGATTCTCAAACTCTCCTGAAAATCTTCAAAGGTGTTTATTCTTCAAATCTTCTCACATATGAACACCTCACACATTGTATGCTCTTGATTCATTTCTCTAAGCAATCATTTTTTAGATTCCTCAATTGTGTGGATCTTCGATCTGTACAACTCTGGAACCTAAGACAAATAACGCTTAGTGAAATTCCTCAAGGCTCATCTGGTCAAATTCCTCAAAACTTGTTCTTTTCGAAAAACCTTCTGAGAACGCACATGACCTCTCCAAATTCCTCGCACCTATACTCTGTTCACAGGTACTCATGTCTGCTACTGAATCACTAGGTTCTCATCAACTTAACTCATTTGCAGCGTTCCTCGAAGAAATACTGCATACTTCTTTAGAGAATTCGATTGTTCAAATTCCTCAACTGAAGAATATGGCAGACGGTAAGAAGCCGCAGAAAGGAGGAAAGAAACCTGAGGTTATGACTGCGTTTGAAATCCCTGAGGAAATTTATGCTGACTATTGCACGCTTGATGAAGCAAAATTTGGCAAAGAAAACAAAAATCAGCGCAAGATGCGCATACAGAGGATTGAACGGAGATGGGCAAGGGAATGGAGGGAATACAGATATGTTACTCCTAAGTACATGAGGAAATTCGCCCCCAACCCTCCATGCCCAAGTGCTCCTTTGGCACCTGGCCAAGAAGCTGACTCCACAAGCCTCAAACATGGTGAGGACTTTCCTGAAGAATGGGCCAAACGCCAAGCCAAATTGGCAAGACAAGCCAGAGAAGCAGTAAGGAAATTTAATGAAGATTCTGCTGCTGCTGCTGCTACTGAGGCCTCGGTCAAGCCGAGGAAATCTATGCTAAAGAAGCCTGCTCGTAAGCCAAGTGCTTCACCAACAGCGCCCTCACGGCCAAGTTCCTCAGCAATGCCCTCACGGCAAATTCCTCGCTCTGCTACTGCTCCATCAAAGTCCTCAGCTCCTGTGCATCTGGCTACATGCCAAAGGACTGCTGGTTTCTTGATTGCCTCTGGTGTCTCAGCTAGTTCCTCAGCTGCACCAAGTTCCTCAGCTGGACCCTCTCTACTGAAGAAAAAGGCTACTGCTGGACGCGGCACTCGCCCAAGTCCTCACAAGAAGCAGGTAGTCTTCACTGTACCATATGATGATGATGAAGCTGATGAAGAAGAACTTGCTGAAATCATCAGGGACCGACAAGAAAGGGCTGCCAAAGCCAAAGGCACACCTGTGCCACTGCTTTTGGATCCGAGGAAGATCCTCGACTACATTGACCTCTGGCACAAGGATCCCAACACCCCTATGCCTGATTTTCATCTGACTCCTGGTCAAAGTCACATGTTGACTCATTTCATCTCTGAAGAGAAATGGAAGTTTGAAAAGGCAAGAGAGATCAAGAAAGCTCAATATAGAAAGGAGAAGCTCCTGAAGAAAAACGTTGTCAAGATGACAACTGAAGAACTTATCAAGGCTCAGTCTGAAATTCAAGCCCTCAGCAAAGACTTCAATGCTTACTATGCTGATTGGCAAGGAGCTAAAGTGAGATTCGTCAATCTGACGAAGAAATTCACCAATGTTGCAGTCCCATCGCAACAAGAAAATGTTCAGGCTGCAGACTCTGCTCAGCCTGCTGAAGAACATGCCAGCACCGCTGATGGCTTTCAGCCTGCTGTAGAAAATGTCAGTTCCAGGGCTGGTGAAGAAACTCCAGCCGCTGAAGAAATTGCCAGGACATCCACTAGTGGTGCACCTGAAGAACCTGAAGAGGTCAGGGCAACTGCATCAGTTGCGCCTGAAGAACATGAACCAGATTCCTCAGCTCCTCCTGCGCCTACACCAACTCCAATTCTTCCATCAGCCACTGATGTGAAGAAAACCAAGGCTGCAGAGCGAGCTGCAGTGAAGAAAAGGAAGGCATCGGCTGTGTCAAAATCTTCGGCTGCAAAGAAAATGAAGCAAATGACCAGCTCCTTTGAAAATCCAATTGAGGCTGTTCCAATTTCATCCATGCCATCAAAGGACCTTGTTCCTTTTGGTGAAGACCATGCCATTCCAAGCGGATCTGATGAAGAAAATCATTCTGCTGCTTCGTCAGAGCAGATTGATGAAGAAATTGAAGTGGATGGATTCCCTTCAACGCCTGTCATTTCCTCACCTATGCCTCAGTTCACAGCTGAAGAGGCTGGTGTTGAGGAAATTGAATATGAAGATGTGGACATAGGATGCACCACACCTGTGATGAATGATGACTTTTGGGAAAGTCAGCTTCCCAATACTCCTCTCTTCACACCAATCCAACAGATTCCTCAGTCCCCAGCAACAACAGCTAAAATGGGCTCTGAAGAAAATCAACCCACTCCTTCTGTGCATGAAGACATTCCAGCCGCTAGTGCTGAAGAACCTGCTGCTGCTGATCCTCAGGTTGCACAAGAAGAGGAACTAGAAATTCCTGAGCCTGAAGAACCTGAGCTCGCGATTCCTGAGGTGGTGATGCAACTCAATGACACCCCTCTGCCAAAGCCGAAGAATCCGTTCTCAAGCAAACAGAAGTTCAAGGCTGAAGATTTCTATGTCGAGCATGTATTCTTCACTGACTACAACCCCTATGACTCTGCTCGCATAAGGAAAAGGCGTTTCTGGACTGCTAGTCAAGCCAACTTCTATTCCTCAGTGTTGTTTGACAAAGACAAAATCTTTGATCATGCACATATTCCTCATGTGGACATGGAATCTCTGCCATGCTTCGAGCCAGTCCTCAGTGTTCTTCATGATGCAGGATTACTCAATTTATGCACTGACATTTGCGATTGGAATGAAGAACTCATTCTTCAGTTCTACGCAACACTGCATATCACTGGAGACGCTGAAGATGTCAACTCATGGGTGTTGGACTGGATGACTGAAAACACTCACTATAAGGCACCAGCAATAGAATTGCTCCGTGTCCTTTCTCTCAATCCTCCCCATGACAGTGCACGTTGCATCTACGGTGACCCTGAACTGACAAATCACTATATGCAAGTGCTCATGAAGCCTTTGAAGCCAGGGCAGGCCCCACGAACCAAATTCCTCGTCAAGGAATTACTCTATGTACCTCGTACTGTTTATCGCATTCTGACGAAGACAATGAGTCCAATCAAAGGCCACGACTCAAATGATGAAGAAGTCGTTGGCATCATGAAGAATATGCTTTTCAATATCATCCATGGCGTTCCCGTCAACTTCCATGATTTCTTCAAGAGGACTCTGGCAAACATTGCTATGTCACCATTCGAGCTGAAGCCTTATGCGCCTTGGATTATGAGATTCATCAGGGCAAGATCTTCACTGAATTACAAAGCTGACACTCTGAACCACTTCAGCTACTTGCCTCCCATTGAAGTCCTCAAACAGACAGTTTCATCAGCTGATGATAAAGGCAAGGCCGCTGCTGTGATCGATGAAGGCATTCGTCCATTGGATGGTCAATTTCGCAAGGCTGCATCCTACTCTACCAATGAGGACTCTGCCACACATGACTCTGCCGCAAATACCTCAGCCAAGCAAAATCCTCAAGCCACAACACCAAGGGTGATGACTGATCGTGAGTTACTCCTCAGTCTTCATCAAAAGGTTGATCGCAATCACAAATGGGTAAAGCGTCAGTTTGGTGCACTTCTTCACAATATGACCTCAACACACAATGCTGTGAAGAAGAACCAATACTACCTTCATGAAACCTTCAACCGCACCTGGGCTGTCCTCGCTCATGTCTATAGCGCTGAAGAACTGGAGACTATGGGTCTCAAGGAAGAATTTGACTGGTCTGCACCTCCGCCGAAGAAACTCAAGAGGGTCAAAGTTCCTCCATTGGTGGCCAGCTCTTATTCTTCATCGCGTGAAACTGATGAGAATGAAGATTTGGACGACACTGCAGCAGGCCCTACTACAACAAACAACCCCGACAACGCTGGCGCTCCTCATCGACTTGAATTTCTTCAGGGGCGTTAGTCCTCAGTTTCAATCCTTTTGGTCATTTGATGACAAAGGGGGAGAAATCTGAGTTAGTCTTCAAGCGGGTCTATAATAAAGGGAATTTTTTTTGCTAAGTTAAAACTCTCGCTCTTCCTAAACTTTTATTGGATCGAGTTGTAATCTTAAACCCGATGGTGCCCTGATACTTTTGATGCACTGTGCTCTGATACTTTTGATGTGCTATTCTGCATGCTTATTCCTCGTTAATATTATTGCACGCATGCTGAATTACATCAGGCACCATATTTCATCATGGATTTCAAATTCTTCATATTATATATATCAAATGCGTGTATGAATTACAAGATATAGGGGGAGATCTCCATGATTCATCTCTTCAAGTGTGCATTGCTTCAAAAGCAAATTCCTCACTATGCACAACTTCAGGGGGAGTTCTTCTATATCTTGCAATCAAATTCCTCAATATCAGTATTTACACTTCATATATTTATCCCCGTTGAAAACTTAACCTATATTGTCATCAATCACCAAAAAAGGGGAGATTGTAAGTGCATCTAGTGCCCCTTAGTGATTTTGGTGTATTGAAGACTTATAGGTTAAGGATCTAATGTGTTTATGAGTGAACACAGGTCTATAAGTCTATGAGGAGTATGATATTTATAGAGAAAGTCGACCCCTAAAAATGAAGTTCTTCAAGTGAAGACTTTGATATTCTGAAGACTTTCTGAAGACTTTGAAAGTGAAGAAATTGGTGTGACCTTGAAGACTTGGTATTCATTCAAGGAACATGAAGCGTGAAGACTTTTGTTTTTGTAGTTTCATTTTCTCCTTCTTGAGTCATAGGAAACACCGTACTGTTAAAGGGGGTCGAGGAAATACTAAGGAGAAATTTCCATGTGATGCTCAACTCAAAGCCTACACCTACCAATCCCTTCGAGTGAAGCCATTGGAAATCTCATACAGTTCCGTCAATTTCTTCAGTGACAGAGACACAGTTCTTCTGGTCACTGAGGACTTTGCTCTGACTGAGGAGTTAGGAATTCGCCAGTGCGGATTGCCTACACTGTGAGGAACATGATAGCCCTGAGGAATTTGAGAGTCAAATTTCCGACCGTTGCTGTGCTGCGCGCCAGCTGTCCCAAAATATCTTATCCACTTAACGGTCATATCATTGAAGGGCATTTATGTCTTATCATGTCGGGCTGCTCCCTAGGCTATAAATAGCCGCCCCCTACAACCACTAGCTGGTTGGCTGCTCCGAGAGAACTTGACACTTGTCATTTGAGAGCAACCCATCCTCCGAGGACTTTGAGCGAAAATCATCAAGTGAGGAAAATCCAAAACCCAAACCCAAACACCTACAAACCCAAAGTGATTGAGCATCACTGAAGAGATTGATCCTGCGTGGATCCGACGCTTGTTACCTTTGAAGACTGTGCTTATTCTAGACGATTAGGCGTCAAGGTCTAGAGCATCCAAGAGGAATTGTGGATCGCCGAGTGACCGAGTTTGTCAAGGTTCGGAAGTCACCTGAAGACTTACCACGAGTGATTGGACGAGGACTGTGTGTCCTTAGTTCAAGGAGAATACGGTGAGGACTTGGTGTCCTGAGCTGCGTGCTCAGCGACTGGGTGTCTGGGACTGTGTGTCCTCGAGTTTAAATACTCAGCCGCTCCAACAGATGTACAACTGAGACAGCAGTTGGAACTGGTCTACCAAATCATTGTCTTCACCAAGCTTACTGGTTCCATTTCCTCAACACTTTCATTTCCTCATACTGTGTTGTGTGTTTGTTCATATCTGTGTCTGAAGACTTTGACTGAAGACTTTCTCAATTTCCTCAGTTCAATTTCTTCAGTCTGTTTGTCTTCATCTTGTGCTATCCTGTGTTTACGCTTTCTGTACTCTGTGTTTGTCTTCATTTCATCATGATGACCATGCATGTATTCTGCTATGTTTACTTCTGAGTACTTATTCCGCTGCTAGTAATTCTTCATTAAGGAATTTGCTCACTGGCAAATTCCTTAGTGAAGAATTTCATAAAAATCGCCTATTCCCCCCCCCCCCCTCTAGTCGATATAACGCACTTTCAGACCGGAAGGCGATAAGCGCTGAGGCGGTGGACAAGGCTCGCGATAACCACGGCCATAGTTAACCTCGTCTCTCACGGTCTGTGTCTCCTGTGTCGGTGGTGGTGGTGGAGTGTGAAACACTGTCCACGAGAAGTAAAAAATGTTTGTAGCTTGGTCATCACCCTCGCCGTCGCCCTCAAAGTACGAAGCTCTACCACTAAGCATCGGTGACTGCACTGAATGCATGAACGGTTGCGACTGGTTGCCGCCTGCGGTAAAGTAAAACATGTAAAATTGATACAAATGCATGAACGAAGCACCACCACTAAGTATCAGTGACTGCTGAGAATGCAGGAACGATTAGTACACTATTGAAAAGAATGTAGTGAGTAGTGTTACCTAGTTCCATCTGCTGATGCCAGTAAGCGCTCCCTAGCTGTGAAGGAGGTGGCTGATGCCAGAAGAGCTCCCTGGCTGTGAAGGAGGTGGCTCATGCCAGGAAGAGCTCCCTGGCTGTGAAGGAGGTGGCTCATGCCAGGAAGAGCTCCCTGGCTGTGAAGGATGAGGTTCTACACGATGCACAGAGGGTCGTGGTTCTGAACGGTGCACAGAGGGTCGTGGTTCTGAATGCTGTACAGAGGGACGTGGCGGACGATGTGCTGGAGGAGGAAGTGCAACATCCGAAGACCGTCTACACGTAATAGCTGCGTAAATCCCGCTTAGCTTGTCGTCAAGACACCTCAACCATGAGACGCCCTCTCGCGGTGGGATAGTTTCTCCCCTCTGAAAGCGCTGCATTAGAGCGGAAACCTCCTCTCGCGCCTGTACTGTCAAGTCATCCTGTACACGAAGAGTTAACCAATTATATCCTTGCTGTATGATAGACACCACGAATAGATAACCAAGCGAATATGTCCAGATTAACAAAAGACTTAACATATGAGAACCAAGGCACGTACCTCGTGGTGTCTGGTTCCCACAATAGAGGCAGTTGGGTACATATCGCTGGTGAGAGGGGCTTCGATCTGATCAGGAGCAGCTGATGGAACCAAGTAGATCCTCGTTTTATGCCGGTAATGCTGCAGATACAACCTGAACATTTCCCAGTTAAAGGGCCGAACCTCACCGCAGATATTTGTCGCAGTGGTAGTGTCTTCACGGCCTTCAATATACCAGCATGTCTGTCATGAATGACACACACGTTTGGTCGGTCCTTCACAATGGCAATTTTCACTTGCCGGAGGAACCATACCCAGCCGGGAAAGTTCTCACCCTCCACAAATGACATGGCAAGTGGGATGATTTGATTGTTCCTGTCCACACCAATAGCAGTAAGGATTTTCCCTCTATACTGACCGGTCAGGAATGTACCATCCACAAACATAACAGGAGGACAATGCCGGAAAGCTTCGATGCACATAGCAAAAGAGAAGAACACGCATTTCAACACCTTGAAATCTGGTATACTCAGCAACCTCATGTGTTGTACGTTCACATAAGTGCCGGGATTCCTCTCCTTCAGTATGCCAAGGAGATGGACAACATTATCATATGAGTCGAAGAACGTCCCAAACCTTTCCTCCATAGCCTTGTGCTTAGCCCTCCAAGCCTTCCCATAAGGAATGACATAAGTCCATCTGACCTTCACTGCTGTCTGGATGTGTTTTGCTTCCATATCTTTCTTCTCTACTATCTCTGTATACATGAGTTGCGCTATGAGACTTGAAGTCAGGTTCGGATGCTTCACCAGCAGGTTCTTCCTCACACAATTATGTGGGACAACAATGGTGACAACCCAGTGGATGTCATACTTCGGCACGTGCCCATGCACCTTCCCAGGACAACATGTTTCAACACATTCCACGGTATAGTTTATTGGACTTGATATGTGTGTCCAGAAAACCCTCTGTGTAGACATAGCCCACTTTATCACCGCATACTTCAATTTTTTCTTTGTATCAAACATAGCCCCTATTTGTACTTGGTTCAGATTATACTGCCATGGAGTCTCATGGCCATCGTTGACCGTAAGGCCAGTGGATATGTCCTGCTCCCATGCAGAAGGAATCGGTACCTCAACTTCATCCTCAGAATTTTCAGAATCCAGTTCCTCCACCAATCCATCCTCGTCCTCTTCCTCCATCACCCTCTGCATTTCATCCCCTTCCTCATCCCCATCAGCAAAACCAGAACCAGCTAATATTATCGACTGACTACTCTGCCTAGTATCAAGACCACAAACATTGTGTGGCACATAGTTCGACTCTTTCTCGGGTTGGCTAGCATCCACATCTTGTGGTTGTGACCCGGATAAAACAATATCGTTAGCCACTTCACTGCCTTGGCCGGGTTCATACCCACTGTGGAGTTGTACGATATTCTCCGCCTTCGGCACAGGTTGCACAAGTGCATATGGGTGGATTCTTCGGTCTCGACAGCGTCTTAACAGGGACAACCAATGCTGGCTCCTATCTACCGGCATCAACTCCCACTTGACATTTTTACAGGATTTGGTCCACAATGCATGAATACTGACAGAACATACTTCTGGATCCAGCCCGAAATTAGTTGTCAACCAGTACTTCAACTGTCTAATGTCTAGTCTGTCCGGGTCTGCTAGTGTCATGACGCCATTTTTAAACTCACTAAGATCAACCCCCCAACTCATTATATCGAACATTACCAGCGCCATAGTAAACAGTCAGATTTACTGATTCAGACATTTTCACCCGTCAGACATTGTCATCCTCTCATTAATCACAACGAACACTAATATTACCCGTTACACTAACTATGCACTAAAATGCCTCCACAAATATATTAACACTGCAATTCGCAATATGACTTATCTAAACTAATTAAAATATACAATTTAGAGAAAATTTGTGACGGCATGGTTATACCTTCGAAGCGTGTGTCCCTAGCTTCTTGCTCCTCTCTTTCACTCAGCGGCTCCGGCCACCTCGCGGAGTACTTGCACCACCGGACAACGGGAGCGCCGCCCCCTCGACAACCGAAGGCTCAACTCCGGCCACCCCCCAAGCCGCACCTCCTCCTCCTCACCACCACCTCCTTCCCAACCGCACCTCCTCCACCCCACCATGGCTCCTCCCTCCCAAACGCAGAAAAAACTATCCCATACAAAAAAACACCGTAGGCCGTTGGAGAATGCTATGATCTATCTATTCTATGTCTTGGATGTGAAAATGGGTGCTGACGGTGTCCTGGACTAGGGGGTACTCACCACGTCATATCCCGATCTGTTAGATTGGGCCGAGGACCCCCATGGCCGTATACTCATGGGCCAGTTCGGACAGTTGCCGCATACAAGGAAGATTCCACAAGACTTGGCGATCAAGACAAGGACTCCTCCCCACCGGCGTATTCGGCTAGGACTCTTGTTATCCTAGGCCTCTGGTGCATTATATAAACCGAGGACAGGCTAGTCGATAGATCATTATTATATGACTCATCATACCTCCAAGGTTTAGACCACAACATATGATCTTGAGGTAGATCAACTCTGTACTACACCCATATGAATACAATCAAAAGCAACATGTAGGGTATTATCTCATCAAGAGAGCCCGAAGCTGGGTAAAACCCCGTGTACATGTTACCATCGATCCTAGATGCACAGTTCGGGACCCCCTACCCGAGATCCGCCGGTTTTGACACCGACATTGGTGCTTTCATTGAGAGTTCCGCTGTGTGATTGACAAAAGGATCGATGGCTCGCCTGCAGATCAGCTGCGACTTCGGCATCTTCGTCACCAGCTCGACTGGTCACCTTGGTTCGACCAAGAATTGCACCCCGTGTTCGGATCACCATGTTCGGACGAGGGCCTTCATCAAACATCAACTCCGATCTCTATCAAGATCACGGAGGAATCATCCTTGGAGCTCGGGGGCTCAACGTCAACATTTCCCTCAAGCGGCCGTGCTGTTTTTCTGGACGGCGAACTTGTGTCCGCCATCACTGCCTCCTCAAGTGTCGTTGTCGTTTTAACGATTTCTTCGGTGGAATTGTGCAGAATTGAGTCTACAACAACCCTGAAAAATTTCGTCGAGTTCCGATGGAGGAATCTCTGGCAATCCGCGATATTGCCGGAGCCCTGTCAAATCTGGATGGGAATCTGGACGAGTTTAGGGCGTGGTGTCCAGCTTCTAGCTCGGACGTCCTTTGAAGATCCAACCGTTGATCGGCTGCGGAATTCCTATATCTACCACCCCTCCAAATTTCGGCTCGATCCGACCGTCCAAACTCCAGGAACCTTCCGATTAGTGCATCACTTTTCGGATCTGTTTTCTGCGCGAGAACGAATCCGACCCGAATTCATCTTTTTTACGAACGGGATTTCAGACATCCTTTTTGAAGGAAGTTTTGTATCGGATATTGTGTTTGGTTCCTGAACACATCCCACTAACTTTAAGATCTTTTGAACATGATCTTCAACATCATGCTGGTGTCAAACCAGTCCGGCAATATTACTCCACGTCTGCCGACCTGTGCTAAGACACGGCATCACTTTGTTGAGCCGAGCTCAACTTCTTCGAATTATCATCTCGGCAAGCTAAACAAGAGTCCGGCATCGCGAAGGATAAATCATCACCAACATCGCCGCCCCACGGATTACACGGAGCGGGCATACCGGCATCGCCGCACGGTTGCTTCATCAAGCCGGCATCGACCACGTCACGACATGCATCAACAGGGCCGCACTATCGCTTCTTCAAGCTAGTGTCCATCACGCCGACCTACTTCGACTCATCGGCTAACATCGGGGCTTCGACATCTCGGCTGGACCGGGGGCTTTGCCATCTGTTCATCAACCTACTCCGGACACTTCGGCGTCACTAGCCGACCAGCTCCGTCACGTTAGCTGGGCCGAGAGCTTTGCCTCGACGAGCCAACCTTTACCAGCATTTCCATGCCGTAGTTCTATCACCCAATGGGTGTGCGAAGCGAGTCCCAATTTTGGGAATCACCTTCCTTCGGATTGCTACAACAAATAAACCAGGTGCTATTAATCCTAGTATTTTTTGCTTGTTTGGGTTCATTTTTCCCACAAAATTATTGCTCTGGTTTGTCCATCATATGTACACAGGTCTATCAAATGGTGGCCGCATGAACGACGGTCGCATGGTGGTTCGGTTAGTCCATGTACATAGTCCGGCGAACGCCGCATCCGGAGCTCGGACCGACCTATGAATTCAGGCTTTGCCACGCCTTTACCGCATCACGCCGACGCCCTACATCGACATTGACTTCGACGCCAGGCCATATTTCTTTTATCACTCACTTTGCATAAATTATTCATTATGCAATGATTTTTTTAATTATCATTATTACTATTATCTCCGGTTTGCACTATTTTTTGTGCACAGGAAAATGATCTGGGGACTTCGGCGTCACTCTGCCAGTCTGCATTGACCGTGCTATGTCACCACTTCGGCGCGTCGAGCTCTCCACGCCGCCACCTCGGGACCGGCTTGGGGGATGGAACCTTGCCCTGCATCAAGCTCGAACCGCGTCATCAATACCGAACACATCCACCAGCTAAGTTGCTTTCATGCTCAAAGCTTTAATTTCTAACTTGTTTTCGGTTCGACCAAGCGTTATACTTTTTTGAAAAAAATTACTTGTAAATTTTTTTCCTTGTCCAAATTTTGTTTGTGACGCATAAATTCAAATACCCCGATTTACTTGGGGGCTTCCTTTATGAAGCTTTTCCTGTTGCATATGATTATACTTGTACGGCTTCGTTTCTTGTTCGTGTATTACGCCACAATATGCACCATATTGACTTAAGCGATTTGCAAGCTGGGTTGCCTCGCTCCTGTGTTTACCCCTACGTTCCCGATTGTTCGGCTAGGGAGTAAGGGAGCACCTCTGCGATTGTCATGATCGGGTCGCCTGAGCCGGACCTTAGACTGGGTGAAACCGAAAGCTAGCGCTCTTATAGTTTCAATGATGGTCAGCACACAACGGAAATCATGAGTACAAAAAATCTATTGCACAAGTCTCATAATAATAATGAGCACCGAAGAAAGGTATCGGTGGGGGTACTATTTTCTTCGAATATGCTTCTTACACTTTGCAGTAATATAGCATAAGTTTCCTGAGCGCGCTTTGTCTGTTACAGCCTTATGGCCTGATTGCCTGGTTATTGGAAACACCGTCGATATTCTCGACAGATGGAGTACATAACACTTTTCGGTCCTTGACCAAAGAGGGAGAAGCCGATGATCGATTAAGACGCGTTTAAAGTTCGGTTGAACATAGATATGATATAAGTACTTCGATACATGCAATCATTCTTTTACCCAAGTCACTTGGGGGCTCTTAAATTTATATGAGTCGTTTTATGATAAGTGTTCTTCTTCTTAGTCGTTACAAAGTTTTTTTATTTATTATTATTATTATTATTATTATTATTATTATTATTATTATTATTATTATTATTATTATTATTATTATTATCTATCACTCCTTTTTTCGACACGAGCGTGTGGTCACTAGCCGGGGAGCCTAATTTCTCTCTCAAAGCCACTAGAGTTTAGTTTGCTAAACTGGCCTGATGAGAAGTACTCCGCCCTCGGGATAGGAGGTTGAAGCCGTAGGCTGACCCACTCGAAGTCTTGAGATAGGATGTATCATGTTAAAGCACGACAGAAGCACTTCTTTTTTTTCTAAGACCAATTTTCGGATTGGCACCGAACACTTGATATTGTTCGGACGTCATGTTTTTACTGACGTTTCTTGGTTTTTCAAGCTTTTTGGCACTTTTAAACTATTTGTGCTTTTCCAGCATTAGTCTCGCAGTGCAACGCCGGACACCTTTTAGGGATTTGGCAAAAACATTCTCAGATATTGCTATATATGCATCGGTTTCGAATTGTGTCTTCGGTCAATAGTTGGGTTGCCCGGTCCCGCGCTTGCTTCCTACATTCCGTTTTGTTCGGCTAGGCGTGCAAAGGGAGAACCACTGCGATTGTGCTTCCAGCTCACATGGTTAAGCACCTCAGTGGAGAAAGCCGAAGACTGGTTGTCACAATAAACGTAAACTGGTCAGCGATCCGATGACTATGTTAAATAACAGGCCGTTCATAACATTGGCCGAAGTGTTTACGGCTTGACCTCGACTGTCACCGAACACTACCAGGGGCTATTAACTAGCCTCCCAAACTAAATCCTCGATATTTTGCTCTTACATTGAAGGTGAGGTTTCATGATCATGCTTAGCATGACAACCCAAAGAAAGGAACCGATAGCGGGGCTATTTTCTTTGGAAGACATTTCTTCTGTTAAACAGTAATATAACATATCTCTCTGCGCACCTTTGTTTATAAAACCGTATGGCCAGATTGCCTTGTTTGTCGTAAACCTTTGCCCTCATAAAGGCTTTATAAAGTAGGACAAACACTCCTCGGCTACTGGCCGAGGAGGTTGAAGCCGATGGTTGGTCAACAAAGTTTTGTACAATGCAGATCCGAGCATTAATGACGTAAAGTACTTGGATACATAGAGTCATTACACATAATTTGTGAGGGATATCAATCCTTAATACGGCCACCCGTGCCCGCATTAAGGCTCGGGGGCTACTAGGCTTCGGGCTTATTATTTACAAATATTAAAGGCGCACATCGATCCCCTGATCTGGTGTTACCACCCGACCAGTGTCTCGGGGGCTACTGCATTGCTTGTCCAATGCAGAAAATTTTATGTCCAATATAGTTTCCGAGGAGATTTTGATCCTCAGGTTGGTCGGCCGCACCCAACCTGAGTCTCGAGGACTGAGCATGCCGCTTTTAGTGTCCCGAAGTATTCTGCCGAGCTAGGACTTGATCCTCAGGCCGATTTTGCAAATCGACCTGAGTCTCAGCGACTACTAGGATCAGCGGTCTTATGTCATCCTTCATGTACATCTCGGGTTTTAGACCGATACCCACCTTGAGGACTACTGGCTATATATCTCGGCAGAGAATAAATTGCACCGATCAAAAATATTGACAAAAATCGGCCCACATTCGGGGTGGTGCACCACCTCGGAAGCAGTCCGGCATAAAGCTCGGGCGCTAGTGGCTGGCTCCATAGAGGGCATTTTCGGCATTAAGCTCGGCTAAACTCCTTCAAACTTCTTTGAACCAAGGTGATTTACGACACCTCGGATACAGTCCGGCGTTAGAGCTCGGATACAGTCCGGCGTTGGAGCGCGGATACATAGTCCGGCGTTGGAGCTCGGATACATTCCGACATTAGAGCTGGGAAGCGGTCCGGCGTTGGTGCTCGGCTGCAAAAGATACCTCGAATGCAGTCCGGCGTTGGAGCTCGGACGCAAGAGGACACTGCCTCCTGGGAAAACCTTCGAAACCCGAGGTGTGGCATAAAAATAAACAAGGCATTGATAAAGGCCGAAAACTTAAAGGGGCTCCTCGGATACCCAACGTGTAAACTCGCCGAATACATTTCGGCGATCCTCAAGATCGAAGATGAGAAGATTTGTTGAACCAGTTTTCAAAACCGACGACCGAAGATGAAGAACAGTTTGGAAGAATCGAGGAACGTCCTAATGTAACACCCCGGATGTAACTTGCCATATTTGTAACTCCAACTCTTGCCATTTTCGGCTATGTGATATGATATTCCCTTCGTGGTTGGGTTTTCCTCCTTTTGCATGTTGTTCGTGTCATGCATTTCATATCATGTCATCATGTGCATCGCATTCGCATACATCTTCATCTCATGCATCCGAGCATTTTCCCCGTTGTCCGTTTTGCAATCCGGCGCTCCTATGTCCCCCGGCGTCCCCTTTTACCTTTTTCCGTGTGCGGGTATTAAACTTTCTTGGAATGGACCGAGGCTTGTCAAGCGGCCTTGGTATAGCACCGGTAGACCGCCTGTCAAGTTTCGGGTCATTCGGAGGTCGTTTGGTACTCCAACGGTTAACCGGGTAACCATGAAAGCCTCTTTTGGGTTGCAGCCCAAAACCCCTCCAAAACAGCCCAATAACCCATTTAAGACACTCCCATGTCCATCGCTGTTCGATCACGATCGAGTGGCCGCAAACCACTCTCCATTTGGAGCCTCCTAGCTCCTCCTACCTATAAATACACCTCCTCCTCCTCCATTTTCGGGTCCAAATCCCCCTAACCCTAGCCCCGCTCCCCTCCGTCGCGCCGGACACGTCCGGTCGCGCCGGACGAATCGCGCCGCCGCCCCAGACCAACCCCGTGCCGCCACCTGTTCGCCGCCGCCGCTCGCCCCCGC
>NC_041389.1:66993002-67023715 GCF_002162155.2 Triticum dicoccoides
GCCGGCCATCTCCTCCGCGGACGCCCCGCCGCCGTCCTCCTCTGCCCGACACCTCCGGCGCCCCGCTCCGTCCGGGTCCGCCTCCGCGGCCGCGTGCGCCGCCGCCTTGCCGGGATCCGGCCGGATCCGGCCCGATCCGGCCCGGAGCTCCCTCGCCGGCATCCTCCCCGCCCGTTTCCGGCGAACTGCTACAGTACCACGCGCGCCGGATCTGGATCTGGTTCAGGGTTGACTTTCCCTCTCCCCAAAATTCCACTAAGTCCCGATTGTTTTTGCATATTTCTTGCCATGTTCAACGCATCCTATCTCTGTATCCGTAGCTCCGTTTCGTGCGTGTAATAT
Source organism: Triticum dicoccoides (assembly GCF_002162155.2). Lineage (NCBI taxonomy): Eukaryota > Viridiplantae > Streptophyta > Magnoliopsida > Poales > Poaceae > Triticum > Triticum dicoccoides. The sequence goes on from NC_041389.1 coordinate 66,993,345, forward strand.
GTCAAATTGTTCGCCTCGATGAGTACATCATTTCATCTCATTGCACCATTTTAATTTGAGCTCATCTTGATGCCCAAAATGTTGTTGGAAGAGGGCTATGTGATGTTAGTTCCAGTTTATTATCAGAACAGGCACTTTTGTCATTTTTGCCATGATTGATGTGTGCACCCTAGGAACTTGAGCTCTACATGTGTTTTGAAATATGCCATGCCATCTTTACAGGGGTGTATGCCATGTATTTTTTTGATCTATGTGGTGACTAGAACAAGCATGCAAACTAGGGATCTCAATGTTGCTGATTCCAGGGACTTAGTAATTTCACTAAGTTATTCCCTGCTGTTATTTTTATGCCATATGTTAATGTTGTTTCAGAGAGATCTATGCATATTTTGAGCATTATCAGTAAGGATGTTTTGGGCATATGGATGTTCTATATCCATACATGCCTTTGTTTGTAATTATGGAGTGCCATAGCTTGAGTCAATCGAGCTCTACTTTTGCTATAAAATGTTTCCTGGCAGATTGTCTACTCGTTATTCGATTTTGCCAAGCTTGTTGTAGTTGGTCCTTGCATGATATGATGTTATTCTTGTCATTTATAGCTTCTATGCCATGTCTTCTTGATGAGTATAAGCTTAGTTTATCATGCAATGCTCTGTAGTGAGTGCATCGAGCTCTCGAACATGCCTACCCGTTATCTGTTTTTGACATGCCCAGTTTTCTGCTAAGTCTGGAAACTGTAGCGAAACTTGCTTATTTGACATGGGTGTTATTGTATTTTCTGATCCTTTCTGGCTTATGGTCAGTAAGAGACTTTTGTTAAGTGCTTTGAGTAGATTCATGCCGTGCCATAATTTGCTATGTTCTGTTCCTGTAGCATATAGTTTTCTTGCTCTGAACATGGCTTCCTGATGTTAATTTCTGGCATGTTAGTATTTTCACTAAGTCTGTGAAGCTGTTATATTATGCTCTTTTGCCATGCTTGTTTGAACCTGTTGTGGTGTGATTTAGCCGTAGCTCAGTGTTCATCTTTTGTCAAGCATCTTGAGTAGATTACTGTCATATGCTTTGTTGCTATGTTTGGGTACAGTAGCTTAATTTCTTGTTGCATGCTAAGTAGCATCATGCTGTTAATGGCAGATTCTAGTCATTCTTGTTTTGCTTGTCATTTGCAAACCGTGCATCCGTTTCCGGTGATCTTTATATCGATTTCAATCGAAATCATCTCATCTTTCCAGTGGCATACTTGGTTTTGCCAAGATTATGCCTGGTTCATCTTTTCCCTTCCGGAGCACGCATATGCATTGCATACCACATCTCGCATACCATGCCATGTTTTGCATCATGTTGCTTGCGCATTGCATCGTGATTGATGGTTGTCCCCTTTTCTTGTATTCTTGTCTTGGGTAGAGCCGGGAGACGAGTACGTGAACGAGGAACCTGTTGAGAACGCTTACGAGGATCAAGCTTTCGACAACTCTGAGAACATTGCAGGCAAGATGACCATACCCTCGAAATCACTTCTATCTTTGCTTGCTAGATGCTCGCTCTTTTGCTATGCCTATGCTGCGATACCTACCACTTGCTATATCATGCCACCCATATTGCCATGTCAGCCACTAACCATCCATGTCCTAGCAAACCGTTGATTGGCTATGTTACCGCTTTGCTCAGCCCTTCTTATAGCGTTACTAGTTGCAGGTGAAGATGAAGTTTGTTCCTTGTTGAAACATGATTACTTTGGGATATCACAATATCTCTTATTTTAATTAATGCATCTATATACTCGGTAAAGGGTGGAAGGCTCGGCCTTATGCCTGGTGTTTTGTTCCACTCTTGCCACCCTAGTTTCCGTCATACCGGTGTTATGTTCCTTGATTTTGCGTTCCTTACACGGTTGGGTGATTTATGGGACCCCCTTGACAGTTCGCTTTGAATAAGACTCCTCCAGCAAGGCCCAACATTGTTTTTACCATTTGACCACCTACCACCTTTTTCCCTTGGGTTTTCGCGAGCCCAAGGGTCATCTTTATTTTAGCCCCCCCTGACCAGTGCTCCTTCGAGTGCTGGCCCGAACCGGGCAGACTGCGGGGCCACCTCGGGGAAACTCGAAGTCTGGTTTTAATCGTAGGCTGACCTATCCGGATGTGCCCTAAGACCGAGATATGTGCAGCTCCTATCAGGATTTGTCGGCACAATCGGGCGGCTTTGCTGGTCTTGTTTTATTGCTGTCGAAATGTCTTGTAGTCCGGGATTCCGAGATTGATCGGGTCTTCCCGGTAGAAGGAATATCCTTCGTTGACCGTGAGAGCTTATAATGGGCTAAGTTGGGACACCCCTGCAGGGTATTATCTTTCGAAAGCCGTGCCCGCGGTTATGAGGCAGATGGGAATTTGTTAATGTCCGGTTGTGGAAAACCCGAAGTTGATCTTAATTAAAACACATCAACCGCGTGTGTAACCGTGATGGTCTCTTCTCAGCGGAGTCCGGGAAGTGAACACCGTGTTGGAGTTATGCATGACGTAAGTAGTTTCAGGATCACTTCTTGATCACTACTAGCTTCACGACCGTGCCTTGCTTCTCTTCTCGCTCTCTTTTGCGTTGTTAGCCACCATATATGCTAGTCGCTTGCTGCAGCTCCACCTCATTACTCCATCCTTCCTATAAGCTTAAATAGTCTTGATCTCGCGGGTGTGAGATTGCTGAGTCCCCGTGACTCACAGATTCTATCACAACAGTTTCAGGTGCCAACGATGCCAGTGCAGATGATGCAACCGAGCTCACGTGGGAGTTCGACGAGGAACGTGGTCGTTACTATGTGTCTTTTCCGGATGATCAGTAGTGGAGCCCAGTCGGGTTGATTCGGGGATTTGTGTAGCATTTGGGGTATTTCTTCTTTCATTTTGGTTCCGTAGTCGGACCTTGAGTGTAACTTGAATGATGGATGTTTATTTATGTATTGTGTGAAATGGCGACTGTAAGCCAACTATGTATCTCTTTCCCCTTATTTATTACATGGGTTGTGTGAAGATTACCTCACTTGCGACATTGCTTTCAATGCGGTTATGCCTCTAAGTCGTGCTTCGACACGTAGGAGATATAGCCGCATCGAGGGTGTTACACCTAACTTGAAGACCGGTTCAGGGGGCTGCTGACGGTGTCCTGGACTAGGGGGTACTCACCACGTCATCTCCCGATCTGTTAGATTGGGCCGAGGACCCCCATGGCCGTATACTCATGGGCCAGTTCGGACAGTTGCCGCATACAAGGAAGATTACACAAGACTTGGCGATCAAGACAAGGACTCCTCCCCACTGGCGTATTCGGTTAGGACTCTTGTTATCCTAGTCCTCTGGTGCATCATATAAACCGAGGTCAGGCTAGTCGATAGATCATTATTATATGACTCATCATACCTCCAAAGTTTAGACCATAACATATGATCTCGAGGTAGATCAACTCTGTACTACACCCATATGAATACAATCAAAAGCAGCATGTAGGGTATTATCTCATCAAGAGAGCCCGAAGCTGGGTAAAACCCCGTGTACATGTTACCATCGATCCTAGACGCACAGTTCGGGACCCCCTACCCGAGATCCGCTGGTTTTGACACTTACAGGTACAAACTGGAGGAGATCGGCGCGGGCTTGTGAGGATATAGAGAAGAACGAGAGAGAGAGAGAGAGAGAGAGAGAGAGAGAGAGAGGAGGAAACATAGTGCGATCAGTCCAGAGGAAGGAGACGGCCGCGCGAGCCTTATTCCGACCTCTTCGCTCAACCCTTGGCCGAAAAGCTCTCCGGCCGCTCGCTGGCCGAAAAGAGCCCACTTCGGTCGCGCGTGGGCCGAAGCTACGATTTTCGGCCGACCCACCACCGGCGCCAACTCTTCGGCCCAGCCGAGCCCTACTTCGGTCAAATCCTGGACGAGAAGTCCTTTTCGGCCAAACCCGGGCCGAAAACAAAGTGCTATAGTTTCCGAATTTGCTGCACAAAAAGTTATAGTTTTGAAAAAAAATCTCTCGGACGCGCGGTTGCGGAACGGTCTAAACTCCGTATAAGCATGTATTGACGCTGAAACTGACCGGTGGGGCATTCTTGTCGGGGCCCACGTGGCATGCTCTTTCACAAAAAAGCCCCTTGCTTTACATTTAATCATGCAAATGCCCTTGTTAACAAAAAAAGGCCGACATTTTTTTTCCGGCAAAAAAAGCACCGCCGCCCGCGGAAGGATTCGAACCTAGTCGCCCGATTCGGGCGAGAGCGCGCACACCACCACGCAACTCTTCGACTTTCGATATTGTACAGGCTTATGTTCTTTATACAACGGTAGAAATTTTTTTCCGGAGCCGCGCTGATGCAGGGAATTCTTTTTCCAGGCAAAAAACTTGTCAAGGCACTGCGCTGGGATTCGAACCTGTGTTGCACCAACTGGCTAGCGCGCAACCACTAGGCAGCTCTTTGGCTTGTGATAATTTTCAGGCTTATAGTTTCTTATACTCTATGAACTATAGACACGTCCGGGCCTTTGTTGCCTGTATCGTTTTTTCTGTAAAATACACACTGAACATTGTTGTACAATATATGAACAATTTTTTGTATACATTGAACATATTTTAATACACAATGATCTTGTTTTAATTATACGATGAATTTTTTAAAATATATGGTGAATTTTTTCAATATATATTGAACTTTTTTATATTATGCGATACTTTTTGACAATACTCACAGGTTATTATTGTATAAATACACACTAAAATATACTGTATAGTACAAGAAGAATATTTTTGTTATATATATTGAAAAAAAATCAACATACAAAAATGTCACACAATAAAAGGTAAAAGAAATCCGAAAAAACACTTACAAAAAAACTGCAGCCGCACGCCCGAGAATCGGTCAGTTTTTTGTATGTGTTTTTATACAATAATATTCAGTGTGTATTATCCAAAAATATCGCATAATATAAAAAAGTTCAATATATATTAAAAACTTCATCGTATATTTAAAAAAATCACCATAAAATTTGAAAAGGTCATTATACATTACAAAATGTTCAATGTATATAAAACAATTTATCGTGTATTATAATATTATTCAGTGTGTATTTTCAAAAATAAACAGGCAACAAAGGCCCGGACGTTTCTATAGTTTAGAGAGAATAAAAGGTTACAATCCTGTGCCTCGCCAAAGAGTTTCGTAGTGGTCTGCGCGCTTGCCGAGTTGGCTTGACGCAAGATCGAATCGCTGCTTCGGCGCGGTTCTGTTTTTGCCGGAAAAAATAATTCTACAGTATTAGTATGAAAGTCTATAAGCCTGGGAAATACCGGAAGTCAACGGGTTGCGTGGTGGTGTGCGCGCGCTTGCCCAAATCGGGTGAGCCAGGTTCGAATCCTTGCGCGGGCCGCGGCGCTTTTTCTTGCGCGACCCCGCCGCTTGCCGCCGGCGTCGACGCTGCAGAAAGCCAAGGCAGGGGGATGCTTCACGGCGCGACCGGCGTCGACGCTGCAGAAGCCAAGGCAGGGGGATGCGTCGCGGCGGGCGTCCGCCCCGCTCGAGCCCAGGAATGAGGCGAGCCGAATGGGGAATGGGGCGAGGCCGAGGTGTCTCGGTGGAGGACGATAAGGCGGCCGGTGTCGCGGCGGAGGACGGGCCTGCACCTTTCTTATGCATGTGTTAAATTTTAGATTAGATTTCAATTAATAGTCCCACCTTGTTCATGCGTTGCAAGATCAAGAAGCCAACAAAAGGAGGATGCGAGGTGCCATGTATTATGCGTCACCAATCGAAAATGAACAAAAGATGAGAGGTGCATAATAGAAAGAAAGGTCTCAGCTAAATTGCCATTTGAGCTAATAATCCTATAGAGAAGGAGAGAGCCGATCCGAAGATCGCAGCTAATTTGCCATACTGATTTGTACAGAGATGCATGGCTATGGTACAGAGATGAGCTCACAGAAGAGAAAAATGTGGGGGCTTTCACCGGAGGCAGTTTCGACACTTCCACATCCGCGACCACCGGCAAAAGAAAAGCACCACCACAAGACTGCCTACCGCGCCTCCGGCACAGGCGCCCCAGCCAGCCGCCCTCGCGCGTGCTGGCCGGCCGCCAGATCTGGCGAGCAACCGAGCCATGCACACCGGCCCCGTTGCCCCCAACCATCCACCCACCGCAAGGGGCTCCACTAGCATGGCACGGGGACTCCGCCCCGGCCCCCGTGCGCAGACGAGCAGGCCGGCACCGCCTCAGCCGTTGCAGCAAACATGCTGGCGCTGCCAGCCGGAAAGTGGCTGGCCATCCACCTCGACGGAGAAGAGGAGAACAGCGCTTGGATGGTTAGGTGGATGGAGAAGAAGGATTAGCTGCGTTGGGTTGGTGAGGTAGCAGGAGGACGAAGATGGAGGCGGAGCGGCGCCTGTGTGCTGGATGAGAGGAACGGCTATGTGTGGATAGTGGAGGGGGCACGCAGTGGGCGGTGAGATTATCTCGATGGGGATTTTTGTGCCTGTTGCTTTTTTTAATCAAAACTGTACCAACTGGAAGCTGCTGAATGCGGACGTGCTCATCCGGGGGCCAAATTTGGTGTTTTGACCCTTTTTTCAAACAAAATCGGGATCAGACCCCGGTTCAAACTTTTTTTGAGATTTGACCCTTTCGCTACCGCCGTAGATCATGGCGGTAGGATGGTACAGGCTACCGCCAGGGGGAGGGGCGGTAGGTTAACGGCGGCCGCCGTCAGCCCCGTTGTGTGAGGCCACGCGGCGTAACGGTCGTACCGCCACAGGACGTGGCGGTAGTCCAGCTAAGGCTACCGCCAGAAGGCTCGGCGGTAGTGCCGTAGGCTATGCTTCGGTACTGTGACAAAGATGTCGTTTTCGCTGGCGGTACGGTACCCCAACCTACCGCCACGTTTCTTGGCGGTAGGGTCCTACACACATGCCTTCGGTACTGTGACGAAGAAACCGTAACCGCTGGCGGTAGGGTACCACAACCTACCGCCAACGGGCCTGGCGGTAGGATGCCTACACCTACCGCCGTCCCATTCGGCGGTAGGGTATGTGCCAGTCAACTTCTAAACTTGTTCTTTGTCTTATCAATCAAAAATAAATAAACATCACAACAAATATTGTTTGTAATTCAAAATAGGATGATCACACACATTATAGATAGCAAATTAACATTTCAAATAGTTTGAACATAGTTTGAAAGTAGCAATTCGACATCACCAACAAAGCTTGAAAGTACCAAATAGACATCACTAGCATATCATACAAGTTCTTGCTCACAACTAGTTGCACAAAACGATATCACCAACACGACCTATCACTTGCTCCTGCCCCTCTTAGCGGTACGCTCCTCGTTTCTCTTCGAGTGGGTTTCGTCCGGCTTCTTCGTGCGACGACGAGGAACCGGTTTCTGAAACGGGGATGGGCTCAAAACATCCTGGTGTGGATGAGATACCCTCTTCCCCTGGCTTGGCTGCGTCGGTTGAGGCCCGTCATTGTCGTCGTACTCTTCTGCGTCCTCCTCCTCCTCTTCTTCTGCGTCCTCCTCCTCCTCTTCTTCTGCGTCCTCCTCCTCCTCTTCTTCGTCGTCCTCTGTTTCTTCTTCCTCTTGCTGCTCAACAACGCGGGATGACGAGGCAACATGAGTAGAGGAAGCTCCGCCGGCGTGGCTTGATGAAGCAATGGCACGCATGGACCCTTCATGAGCAGGATCATGGACGTTGGCCGCGTGAGCGCACCCAAGCATACCCACTAGCTTACGACAACGGGTCATGAACTTCTGCAATAGTGAACAACCAAAAACATAATAAGGATCAACTCAAGCTTCTGCAATACTATAACATGGCTAAGGAGCTTGATGTTACCTTCATTGTATCCCTCATTTTGGTGTTGGATTCCACGGTTCCGGCTTCATACCAACTTGTCATTTTGAACAAACATGAACATATCAAGTCCAAATATAAATGAATCATATTCAACCAACATTCATCATTTATCATATATTGAACACATATAAATAATCAATGTAAATAAATTATTCACCAACATTCATCATTTATCGTATATTGAAACATGTAGAAAATTGCATATACATCATTCATCAGAATCCATCATATGACCATTTGTTCAAAAAAATGCATATACATATTTCAATCACATGTAAGCAACTACTTACAATCCCTCCAACATCAATCACATCACCACTTGTTCAAAAATAATGTTAATCTCCAACTACCTTCGTGATGAACTAGGGTTCATATCAAAACTACACATAATCTCCACAACTAGTTATTAGAGTTTATATTCAACTATATACATCATATATAATCAACCTAAGCAATCCTAGGATAAAAACAAAGTAAAAAGATTGGTTTGTTTGCACCAAATAATGCATCAAATCGGAAGCGTTTCGAGTAGAACTAATTGGAGGGATTGGGAGAGCTTACTTTTCCCGTTTTGGAGCCATCTCGATCCGCAAAAATGGTGCCCAAACGAAGGAGATCAGAGGGGGGAGTGGAGGGGATGAGAGAGAGCTTGTGCTCTCTGTTCTTGCGCAGCCCCGCGGCAAGGGGAAGAAGATGGGGGCGAGTTCGTGGGTGGGCCCCATGAGCCGGCCGCGCGGGCTTATAAGGTTTCAGCTCCTACCGCCAGAGTCTACTGCGGTAGGGTTACAGAGCCTACCGCCGTGGGCTCTGGCGGTAGGGTGGATGGCAGGAGACGGTTCCGTTTACTTGGGGCTGACGTGGATAAGTGGGCTACCGCCGATCCCTTTGGCGGTAGCATGCACAGGCCTACCGCCGTGTAGCCTGGCGGTAGACAAAAGGGTCAGATCCCGAAATTTTTTCGAACCGGGGTCAGATCCCGATTTTGTTTGCAAAAAGGGTCAAAACACGAAATTTGGCCTCATCCGGGCGGCTGGAATGGGACCAGAATGTGGTGCGGATGTGCGTGCCTAGGCATTCCAGCTAGGATTGATGTAGTACTCCTGCTGTGGTAACTGCTGTGGTATTCCTGCTGATTGAAGTTTGGGGTAGTCTGTTAAATCGAATTGTTCAGAGCTATTCGTGGGTGTATATCAATCGAGGGATTGCTGTTGTTCAGTTTGATTCTTCTTTAGCCCAATGCTGCAGGATCAAAAAAATGTACAATTTCGGTTGTTTTTCGTTCATATTTTGCCCATTTTTGGTCAAAAATTCAAAGTTTGAATTGTCCTTTACGTCCAAGATTTTCTGAAAAAAGTTCAAAATTCCAAAATTCGCCCATTTCGTTCAAGGGCGGTAAATTTTTCAAAAGGAAACACAAAACGTTGGTTGGATGCTATGCGTGCTAGCATCGATTACAGTTTTTTCCCGGGATGAGCACCAATTATAATTACTTGCTGTTGTTTGTCGTTACTGTCATAATTTCATATTCAGGCGTACCACATCTTACGAATACATTATCAGATAAACTAATTAAAAGTGAGTAAATATTGGAAAGAAATATTTCTTAAGGTAGAAGATATTTACGGCTCATCGGTACTTGCAAACTATCAAGATATTCCTCAACTCTTGATGTCATCGATGTCGTTGGTGAGATAGGGAGGAGAGAGGAGGGATGAAGAGTAGAGAGAGTGCGACAAAGATGCTTCTTGCTCATGTCCTGTTTCGCCCCGCACGCCAGCTAGGGAGGAGTTCTTGCCTTTAGGACATGAAAATTGAAAAGGAGACGAACACCATTCATAGATGGATAAGAATTAGGGCACACACGAGAAACTCAAAAATATGTTTCATGCCCGACTTATAGATTATCCTTTTGACTACACCTTTTGTGATATGTAAAGTATTGCAACGACGTTGATTTAATTTATTTGGTTAAGGGCGTGTCGTATTTTTTACTTCCATTGCAATACACGGGCTCTTTTCCTAGTACATGCTTATACAGAGTTTAGATCGTTCTGCAACCGCGCGCCCGAAAGTTGGTCCTGACATGTAAAAATTATGAAAGTTGGTACCAATCTGCATGTAATGCCTCAATTATGGTACTTCCATGTAATTAACTCCATGAACACAAGGACGGAACAGTTGGGCTCAAATTGGACGCACTCAACATCCAGGGGGGCAACTGCCATTGGTGTGCATCGGTGCTATACAAACGGTTTTTAACACCTTTCTGTGACGGCATTTGGAACTGTCGCCAAGTGAGTGTGGGCGATAGGGGGTCCTTCCCACACAACCCAGAAATCGTCGGGGATAGGCCCTCTTGGGACATAGGCTGGGGCCATGTGCAATCGGGCGATGCATCATAACCCAATCATTTCCGTAGGTATGTACATCCCACATGGTAATCCGAGAAAAAAAATTTCGTAGGTATGTACATCCCACGTGGTGAATCCCAGAAAAACATTTCCGTTCGTATGTATATCACACACAGTCAATTCAAGGAATACGTTTTCGTTCCTATATACATCCTGTTGGAAATATGCCCTAGAGGCAATAATAAATTGATTATTATTATATTTCCTTGTTCATGATAATCGTTTATTATCCATGCTATAATTGTATTGATAGGAAATCAGATCCATGTGTGGATACGTAGACAACACCATGTCCCTAGTAAGCCTCTAGTTGACTAGCTCGTTGATTAATAGATGGTTACGGTTTCCTAACCATGGACATTTGACGTCGTTGATAACGGGATCACATCATTAGAAGAATGATACGATGGACAAGACCCAATCCTAAGCATAGCACTAGATCGTGTAGTTCGTATGCTAAAGCTTTTCTCATGTCAAGTATCATTTCCTTAGACCATGAGATTGTGCAACTCCCGGATACCGTAGGAGTGCTTTTGGTGTGCCAAACGTCACAACGTAACTGGGTGGCTATAAAGGTACATTATAGGTATCTCCGAAAGTGTCTGTTGGGTTGTCACGAATCGAGACTGGGATTTGTCACTCCGTGTAAACGGAGAGGTATCTCTGGGCCCACTCGGTAGGACATCATCATATGCGCAATGTGACCAAGGAGTTGATCACGGGATGATGTGTTACGGAACGAGTAAAGAGACTTGTCGGTAACGAGATTGAACAAGGTATCGATATACCGACGATCGAATCTCGGGAAAGTACAATACCGTGAGACAAAGGGAATTGTATACGGGATCGATTGAGTCCTTGACATCGTGGTTCATCCGATGAGATCATCGTGGAACATGCGGGAGCCAACATGGGTATCCAGATCCCGCTGTTGGTTATTGACCGGAGAACGTCTCGGTCATGTCTGCATGTCTCCCGAACCCGTAGGGTCTACACACTTAAGGTTCGATGACGCTAGGGTTATAAAGGAAGCTTGTATGTGGTTACCGAATGTTGTTCGGAGTCCCGGATGAGATCCCGGACGTCACGAGGAGTTCCGGAATGGTCCGGAGGTAAAGATTTATATATGGGAAGTCCTGTTTTGGTCACCGGAATGGTTTCGGGGTTTATCGGTAATGTACCGGGACCACCGGGAGGGTCCCGGGGGTCCACCAAGTGGGACCACAAGCCCCGGAGGGCTGCATGGGCCAAGTGTGGGAGGGGACCAGCCCTAGGTGGGCTGGTGCGCCCCCCCACCAAGGCCCAAGGCGCAAGGAAGAGGGGAAGGGGGCAAACCCTAGGGCAGATGGGCCCTAAGGCCCACCCTGGTGCGCCTCCCCCTCTCCCCTCCCCTTGGCCGCCCCTAGATGGGATCTAGGGGGCTGCCGCCACCCCTAGGGAGGGAACCCTAGGTGGGGGCGCAGCCCCTCCCCTTCCCCTATATATAGTTGAGGTTTGGGCTGCCCAAAACACACGAGTTTCTCTCCCTCTTGGCGCAGCCCTTCCTCTCTCTCTTTCTCCTCATATCCCGTAGTGCTTGGCGAAGCCCTGCAGGATTGCCACGCTCCTCCACCACCACCACGCCGTTGTGCTGCTGCTGGATGGAGTCTTCCTCAACCTCTCCCTCTCTCCTTGCTGGATCAAGGCGTGGGAGACGTCACCGGGCTGTACGTGTGTTGAACGCGGAGGTGTCGTGCGTTCGGCACTTGGTCATCGGTGATTTGAATCACGACGAGTACGACTCCATCAACCCCGTTCACTTGAACGCTTCCGCTTAGCGATCTACAAGGGTATGTAGATGCACTCTCCTTCCCCTCGTTGCTAGTTTCTCCATAGATAGATCTTGGTGACACGTAGGAAAATTTTGAATTTCTGCTACGTTCCCCAAACAGTGGCATCATGAGCTAGGTCTATTGCGTAGATTCTTTGCACGAGTAGAACACAAAGTAGTTGTGGGCGTTGATTTTGTTCAATATGCTTACCGTTACTAGTCAATCTTGTTTTGGCGGTATTGTGGGATGAAGCGGCCCGGACCGACCTTACACGTACTCTTACGTGAGACAGGTTCCACCGACTGACATGCACTTGGTGCATAAGGTGGCTAGCGGGTGCCAGTCTCTCCCACTTTAGTCGGAACGGATTCGATGAAAAGGGTCCTTATGAAGGGTAAATAGCAATTGGCATATCAAGTTGTGGTTTTGCGTAGATAAGAAACGTTCTTGCTAGAAACCCATAGCAGGCACGTAAAACATGCAAACAACAATTAGAGGACGTCTAACTTGTTTTTGCAGGGTATGCTGTGTGATGTGATATGGCCAAAAGAATGTGATGAATGATATGTGATGTATGAGATTGATCATGTTCTTGTAATAGGATTCACGACTTGCATGTCGATGAGTATGACAACCGGCAGGAGCCATAGGAGTTGTCTTTATTTATTGTATGACCTGCGTGTCATTGAACAACGCCATGTAATTACTTTACTTTATTGCTAACCGGTAGCCATAGTAGTAGAAGTAATAAGTTGGCGTGACAACTTCATGAAGACACGATGATGGAGATCATGATGATGGAGATCATGGTGTCATGCCGGTGACGATGATGATCATGGAGCCCCGAAGATGGAGATCAAAAGGAGCAAAATGATATTGGCCATATCATGTCATTTTTTGATTGCATGTGATGTTTATCATGTTTTATACATCTTATTTGCTTAGAACGACGGTAGTAAATAAGATGATCCCTCATTAAAATTTCAAGAAGTGTTCTCCCCTAACTGTGCACCGTTGCTACAGTTCGTCGTTTCGAAGCACCACGTGATGATCGGGTGTGATAGATCCTTGCGTTCACATACAACGGGTGTAAGACAGTTTTACACATGCAAAACACTTAGGGTTAACTTGACGAGCCTAGCATGTACAGACATGGCCTCGGAACACAGAAGACCGAAAGGTCGAGCATGAGTCGTATAGAAGATATGATCAACATGAAGATGTTCACCGACGTTGACTAGTCCGTCTCACGTGATGATCGGACACGGCCTAGTTTACTCGGATCATGTAATCACTTAGATGACTAGAGGGATGTCTATGTGAGTGGGAGTTCATAAGATGAACTTAATTATCCTGAACATAGTCAAAAGGATTTTACAAATTATGTCATAGCTCACACTATAGTTCTACTGTTTAGATATGTTCCTAGAGAAAATATAGTTGAAAGTTGATAGTAGCAATTATGCAGACAGTAAAAGGCTTATGTCCTTAATGCACCGCTCAGTGTGCTAAACCTCGAACATGGTCTGTGGATGTTGCGAACATCTGACATACACGTTTTGATGACTACATGATAGTTCGGTAATGTTAAATGGTTTAGAGTTGAGGCACCTAAGACGTGTTTTTGAAACGTCGCGAAACATATGAGATGTTTCGAGGGTTGAAATTGGGATTTTAGGCTCGTGCTCACGTCAAGAGGTATAAGACCTCTGACGATTTTCTTAGCCTACAAACTAAGGGAGAAAGGCTCAATTGTTGAGCTTGTGCTCAGATTGTCTGAGTACAACAATCATTTGAATCGAGTGGGAGTTGATCTTCTAGATAAGATAGTGATGTTTTCCCCAAAGTCATTACCACCAAGCTGCTAGAGCTTCGTGATGAACTATGATATATCAGGGACATATATGATGATCCTTGAGGTATTCGCGATGTTTGACACAAAAGTAGAAATCAAGAAAGGAGCATCAATTGTTGATGGTTGGAGAAACTGCTAGTTTCAAGAAGGGCAAGGGCAAGAAGGGATACTTCATGAAACGGCAATTCAGCTGCTGCTCTAGTGAAGAAACCCAAGGTTGAACCCAAACCCGATACTAAGTGCTTCTGTAATAAGGGGAACAGCCACTGGAGCAGGATTACCCTAGATACTTGGTAGATGAGAAGGCTGGCAAGGTTGATAGAAGTATATTGGATATACATTGTGTTGATGTGTACTTTACTAGTACTCCTTGTAGCACCAGGGTATTAGATACCGGTTCGGTTGCTAAGTGTTAGTAACTCGAAATAAAAGCTACGGAATAAACGGAGACTAGCTAAAGGTGAGATAACGATATGTGTTGGAAGTATTTCCAAGGTTGATCAAATATCGTACGCTCCCTCTACCATGGAGATTGGTGTTTGCGTTGAGCATAGACATGATTGGATTATGTCTATCACAATACGGTTATTCATTTAAGGAGAATAATGGTTACTCTGTTTATTTGAATAATACCTTTAGTGGTCTTGCACCTAAAATGAATGGTTTATTGAATCTCGATCGTAGTGATAGACATGTTCATGCCAAAAGATAGTAATGATAGTACCACCTACTTGTGGCACTGCCACGTAAGTCATATCGGTATAAAACGCATGAGGAAGCTCCATGTTGATGGATCTTTGGACTCACTCATTTTTGAAAAGTTTGAGACATGCGAACCATGTCTATTGGTGTATATACATGAAGAAACTCCATGCAAATGGACCGTTTGGACTCACTTGACTTCTGAATCACTTGACACATGCAAATCATACCACATGGGCAAGATGACTGAAAGCCTCGGTTTCAGTAAAATGGAACTAGAAAGCAACTTGTTGGAAGTAATACATTTTGAATTGTGCAGTCCAATGAGTGCTGAGGCGTGTAGGAGATATCGTTATGATCTTACTTCATAGATGATTTGAGTAGATGTTGAGTATATTTACTTGATGAATCACGAGTCTGAATTATTGAAAGGTTCAAGTAATTACAGTGTGAAGTTGAAAGATCGTTGTGACAAGAGGATAAAATATCTATGATATGATCATAGAAATGAATATCTGAATTACGAGTTTGGCACAGAATTAAGACATTGTGGAAATTGTTTCACAACTAATACAGCCTGGAACACCATAGTGTGATGGTGTGTCCGAACATCATAACTGCACCCTATTGGATATGATGCATACCATGATGTCTCTTATCGAAGTACCACAATAATTTATGGGTTAGGCATTAGAGACAACCACATTCACTTTAAATAGGGCACCACGTAATTCCGATGAGATGACACCGTATGAACTATGGTTTAGAGAAACCTAAAACTGTCATTTCTTAAAAGTTTGGGGCTGCGACGCTTATGTGGAAAAGTTTCAGGTTGATAAGCTCGAACCCAAAGCGGATAAATGCATCTTCATAGGACACCCAAAAACAGTTGGGTATACCTCCTGTCTCAGATCTGAAAGCAATAAAGGATTCTTTCTAGAATCGGGTCCTTTCTTGAGGAAAAGTTTCTCTCGAAAGAATTGAGTGGGAGGATGGTGGAGACTTGATGAGGTTACTAAACCATCTCTTCAACTAGTGTGTGGCAGGGCACAGGAAGTTGTTCCTGTGACACCTACACCATTTGAAGTAGAAGCTTATGATAGTGATCATGAAACTTCAGATCAAGTCACTCCCAAACCTCGTAGGATGACAAGGATGTGTACTACTTCAGAGTGGTACGTAATCTTGTCTTGGAAGTTATGTTGCAAGACAACAATGAACCTACAAGCTATGGAGAAGCGATGGTGGGCCCGAATTCCGATAAATGGCTCGAGGCCATAAAATCCGAGAGAGGATCCATGTATGAAAACAAAGTATAGACTTTGGAAGAACTACTTGATGGTCGTAAGGCTGTTGAGTACAGATGGATTTTAAAAGGAAGACAGACAATGATGGTAAGTGTCACCATTGAGAAAGCTTGACTTGTCGTTAAGGTGTTTCCTGACAAGTTCAAGGAGTTGACTACGGTGAGACTTTCTCACTCGTAGAGATGCTGAGAATCTGTTGAAATTATATTAGCGATTGCTGCATTATTTATGAAATCTTGCAGATAGGATGTCGAAACATTGTTACCTCGACGATTTTCTTGAGGAAAGGTTGTATGTGATACAACCGGAAGGTTTTGTCAATCCTGAAAGATGCTAATAAGTATGCAAAGCTCCAGCGATCCTTCTGAGGACTGGAGTAAGCATCTCGGAGTTGGAATGTATGCTTTGATGAGATGATCAAAGATTTTGGGTGTATACAAAGTTTATGAGAAACTTGTATTTCCAAAGAAGTGAGTGGGAGCACTATAGAATTTCTGATGAATATATGTTGTTGACATATTGTTGATCAGAAATGACGTAGAATTTCTGGAAAGCATATAGGGTTATTTGAAAAGTGGTTTTTCATTGGAAAGCCTGGATTAAGCTACTTGAACATTTGAGCATCAAGATCTATAAGGATAGATCAAAACGCTTAATGGTACTTTCAAATGAGCACATACCTTGACATGATCTTGAAGGTGTTCAAGATGGATCAGTCAAAGAAGCAGTTTTTTCCTGAGTTGTAAGGAATGAAGTTAAGACTTAAAGCTCGACCACGGCAGAATAGAGAGAAAGGACGAAGGTCATCCCCTATGCTTAAGACATAGGCTCTATAGTATGCTATGCTGTGTACCGCACCTGAAGTGTGCCTTGCCATGAGTCAGTCAAGGGGTACAAGAGTGATCCAAGAATGGATCACAGGACAACGGTCAAAGTTATCCTTAGTAACTAGTGGACTAAGGAATTTTTCTCGATTATGGAGGTGGTAAAAGAGTTCGTCGTAAAGGGTTACGTCGATGCAAGTTTAACACCTATCCAAATAGCTCCAAGTAGAACAGTTATTTGGAATAGCTCCAAATAGAAACGTGGTAGCTACATCTAGGAGATGACATAGAGATTTGTAAAGCACACACGGATCTGAAAGGTTCAGACCCGCTGACTAAAAACCTCTCTCACAAGCAACATGATCAAACCTAAAACTCCTGGGTGTTAGTCACATGGCGATGTGACCTGTGAGTGTTAATCACATGGCGATGTGAACTAGATTATTGACTCTAGTGCAAGTGGGAGACTGTTGGAAATATGCCCTAGAGGCAATAATAAATTGATTATTATTATATTTCCTTGTTCATGATAATCGTTTATTATCCATGCTATAATTGTATTGATAGGAAACTCAGATACATGTGTGGATACATAGACAACACATAGTCCCTAGTAAGCCTCTAGTTGACTAGCTCGTTGATTAATAGATGGTTACGGTTTCCTAACCATGGACATTGGATGTCGTTGATAACGGGATCACATCATTAGAAGAATGATGTGATGGACAAGACCCAATCCTAAGCATAGCACTAGATCGTGTAGTTCGTATGCTAAAGCTTTTCTAATGTCAAGTATCATTTCCTTAGACCATGAGATTGTGCAACTCCCGGATACCGTAGGAGTGCTTTGGGTGTGCCAAACGTCACAACGTAACTGGGTGGCTATAAAGGTACATTACAGGTATCTCCGAAAGTGTCTGTTGGGTTGTCACGAATCGAGACTGGGATTTGTCACTCCGTGTAAACAGAGAGGTATCTCTGGGCCCACTCGGTAGGACATCATCATATGCGCAATGTGACCAAGGAGTTGATCACAGGATGATGTGTTACGGAACGAGTAAAGAGACTTGTCGGTAACGAGATTGAACAAGGTATCGATATACCGACGATCGAATCTCGGGAAAGTACAATACCATGAGACAAAGGGAATTGTATACGGGATCGATTGAGTCCTTGACATCGTGGTTCATCCGATGAGATCATCGTGGAACATGCGGGAGCCAACATGGGTATCCAGATCCCGCTGTTGGTTATTGACCGGAGAACGTCTCGGTCATGTCTGCATGTCTCCCGAACCCGTAGGGTCTACACACTTAAGGTTCGATGACGCTAGGGTTATAAAGGAAGCTTGTATGTGGTTACCGAATGTTGTTCGGAGTCCCGGATGAGATCCTGGACGTCACGAGGAGTTCCGGAATGGTCCGGAGGTAAAGATTTATATATGGGAAGTCCTGTTTTGGTCACCGGAATGGTTTCGGGGTTTATCGGTAATGTACCGGGACCACCGGGAGGGTCCCGGGGGTCCACAGAGTGGGACCACAAGCCCCGGAGGGCTGCATGGGCCAAGTGTGGGAGGGGACCAGCCCCAGGTGGGCTGGTGCGCCCCCCCACCAAGGCCCAAGGCGCAAGGAAGAGGGGAAGGGGGCAAACCCTAGGGCAGATGGGCCCTAAGGCCCACCCTGGTGCGCCTCCCCCTCTCCCCTCCCCTTGGTCGCCCCTAGATGGGATCTAGGGGGCTGCAGCCACCCCTAGGGAGGGAACCCTAGGTGGGGGCACAGCCCCTCCCCTTCCCCTATATATAGTTGAGGTTTGGGCTGCCCAAAACACACGAGTTTCTCTCCCTCTTGGCGCAGCCCTTCCTCTCTCTCTTTCTCCTCATATCCCGTAGTGCTTGGCGAAGTCCTGCAGGATTGCCACGCTCCTCCACCACCACCACGCCGTTGTGCTGCTGCTGGATGGAGTATTCCTCAACCTCTCCCTCTCTCCTTGCTGGATCAAGGCGTGGGAGACGTCACCGGGCTGTACGTGTGTTGAACGCGGAGGTGTCGTGCGTTCGGCACTTGGTCATCGGTGATTTGAATCACGACGAGTACGACTCCATCAACTCCGTTCACTTGAACGCTTCCGCTTAGCAATCTACAAGGGTATGTAGATGCACTCTCCTTCCCCTCGTTGCTAGTTTCTCCATAGATAGATCTTGGTGACACGTAGGAAAATTTTGAATTTCTGCTACGTTCCCCAACACATCCCACACAGTCAATCCAGGGAAAACGTTTCCGTTCGTATGTACATCCCACACAGTTTTATATATATGCTCGTGTGTGAAAGGTGTAACTATCACACATGCTATGCCTTGGTTAACTGTTTGTTTTCATTAACCACATCACACACGATTTGATGTAGAAAACTGTGTGGCATTGGGCTATCCATCACAAGTGCTTTTACTGCCAGAACCGTTTGCAAAGTTCCATGACCGTCTGTTTTCTTTTTATTTTTGCCTGTAATTTATTATTCGAATTGGAAATTTTGAAATATGAAACGTGCAATTCAAATCCTCAGCACAATGGTTCAACAATGAATCCATAAATAAAATCGCCAGTACAATATGTTCAGTAATTACAGGATTAGGCAACAATTAACTATGATGAACCACAATATTTAAAGGCGGTAAAGGTGAAGAGACAAGTGTAA
The DNA here is from genome assembly GCF_002162155.2 of Triticum dicoccoides. Lineage (NCBI taxonomy): Eukaryota > Viridiplantae > Streptophyta > Magnoliopsida > Poales > Poaceae > Triticum > Triticum dicoccoides. The sequence continues at coordinate 67,012,841 of NC_041389.1, forward strand.
ATCATTTTGACTGCCAACGGTGTTGAAGAAGCAGAATGCCCATAATGTGCCTTCCTGCATGCCATAGGCACGAACCACTTTTATCCAACCCCTTGTGACGATTGCCCTCCCATCCTTCACCGCCTTCAGGAAGACTTCTAGAGCATTATCATGGTAGCATGAATTATATACTTTAACCTTAGTTGCCTCCACTCCGGTCATGTAGTTTGCAAGGTAATCATCAGTAAATAGCTTCGGAAACCACTGAAAAGAGAAAAACATCAGATATTGAGGTCTAATAGAGTAACTTGTTGTGGGCAGGGGGAAAGGCAACACATTACTTACCATCCTAAAGTTCACTGTTGTCTTGGACAAGTGTAAATAAAGAGCTTAATTCCAATCACTCGTTTCTTTCGCCTAACAATCTTTCTTAGTTTCGTCACTTGACGGTTGTTCATGAATATCTCATTGCCCCATACGCAAAAGGGATCGAATTGTGGATCAGTACCGCTCATATATGTACCTACAAGTAACCAGTAAATGTTAGAAGCTAAACTGAGATTGCACAAATGCTGTAAAATACAACTACCTATGTTCCTAAGTACAAGTATTTTTTTGAGATTTCAATATGAACTACATACAGATGTATATAGAATTATAGATATAGTTTAGATTAGAATCTAGATTCACTCATTTTTCTCCTTATGTAGTCTATATTGGAATCTCTAAAAATATTTATATTTAGGAATAGATGGTGTATAAGACATGGGATGCAGCTAACCTCGACCGCAAACAACAACATCGCCCATTGTAGCCCTGTGTAAGTACATGGAAAGCCAATGTTAACTACAATAGGGTTAACATCTACCAACAATAGCAAATGGTAATAAAACGGTAGCATCTGTAGTGATATCTTCATTTCAAAAGAGTAGCACAGTAGCAAAGGGACAGATTAAAAAATGGATACAACTGTTAATTGCAACATGCTTAACAACATCCTAATTCATGTTTTGTAAGTTTGTAGCCATTGGAATACAACTCTTTAAAAATGGATAAAATTGTTAATTGCAACAGGCTTAATGGCCATTGAAACCGGTACTGATAAAAATGCAATTGATAGAGTTAAACATCACATGGCAGGTGCTGCCAGAGCAGATAATGGCCCAGTTGTAAGGTAGGGAAAATAGCTAAAACGTGTTAGGCATGTTTACTATAACATGCTTAATACATCGACCATACAAAACATAGCCATTAATTGCAACTGGTATTGGTAAGATTGAACTGGTGAGTACATACTTGGTAAGTCCTGATAGGTAGTTGCTGGGGCACTTCATCTTGGCCAGAGCCTGTCGTGGTTCTAACTCTGACAGTAATGTAGGGGGTAGGTATGGAGAGGCAAGATCTTAGCTATGGAGTAGTTGTAAGCACACGAGGTTTACGAGTTCAGGCCCTTCTCAGAAGAAGTAATAGCCCTACATCTCGGAGCCCGGAGGCAGTCGACTGGATTATGTGTGTATGAATTACAGGGGTGCGAACCCTTTGCACTGAGGAGGGGGGTGGCTTATATAGAGTTCGCCAGACCCTTCCGGCCCTCAATTATGCAGGGTTTTAAGTACATTAAGGCTGGGCGTTACTGGTAATGCCTCTAATAAAGTGCTATGATGACCATAAAAGCTACTAAATGACCGACCGTTAGTGTGCAGAGTGGCTTTAGGTCTCCTGACCGTCGAGTGGCTTGATCTTGGTCGAGTGGTAGGCTTCACGGTCGAGTGTCTTCGAGTCCGTTGAGTGGAACACCTCCAAGTCGATTGAAAGGTGACTTCTTCTAGGGATGCCCTTGGGTAGGGTAGTTAGGACAGGTCCATGACCCTACCCTAGGTACATTGCTTCATCATTAGCCCCCGAATGGGTCGAGGTTTTAGTGGGGAAGGAGTTGAGAACTTCTCCGGCTCATTTTTTTTCGTGTCATGAGCATATCTTGTTTCGGATCAATGAACCCCGGCGTTGTTACCAACTTCTTTTTCAGTCGCCTTGATCCATTCTTGGTTTTCGTCGAATAAGTTTATTTACTTGAAGAGCTCCGAGTGACAGTGTGGAGGAGATCTTCCGTCTGTCACGTTGCTCTGCCGCTCGCGGATTTAGCGGGATTCAAATTTTGGGAGGCTGCAGTAATCGGATGGGATAGAGTGGGGCCGCCTCGATCTCCACGCCACCTTTTTCGCCACGTATCGCGCGCGCGACTATTGCGTCATTTGACAGGATCACTTGGGCCTACCAGTCAGTCACTCAGAAGTATCCTCATATAAGGCACCGGACCGGGGTCTTTGAACAGTGCGTTCTCATTTCCTCCTCTTCCCCTCAGACTCCTCCGCCGCGCTCGCTCTCGCCCCAGTGCTGCTGCTCCGTACGCGTCTCGCTGGCGACGATGGGGAAGGAGAAGACAGTGGCCCTAGAACGGGCGAAGAAGGCGACGGCGAAGGCGAAGGGGAAGGCGACCAATCGGGGCGGGTCCTCCTCGAGGACCGGTCTGCCGAAGGGCTGGATCCAGGGCGACTGGATCCGCTCGACGATCCGCCAAGAAGACCTCGACGACCTGGCCGACGGAGGACTGATCCCCCATGGATCGACGAGGCTTCCGGGGAAGGAATCCGAGCCGCAGCCTCGGGAGGGTGAGTGCGTTCTCCTTGGCACTCACGTCGATCGGGGGTTTTCTCTGCCTCCTCACCCTTTCTTTCGGGGATTCCTGAATTTCTTTGGGGCACAACTGCACCACTTCACTCCCAATACCATCATGTACCTCACCGCTTTCGTGTCTTTGTGCGAGAATTTCTTGGGTTGTCGGCCTCACTGGGGTCTTTTCAAGCACATTTTCACCTGTCGCTCTCAGACGGTGAAAAAGGCCAATCCGAGTGATGAGAGAACACAAGTGATTCAGATGTGTGGGGGTCTTGGGGTTCAGATGAGAGGGAAAAGTTCCTTTCCGGCCATGATCCTTCCCGACTCAGTCCGTGGATGGCAGTCGACCTGGTTTTACTACAAAGGCCAGCCGACGCCAGGGCAGTCGACTGGACTCCCTCCTTTTTCCATGGACCGAGTGAACAAGCCCTCCTCTTTGAAGGTGATCCCGGAGGAGAAATCGCAGGTTAAGGTGCTGGTCGAACGAGTAGTTCAGCTTATCCACGACGGGGTCACTGGCATGGATCTCCTGGAGGTCTTCCTCCGGCGACGCATCCAGCCGCTTCAAGCTCAAGACCATCCGATGTGGATGTATTCGGGAACTAAGGACACCACTCGGATCCACCCGGAGGAGGTCGAGGATGACATGCTGGAGGGGTGGTTGACGGGCATCACCGGAAACAGGGACAACCCCAGGGGAGCCAAGAGAGTTCTTCCATTCGACCAGTCCCATGAACCAGACAAGGTTCGATTCTGAACTTCTGATTATGATCTGGATTCACTCGCGCGACTGTTTATGCTGCGTCGACTGACTTTTATTCTTCCTGCTTTCTTCCAGGCCCTTACCGACATGTACTCAATGCCTAACGGAGAGCAAGAGCAGGACCCGGAAGGAGAGGCGAGCGGTGGCGATAGTGGCGACTTGCATTCTGACGGGGAAGGGGACGAGGAAAGTGACGACTCAAGTGACAAAGAAGAAGTCGAGTCACCTCCGCGCAGGGAGAGGAGATCCAAGATTGACCAAGACCGGCCGAGCGCCCGTGAAAAGGCGATTGCTCAGACTGGCCAGTCTTCAAAACGTCCTCGGACATCTTCGCCGACTCCGACTGAAAAAGCGTCAAAGCAGCCCAAAGTTGCGGAGCAGAAACCTCGGAAGGCGCTGCCGAAGATCAAGATTGACATTCCCGTCGCTTCTGCATGAGTGTCTCCCTTTGTATTCACTCGACGCTCCGTGCCGTTTATTTTTTCTTGATTTAACCAGTTGAACTTTGGAACTAGCAGCGTGCTACTTCCGGGACTTCAGTTTACAGGGATGAGGATGAGGCAATGGAGGATGCTGTCACTTCCAATCTGGGTATGACTTCTGACATTCTGTCTTCATTTGATCGACTCAACTCTAATATATACCATTGGGTGATGTAATTTTGGCGATTGATCTTTGAACAGCTCCTAACGTTATTGACCTCCCCAATGATGACGATGAAGAGCCTGAGAGACCTTTGACAAGGAAAAATAGGAGAGCTCCTGCAGACAAGGTGCCATAGTCGACGCCGATAGCGGAACCAGTCGTTCAGGACACTGGTGATGCCAATCGGGCTTCTGTTACCTTCGCCGTACCATTGTCGAGTGCCCTGCCTTCTTCGTCGATTGCTCAAGCTCATGTCGATCCACCTTCAGTTTTTGCCACCCATCATGTCCTAGAGGACGAAGTGAGTGCTCCCAGGGAGGCCATACGCCAAGCAGGTATTATGATGGAGAAGATGAAAACGGTGCGGGATACCAGTCAGGCTGCCTATGACGCCAACTCGGCTCTCCAAAGCAATGTTCAGGTTAGCCGCACGTCGACTGATTTTCTTGACTTGCTCTGTTAGGATATGGTACCTGGAGAACTCTCTTTCCAAGGATCCTTGTATCTGTACACCCGCTGGGTGTTTCGAACTGTCACTGATCAAATCCATACCTTGCGCTGAATTTTTGTTGTTTCAAGTTTTAGACTAGCGGGGGCACGCCGAGTGCACCCACTGGGTGTAGTCCCCGGTGGACTGCTGGCAGTCGACTGTAGTCTTTATACTGTGTTGCTTCACTCGACTTTCTTCACTCGGTCTGGTCAGGCCATTCTGAATGGAATATTGGAACCAGCGGGGGCACGCTGAGTGCACCCACTGGGTGTAGTCCCCGAGACCATGGTCGACTGCTGGCAGTCGACTATGGTCTGAAGAGCTTGTTTGTTGCTGTCTTTTCTTCTATCTTTTTTTTGCACTTGTGCCAAAAAGGTCTCGCCGAAAGTTAACTGAACCAGTGGGGGCATGCTAAGTGCACCCACTGGGTGTAGTCCCCAAGACTACGATGGACTGCTGGCAGTCGATTGTAGTCTTAGTATTTATTGTCTTTGTAGTTTTCCTCTGTAAAATAACTCTTCCTCCCCGATTGCAGAAATCTTGTGATCTTGGAGCTCGCTTTGCTGACTTGGGGAAGCAGCAGATCCAACTCAACCTTGACTTGGAACTGGCCAAGACAGAGCTGCAGAAGTCCAAGGACGATGCCAATGGTAAGACGGTTCTGTCGACTGGTTTGTCTTAAGTTTGGATTTCCTTCCGTTCTTTCTGAATTAAGCATCATTTCTTTTCAGAAAAACTGAACCAAGCTCTGGCAAAGAAGGATCAAGACCTGGCTGTTGCTCAGAAGGAGGCTGAAGATAAAACTGCTATGGCTGAATAGAAACTGGTTTCAGTCGGCCAATTGGAAGAAGAGAACGCCAAGATAGCAGCCACGTCAATGAGCCGGTGAACGCGTTGCGTCATGTGGCGACGCTCGTCGCCCTCGAGCTTGTCCAGCTCGTCTGCTGCCGCCTGGGCAGCTCATATATTCTCCGCAGGCGTGGCTTACACTGGGCGATCCACCCCGAAGACGCTGGCGATGGTAGCGCCACGCTGCCGGACCATGCCGGCGCGGCTCGGCCCGCCAGGAGCTGGCGTACCGCCAACAGTGCGGTCCATCTCACGCTGGTAAGCCTTTGAGAGGCGTCTCATACTCGCCAACTTCTCGGCACTCTTGACAAGCTAGACGCGGCGCGCTTCCAGCGTCTCGGCGTCAGCATCATCTGGGATGGGAGCGGTCAGGTCTTGCAATGCTGCCTCGAGCGGGTCTCGAGCACCGTCCCCGCCTGAGTGCTCACCATGCCTGATGACAAGCACCTCTGTGACGGTGCTTCCGCCGCTGTCCGCGCGAGGAAGCGGCTCGTCATAGACCACCATGTTGGTGGGGAAGGCATCTAGGGATGCGGTGTCGGAATAGACAAGCATCGGGTCGGTGGAGCCGATCGACGACAAATCCGTCGCCGGCTAGCTGCTGATCTGGAGCTCGTCGACGAGGCTGAGGGGGCGACTCTCGGGGCCATCTGTGCCCACGTCGGATGCGGGCTCGTCGGAGAGGCGAATCTCACCAACAAGATCGAAGAGGCAGCTCGCCGCGCAGGCGACCTCCTCGCCGTGCAGCGCGTCGGTGCAGACGCCGTCTGGCGTGCCGGGCTGGCTGCGCTCGCTAGGAAGGAATAGGGTTCCTGTCCAGAACAGGTCTCCGGACGATGCTGCACCTCGCCCCATGGTGGGTGCCAAATGTCGGGGGTTGGATGCGACATATGCCAATGGATGTCTTATCATGGTGGGAGCGAGTAGAACATTGCCGGTGCCCAGAAGCGGGATGAGGCGTAGACACGAACGCTGGCGTACTTTACCCAGGTTTGGGGCTCTCCTTGGATATAACACCTCTAGTCCTGCTCTGCGGGGTCTCCGCATGATCATAAGGCACAAGTGAGTACAATGGTGCTCCTCGAGCTGTATGCTAGAGGTGGAAGAAAGCAGGGCTAGCTCTCTCCTCTCTCTCTATGTGTGTGTGTAGTTCTAACAGGTTGGGACCCCTTTGCATGGGTGCCCTGGGGGGTTTATATAGGCCTACCCCCAAGGATACGATGGTAATCTGGCCGGGTGTAGGTCCCAGCTGTCAGCATCTCTGGTCGCCGGCTTCTCCGCCAGCTGCTGGGGCCCGCCGCCTGGTGGGCCCGCCGTCTGGTCTGGTACGGAGCCAACAGTCCGCTTCCGCCGCTTGCGGGTCTGGTCGGCAACTTGTTACTGTTGCCATATTGCTAATGATGCATACTTGGTGAGGGTGGCATGGCTACAGTCCTGCCGCCTGGTGGGAGATCACTATAGCCACACCATGTCTTGTCTGGTTAATGACGCACGAACCCCGAGGGAGGAGTAGGCCGCCTGCTAGAGGCCGGCCTCCCTTGGGTCCGACTGGTTCAAGCTCTACTGTCTCCCGGGCTCTCACTACCTGGTAGGGCCCACCCCCCACAGGCCGTATCGACAGGCCATCGTGGGAGCAGGGCTTCGCCTGACAGGGCTGACATCAAGGATGGAGTGGAAACAGTGCCATGCCATGCGGAGATCTCTGCCTTACGGGGCACTGTGGCCGCGCCGCGCCCTGGATATAGGGGGTGGGCTACACTGTAGCCACATCCCGTCTTGTTTTCTTAATGGGGGCACAGACTTTGAGAGAGTCGTGGGCCGCCTACTAGGAACCGACCTCTCTGGAGGCCGCCTGCTAGGAGTCGTCCCGTCTTGGGGCCGTCTTCTGATGCTTGGCCGTCTTCCGGCAGCCGGCCACTTGATCAGCCGGCCACCAAAAGGCAGCACCTCATCCTTGATGCTTGAGGGGCGCAGCCGGCCCTGATGTCTTGAAATGTTCAGGGACTCGGGTTAGGCTACCCGTGGCCCATTACTCCGACAGGGGGTTCGGGGGAGGAGCTCAAAGCAGTTGCAGCACACGTCTCAGCGGGCTCGGGGAAGGCCCGACGGTGACGTGGCGTTGCCGGCGATCTCGGGCGCTGGAGGTTGAAGACAACTGCGATGGCGGCGTTGCAAGGGCTCCCGCGGTGCGTTGCTTGGTGACGAGGAAGAGGTGGTCGAGGCGGAGCTCTTGGGAAGCTCCAGGGGGCGAGGGAGAGGCGATAGCCATGGCTACGGTGAGCGACGGCGACGGTGGTGCTCGGGTGGTTGCATGCAGGAGAGACAGAGGAGGAGATAGGAGGATTGGACATGCCAGAGGGGTCCGGGGTGATGTGTGGCATCGTCCAGACGCGTCGGGGGCAGCGGTGGTAAGTAGGAGGTGGCGGGGCGCGTGCTCGCTCGCGGCGGCCACGCGCGCGCTGTCCTCCTGGCAGGAGGTAGGTGGTGACTGGCAGACGCCAGTGGGCTGGGCGTCTGCTGGGCCGCCAGGTAAGTCCAGGTGAGGTTCCTCTCTCTCTATCATTTCTTTTATGTTTTATTTTTTCTGTAATTTGTTAGATTTGATTTGAAGCATCAAATCATTTAGAACTTTTTGTAAATTTTTATGTGAGCTCAGGAAAATAGTCCGAGGCCACATGCAAACTTACAAAAATTATTTGAACTTTATCTCTTATATAACAGAAATAAGTCCAACTCAAATATTTTATTGATTTAATTCATAGGCCCAAAATAAATATTTAAAATCCTCCAAAAATATTGGTTTGAATTTTATTCTTGCCAATATTTTTCAAGGTTTAACAGGAACATTTTCTTGGGCTTCTTTGAGAAGATTTTAATGTTGATCATTTTTAAAAGATTTCTGAGGCTTTGAAAATTCCTCAATTCAAATTTCATTTGAATTGAAACATGATGACATGAAGATCAAGCAAAGACAACAGGGGCTGAGCTAGGGCTGTGACAACTCACCCCCACTAAACAAGAATTTCGTCCCGAGATTTAAGTCGCGAGGTAAGAAGACAAGGGGACACAAAGCTAACACGATCTTCATGATCCAATTGCCCTGCTCAAAGATGTTGTTCCATTCATCATCTTTGTCTTGACGTCTTGCTCTGAGAATTCCATTCAACATGATAACGAGAAAGAAGGGTAACTCTAAAAGAATCGATCTCCTCAAAGATCGAGCAATTGATAACCATCTCATAGAATGAGACGTAGGAACATCTCTTGAGCTGATACACAACACATATCGAGAGGATGGAAACAAACAGATGACGAAGGTTCAATTTGGTGGGCAACAAATCCACGCTTGGGTAAGATGTTGTACAGTCTCGACGTAGCGAGGAGATAATTGCCATGATTCCATAACGGGACACCTTGGGGGAGGTGGCTAGTATAATTATTCCCTTAAGTGGCAAAAAGAATTACTTTTGATACATGAATCGTTGAGACTCTTTATGCCAGGCTAGGGCAATTCAGAAACGATTGTTTGAAGGAATCCGAGGGAATGACATACTCAGACTAGAATGGATAATGTGGACTACCTTGTTGAAGACAACGCAATGGATGATTTTTTCTTATCGTCGGAGATGGATGGGACCCATGGTAGGACCACTTTTGAAGATGATCTGGAACAACAATTACTGAAAGGGAAGCCCATGCAAAATTGGCACAATGGCGGTGCAAGCTGGGAACAAAATGCAAATGTTGGGAATGATCCAACCATAATATTTGCCTGAGATTTAGATCTAGTTGGTAATGGAATATTTTAGACAACATGTCTGGAAAAAGAAAGGTAGCAACACAAATCGACGAGATGACGTTGCGAGATTCTCGGGAAATGGACTATGGTAGTAAGCTCCAAAACATGAGCTGGTTCTGCTAAACACATGTGAACACGCTGTCCCAGACAAGCATGACCACATAGTAGTCTTACAATGAAACACTACCGAGTCCTAGTTGGGAACTATCATCAAGGATATAGAAGTCCTTGCACAAGTCATATGATTAGCTCTTATGAAGAAACTTCTTCTCCTTGAACAAATCAGCCAGTGGCTTGGTGTGCTAGGGAATACATATGGAATGGAGGTAATTAATCTACCAAACCACGAAATACTTTGCACATGCATGACTGACTTGGAATGATTCCAGAGGAAGCAAAACAAACTTTCTCAAATCCACGGCGGCAACTTGCACGAAATGCACGTTTATTAGAGAAAGTCACTTCTTTCATCCAAACATAGGCTTCATGAAAGGGACACGATTATAATGCTTACAAAAGTTTCCAACACTAGCTTGATGTTCAACATGAATCATGGAGGAGACAAGATGCTGCTGATGGGCTCAATAGCAACTCATCGGAATTTCCATATCACTGGAATTCCACCATTATGTGAACACTGTCACTACTAGGGAAAAGCCTAGCAGCAGCGCGGGTTTTTGGCCTATTAGTAGCGCGGGGGCCGGCGCTACTAATAAGGCGCTACAGCTAACGTATAGCAGTAGCGCGGGTGCCACCCGCGCTACTACTACGTCCGTTAGTAGTAGCGTGGGTAAAAACCCGCGCTACTACTAACCCGTGCTTTGAAAAAATATTGAATTTTTTTTCGAATTTTTTGCCCGAATTTTCAAATTTCTGAATTATTTTAAGCTCTAATCTCTAATCACCCTCATCATTCCAAATCATCTAACTTCCCGGACGGTCACCCATCCTCTCACTACTCCAGCCTGAGCACGATTAACTTCCGGGTTCTATTCTCCCTCGATTCCAAGTCTGTAGTTGTTGTTTTCCTAACAATAGTAAGATGTCAATCCTATTAACCCTCGGGAGTTTAGCTTGAGCATGAAGTCACACATTTCACTGTTTGAGTTTAAAACTATTGTTCTATAAAACAATAATTATTTAGTAACACTAATATTTCTTGAATAAGGAGTTTGACCACATTTTGACCAAAGTTTGACCACAGTTTGACCAGATTTGACCAAAATTCAAAAAAAACTGAAATAGTTATTTAGTAACACTACTATTCTTGTATAATTATTTAGTAACACTAATACTTCTTGAATAAGTAGTTTGACCACAGTTTGACCAGATTTGACCAAAATTAAAAAGAACTGAAATTTGAGCATAACTTTTTTCCTTTTAGAATCTGAGGATTCTAAAAATTTGCAAACAGGCCGTAGGTGGTCTCCATCGGATGCGGATTTTTGTGCTGAACATTTTGATATATTATACTTTTTTTCTGACATCGTATGCAAAAGTTATAGCCGTTTTACATTTTCCCTACACTTTTTGCAAAACATGTCCAAATGTAAGTTTTTAAATTTTCCTAACTAGTAGATGTAGTAACATAACTACATCTCGAAGGATTTTAATTTTTGAATTTTTATCATTTCCTTTTTCTTTTTACAAAACCGAAAAGGCGATCCACGGGGG
>NC_041389.1:67024164-67029252 GCF_002162155.2 Triticum dicoccoides
TACTACTATGGCATGTCCCGAAGGGGCACGGTTGAGACCTCTTAGTAGTAGCGAGGGGTAAAAACTTAGTAGTAGCGCGGGTTTATAACCCTCGCTATTACTATGGCATGGCCCAGGGGCACGGTAGAGACCGCTTAGTAGTAGCGAGGGTTAAAAACCCGCGCTACTACTATGGCATGTCCTGCGGGGCACGGTAGATACCTCTTAGTAGTAGCGAGGGTTAAAAACCAGCGCTACTGCTATCAACTTAGTAGTAGCGAGGGTTAAAAACCCGCGCTACTAGTAAGTAGCAGTAGCGAGGGATATAAACCCGCGCTGCTAGTAAGCGTCTGTGTATAAGCTTTTCCCTAGTAGTGTGTGATAGTATTGGTCAGACCAAAATATGTAATGGTGTATGCTCGAGGGATCAACCACAAGTAAGACAACATTACGAACATCGTTGGTTCTGATTTGATTTGAGGATAGCCCTCACTCAAATCAAAGTTTGGACAAGAAAATAGATCCAACAACTAATCACAAGGATCAATTCGATGTAAATATCATCTTTCTTCAATGCACACACACACACACGAACTCCCTTTATGATGAACTAAGTCGGACAAGCTTCCATCTTCCAACTCTCCAAGTTGTTGTTTAGCTCAACCAACTAGTTCAGGGGTATCTGACATAGATTCTTGGAGAAGGGTGGTTTACAAGAACCCAACTCCATCACAGGCTCAACATAACAGTCAGGGGACAACCTGGTGATACTTCCGAGAAGATATTCAGAAAAGCATGAACCACCGATATGTTATTAAGCTCGAGAACAATCTTACTTTTCAGGCCAGATGATGTGATCAAATAAGAAAGGATTGACACAATCCCAACTCTTGATCGAAGACTGCACCAGGGAAAATGGACTAGGTAACACGATCAATCTTAGAATGATAATTCAATAACCAACACACTAAGAATGAAACTATTGTCCATTAACTACCGAGCAACGTGGTTGCTAGGAATATTGATTTCACACATCATGTCACTTGTTGGTATTCCGGTTACAAAAACAGGGGGACCGAGGAATGAACAACCATGGCGAGAAGTATCACTGCATCAAGAATTCATAAGAGATGGTGCAATTCACATGTCAATCCTGACATAAAGGGGGTAATACTCCAGGGTAGAACAGAACAGAAGCTGGATTAACATTCTTGATCTGGGGAATACAACTACTTTGACCAGTCCAAGAGATGGATGAGGTGCTGGAGTTTGTTTCTCCTAGTCATTCCAGAATAGAATGGCTTGACGGACCACAAGAGTAAAAGTCATCGATGAACACGAATGCTCACATACCCTTGACTATTAATTGATTGATGATGGTCAAACTACGGCTGAAGAAGGACAACTCAAAGGAACATATAACTTTCTGAGTTGTGGATGCATGGATTAGTATGTCGAGCAAAGTTCAACATTTCTTCCGGATAACCCATGCAGAAAAGTAGGACTGGCAGAGTCACAATGTAGAATGGAGAACTCATCGAGAGCACTCTTATTGTGATCCTTCCGTTCAGAGAACGTCTGCCTTGGCTGGTTCATGGTATTGGAAGAAGGAAATACCACGGACCTCGAGGACTATCGTAAAGGTTACTACTATCCTAAACAAACTAGCAAACACTATCAACAAGAGGCTTAGGGTGAATCTCGGGTTCAAGAACCTAGGAATGGAATGACTACTAATTAAATGGCATCAGGGGTTGATTTCGAGAATGACGCCCAGATTCATCACACTAGGAACACAAAACATGTCTAGATTACTAGGTGACTCCCGAAGACACCTAGGGTCATAAGAATAGCTGCAACATATATGTCGAGGCAATAGAGTACCTCAACTCACCGATTAGTGTGCTTAATCTAGCCCAAAAGAACGTCGGGAACGGAAAATAAGTGGGTTGCAAATGCATCAGACTATTTATAAACCTGGGATGACTCAGACATCATAATGGCTGTAAATGCTCAAAAAGATTTGAGACATCCTGCAAAATAGTGGCATGACCACTCAACATCACAATATCCAGGTTCTGAGGCCAGCTATGAACATAAGGAAGTAGTAGAAACTGAACTGAGACTTGAATCCATCAATCCTATAAGTCTATGGATTAGTAACACGTGATCCCGTTAGAAAGAATAGAAAGGCTAGTTCCTTAACCCCCGTAGAAGAGAAGAGGATGACTCAGATCAGAGGGGCATAAGGTAAAGGAGTAAAAAGAGCCTTACGTTCCCTCCCACAATCAATTCCCTTACATAACTAAAGCATTTCTAGGCTCAACTTCGACCAGTTTGGCTTGGTAATCCTATAGGTAGTCAGGCTCTGATACCAAAGCTGTCAGGACCCCGATCCTAATTCACACCGATCTAGCATGTAACACATCATATCACTTTGCAGCCTCACGCATGGTATTCCCACGGGTGCCACCTTACCTGGCCCGGGACCGTTTGCGCCTTTTGCCTCACGTATATGATAGTGTCGCTAGCATCCATATGACAAAGAACCCGGGCCGACATGACTAGTCGTGAATCCAAAGTGGCACTAACTTACAGGGACATGCATACATGACCCAGCAACGAACGTGTTGGTCATCAACGTATGAACCCAAGTCATAACAAGCTACAAGGACTTAAACGAACAATGCCTCACATTTCCCCGAAGGGACAGACACAGGAACGAAGGACACATGCTGGCCGGCCTAAGTGTTTCGGAGTAGTAGCAAGCTACCATGGCTCATTGGAAGCACTAGGAAACATTTCCCGGTAAGAGAGGATACCAAGAATAAACAACTAGGTTGTCGGACCCCACACATACCAAGCATTTCAATAACATACACACAATATGCTCGATATCTGCAAATACAACATGGCATCACAACAAAACTCTACGACTCAAAGTATTTATTCATTAGGCTCCGAGGAGCCAGCTATTACAAACATGGGTCTGATGACCCAGCATTCAAGTCATACAAGCAATAAGCACATGCAGAAGCTTAACTTGTTTGAGTACAGACAACTACAAATGAAAAGGCTGAGAAGCCTGACTATCTAGAAGACCCTACCGAGGGCACAAGATCGTAGCTGAGGTAACAAGCTAAACGTCGATGTCCACGCGGAACTACTAGTGAGACAAAAGTCTCTCTGCAAAAACATAAATTAAGCAAACGTGAGTACAAATGTACCCAACAAGACTTACATCAGAACTAGCTACATATGCATCAGTATCAACAAAGGGGGTGGTGGAGTTTAACTTCAGCAAGCCAGCTTTGATTCGGTGGCTATCCTAAACTACGACTGCAAGTAACTCTTTTGAGGTGGCGCACACGAGTCCACATATTCACCATATCAATACACCACTATGGATCCGCTCCCGTCTCCCTACGAGAATGCCATCCATAGCGCTCACGCTTATCTTGCGCATTTTAGAGTATCCACTTTCACTTGTCTATGAACTGTATAGGCAACACAGAGGTCCTTTACCACGGACGCGGCTATTCGAATAGATGATGTTAACCCTACAGGGGTGTACTTCTTCACACACGCTCTCACCATTTATCGCCGTTTACACGACATGTACTCGACAACCTTCAAGCGGAAGCCCAGCAAGGGTGTCGGCCACGACCTGACTAACCACACAAGTTCCTAGTCCAGGTTTACCACCTATTGAGGTTCCATCTGTAGGGAGTCCAGCTAAGGTTTCCACTATGGCCCCAAACGATGTGTGCAGGGTTTCTGGGGCACCAAATGGGTGTCCCGGTACACCGTGCCACCTTCCTACCGCATCACATCCCACCCCTCGGGTCAACGCTGCGCACGGCCTCCAGCATACTACAAACACCAGAAACTACTTGAAACTCCAGGACAGAGGACAAAGGTGGTTAATAAGTCGAGAGGGTCCATTGGTTTCAGGCCCAACGCGTGGTAGCAGCTGTTCATGGATCACAAACACAGAACTCAGTTCCTGAGGACGGTTTCAATGAGACAACCAACCATGTACTCCTACATGGCCTCTCACCGCTACCTTTACCAAATCGTGTTCACACACTTAGCTCACACACAGTACGACATGTTCATCACCATTCCAATTCATCCCCGATGAATCAGACCTGACTCAACTCTAAGCAGTAGCAGGCATGACAAACAAGCATGAATGAGTAGGCACATCAGTGATCAAACAACTCCTACTCATGCTAGTGGGTTTCATCTATTTACTGTGGCAATGACAGGTCATGCAGAGGAAATGGGGTTCAACTACCGCATCATGTAACAGATGAATCGTTGTTGTCCTAAGGCAATAAAAGAGAGCAGGAGCGAGAGAGTGGGATTGTATTGGAATGAACAAGGGGTTTTTGCTTGCCTGGCACTTCTAAAGATAGTATAGTTCATCATCGATGTCATCGATCTCATCATCGGAACCACGTCTATTGAGATGGGACAAATACCAGCAATAGAGAAGGAACACAATCAATGCAATGCGACAATATGGTGCATGATCATGACATGGCAATATGCTGTTGTTTGAACTAATGCAGCTAGCAATGATTTAAATGAAGTTGGTTACTAGACCATGGCAATCTACGTCACAATAAATATACGGCAGGATATTTTAGCAACAAATCGGCCTTGGCATGCCATCTCAGCTAAGCAGATTGAGTGCAGAACAGGGCAAGGAAGCTTCTTAAGCAGAGCATATTGACAGTAAACTACTTCGGCAAATAGTGAGATTTTTAGCGTCTATCAGCTAACATTCAGCGCTACACCGACATGAACGGGGCCTCAATCTAGAATGCGCGTACCGTGGGAGAAGCTGACCGCTGTGCGTCTCCACACGAACGTCGCTAGCGGTGGCGGCGCTGACCGCCGTGCGCCTCCACAAGAACGTAGGCAGAGGTGGCGGCGCGGCTAGAGGACGGCAGTCTACAAGAGCGTACTGTGGGAGTGAGAGGATCGCCGAACCGTGGCGCCGACGTATCGGCATGGCGGGGAGGGCGGCTTTGGTGGAGCGAATGGAGTGGAGGCGGACAGGGGGGAGGGGGTTTGGTGAATATTATTGGCTAGTTGGCC
>NC_041389.1:67029789-67080211 GCF_002162155.2 Triticum dicoccoides
GAAGGGCGGTTGAATCAGATTTGGGGGGAATTTTTGGGTGTGGGGGGGGGGGATTTTCACGCGGTGGGCGGGGGGAGTTTGGCGCATGGTCGGTTTCCCCAAGTGCAGTCCCACGTGTTAGTGAAGAGGCAAGCCGAAGTGCGTTCCGTTTGCGTGAGCCGTGTGCAGGACCGAATGTGTGTGGGGTGCAATGCGACCGCGACAGGAGTGTTGTGAGTGTACCGCATTTTTTCCTTTTAAACTAGGTGCTTCGCCCCCTCAAAAAAAATCTGTTGCTTCCCGCGATCCATCGATACTACTACTAGTAATCCAGTAATCCCGACTAAAATGGCGCGGCCGGGTCTTTTCCCTTGCAATATGCTGGGAGGTTGGCTTAGTTGGGTTTTTTAGGACGAGTAATGCTACACCTACGTAATCCCAGTTACGTAATTAACGTAATGTGAAACGTGTGAGCTGTTGATTGTAGATTGGGGGAGGGAGGGGCCCACCACCATGAAAATCAGGGGAGGAGAGATAGAGGCTGGAGGAGTCCTGGATTAGGGGGTGTCCGGGTAGCCGGACTCCTGGACTATGAAGATACAAGATTGAAGACTTCGTGCCGTGTCCGGATGGGACTTTCCTTGGCGTGGAAGGCAAGCTAGGCGATGCGGATATTCAGATCTCCTACCATTGTAACCGACTTTGTGTAACCCTAACCCTCTCCGGTATCTATATAAACCGGAGGGTTTTAGTCCGTAGGACAACTACAACATACAACAATCATACCATAGGCTAGCTTCTAGGGTTTAGCCTCCTTGATCTCGTGGTAGATCTACTCTTGTACTACACATATCATTAATATTAATCAAGCAGGACGTAGGGTTTTACCTCCATCAAGAGGGCCCGAACCTGGGTAAAACATTGTGTCCCTTGTCTCCTGTTACCATCCGCCTAGACGCACAGTTTGGGACCCCCTACCCGAGATCCGCCAGTTTTGACACCGACAGAGGCAATTTACGTTAACCCTTTCGTTGGTTCCCGTAGATGTAGAAAGATGTGTCCGATCCTGCAATATAGGCCGTCCGATCTATATCTAACGGATAGGAAGGAAACTATGACAATTTACCCGCACTCCTCTCCACATTTGCAGATAAGGCTTTCACTCGTTCATCCTTTTCTCCCACAAGATCTTGATCTTCCGTGCAACACACGGGCATCTTGCTAGTACTCCTACAATATGTATATTATTGTGAAAGTTCATATACACCGGCCGAGATTAATGCAAACACGGCAGATTTTCATTACATTTCAAACTTTTATAGGACAAAAAATAAAAGAAACCCGACCCTAAACCTATTCTACGGCGGCGACCGACGTCCTCCATCTGTGATCTCCATGTACGGGGGCGGGGTTCAAGACCCGTGAAGTGAAGGTGCGGTCTCCGGCGAGGAAACTAGGATAGCCCTGGCCGGATATCCGCGGGGACTTGATCTTCGACGGATTCGAGCCACAGCCAAGCGCACCGCACTGTCTCGATGGGCATGATCTAGCTCTGCCGCCGAACAGTGTCCTGGAGGCCGCACGCGCATTGTTTCCGATCCTTAATTCGGAGCCTACTGCGCCGATCGAGGATGAGTGGTTGGACACCACCTCAGGGGCTGCAACCTCAAAGGCGATCGAGCTGAATACTAGCCCCGCAACCCGCAAGGCCCGTGACTCCGAGGAGCCGGATTCCTCTCCGGACTCCGAGCCCTCCGCGCACTCGCCGATCGAGTCCGATTGGGCGCCGATCATGGAGTTCACGGTCGCGGATATCTTTCAGCACTCGCCCTTCGGCGACATCCTGAAGTCGCTAAAGTCTCTCTCTTTATCAGGAGAGCCCTGGCCTGACTATGGTCAGCAAGGTTGGGATACGAACGATGAAGAAATTCAAAGCCCACCCACCACCCACTTCGTAGCCACTCTCGACGACTTAACCGACATGCTCGACTTTGACTCCGAAGACATCAACGGTATGGACAATGATGCAGGAGGCGACCAAGAACCAGCACCTGTAGGGCACTGGAAGGCCACTTTGTCATATGACATATATATGGTGGACACTCCAAAAGATGGAGATGGCGATGGAATAGCGGAGGATGACGCATCCAAGAAACAGACCAAGCGCCGGCGTCAGAAGCGCCGCTCTAAATCCCTCCAAAGCAAAAACGGTGATTCCGGCACGGGAGATAATACTACTCCGGATAGCGCCGAAGAACACCCCCTCCAGCAAGATTCGGCACAGGAGGATGGAGAAGCCAGCCCTCATGAGAGAGTGGCAGACAGAGAGGTTGAGGATGATAATTATATGCCTCCCTCCGAAGACGAGGCAAGCCTTGACGACGACGAATTCGTCGTGCTAGAGGATCTCGCCGAACAAGAGCGTTTTAAACGCAGGCTTATAGCCACGGCAAGCAGCCTCAAGAAAAAGCAGCAACATCTTAGAGCTGATCAAGATTTGCTAGCTGACAGATGGACTGAAGTTCTTGCGGCCAAAGAGTATGAACTCGAACGCCCCTCCAAGAGTTACCCAAAACGCAGGCTGCTACCCCGATTAGAGGAGGAAGCACCTAAACCTACATCACCAGCGCATGACATGGCCGACCGACCACCTCGTGGCCGTGACAGAGAGGCCTCTCGGCCTTCTACTCAAGCCGTGCTCTGGCGCCGCTCAAAACATACTAAGGCACGGGAAAATGCACCAGACCTGCGAGAGATACTGGAGGACAAGGCAAGGCAAACAAGATCGATCTACGGATCGCGCGGGCGCCCTACGGCACATGACGGGGATTGTCACTCCAGACATAATAAATCCGGCCAGGCCGAACACAGTAGACAATGCTCATTGGAGCTGCGTCGCGATATAGCCCAATATAGAGGCGCCGCACACCCACTATGCTTCACAGATGAAGTAATGGATCATTAAATCCCTGAGGGTTTCAAACCCGTGAACATCGAATCATACGATGGCACAACAGACCCTGCGGTATGGATCGAGGATTATCTCCTTCATATCCACATGGCCCTCAGTGATGATCTACACGCCATCAAATACCTCCCGCTCAAACTTAAGGGACTGGCGCGGCATTGGCTTAACAGCTTGCCAGCAGATTCAATCGGTTCTTGGGAGGACTTGGAAGCCGCATTTCTCGACAATTTCCAGGGTACCTATGTGCGACCACCGGACGCCGATGACCTAAGCCACATAATTCAGCAGCCAGAGGAATCGGCCAGGCAATTCTGGACACGGTTCCTAACAAAGAAAAACCAAATAGTCGACTGTCCGGACGCAGAGGCCCTAGCGGCCTTCAAGCATAATATCCGCGACGAGTGGCTTGCCTGGCACCTTGGACAGGAAAAGCCGAAATCTATGGCAGCCCTCACGACACTCATGACCCGCTTTTGCACGGGAGAAGACAGCTGGCTAGCTCGCAGCAACAACTTAACCAAGAACCTTGGTAATTCAGATACCAAGGACAAAAGTGGCAGGTCGCGTCGGAACAAGCAAAAGCGCCACGTTAACAGCGACAACAATGAGGATACGGCGGTCAATGCCGGACTCAGAGGCTACAAATCCGGTCAGCGGCAAAAGCCATTCAAAAGGAATACTCAGGGCCCGTCCAGTTTGGACCGAATACTCGACCTCTTGTGCCAGATACATGGCACCCCCAAAAAGCCAGCCAATCACACCAACGGGGATTGTTGGGTGTTCAAGCAGACAGGCAAGTTAAATGCCGAAAATAGAGACAAGGAGCTGCGTAGCGATGACGAGGAGGAGCCCAGACCGCCGAACAATAGTGGACAAAAGGGTTTCCCCCCACAAGTGCGGACAGTGAACATGATATACGCAACCCACATCCCCAAAAGGGAGCGAAAGCGTGGGTTATGGGACGTATATGCGATGGTGCCAGTCTCCCCAAAGTTCAGCCCATGGTCCTCCTGCCCGATCACCTTTGATCGAAGGGACCACCCCACTAGCATCCGTCATGGCGGGTTCGCCGCATTGGTTCTAGACCCAATTATTGACGGATTTCATCTCACAAGAGTCCTTATGGACTGCGGCAGCAGCCTGAACCTGCTTTACCAGGATACAGTGCGGAAAATGGGCATAGATCCCTCGAGGATTAAGCCCACCATAACGACCTTTAAAGGCGTCATACCAGGTGTAGAGGCCAACTGTATAGGCTCAGTCACACTTAAAGTGGTCTTCGGATCCCCGGATAATTTCTGAAGCGAGGAGTTAATCTTCGACATAGTCCCGTTCCGCAGTGGCTATCACGCACTGCTCGGGCGAACCGCATTTGCAAAGTTCAATGCGGTACCGCACTACGCATACCTCAAGCTCAAGATGCCATGCCCTGGAGGAGTAATCACGGTCAATGGAAACACCGAACTCTCCAGGCAATTCTCCAGTCCGGCCGTTAAAAGGCCGGACAATATCAAGCGCGCCCGGAGTAACCTACAACAAGACCGCCTGGCACATTTTGAGCAGGCGTAGCAATGCGGCCCCAACCCCAGCCCTCGCGAAACAGTGAAACCAGTGCTTCGCGTACATAACTACGCTCTTGAAATACCATGGGCATAGGGGGAGGGGCACCATCACGGCACGCCCACAACACGACTTAAATCGCACTAAGGTGCTGCCGAATTCTTTTTTTATTTTTCTCTTACTTTCAGGACTCCATACTTCGGACGACCTGTTCGGCAATCCAACTGCCGCACAAACAATGCAAGATCCAGGAAAGCAGACAAGCCATGCCGCATTATGGAACTCCCAGGTGGTCTCTATTACAAGAAGTATACCTGTTTTGCATACAATTCCGCGGCCTGCCCCTGGACAAGACATGTTAAATAAGTCCAACTTTTTTCTTATCGCACTATTTGTATCGTTCTGCTTTGATCGCAGCCCTTCCATAAACAATGCATAGCTTTTGTCTATTTTTTGCATTACTCTCTTTTTGTATATATGTTTATTAATAACATGTTGCACCCGTACACTGTGGTACGGCAAATACGCCAGGGGCTTCGGTACCCCTCAATATGGTGTGAGAAGTCCGAACACTTTCACAAGTGCGGCACCCGGAACTTATAGCATTATATGCATCGGCTCCGAATCATGATTTGGGTCAATAGTTGGGTTTGCCCGGCTCCTATGTTTTGGTGCCTTACGTTCCGCTATATCGGCTAAGGTAGCACTAGGAGAACTACTGCGATTGTGCCCTAGTTGAGCTGGGCTGAGCACCTCAGTAGAGAAAGCTAAAACTGACTGTCATGATGAGGCGCGAGACAGGTCGCTGTTCGAGAGGGTTTTCGAGTCCTTACAGACTTATGCCGCTTAGAGCGAGGAACCGGCTTTATCCGGCCAAGGCGTGGATAGCACCCCGAACACGGTCTTCCGAATACTAGGGGCTTCGCCGAAATTTAAAGTTATAGAGTTCTATGGCTAAGTGAGAGTGTTCAAGCATTATAGTCCGATTGCCTTGTTCGTTGTGCTGAGCGCCACCCTCGAAGGACCCAAACATGGGAAAAAGAGCGCTCAGGTCTATCCCGAACACCCCAGCACTAGTGGCATGGGGGCAGAAGCCGACGACTGGCCATCTCTCAATTTTTGATAAACGGCCGCACAGAAAGTAATATTTTAAATTCAATAAGCATTGCTTAGCGCAAATGAACAAGTTTTCAGCGCACAGGTCAATACGAGCGGGTTTACTCAAAAATTACATCCCTGGTACATTCATCCGCCATAAGGCGGGCACCCTTCAGTACATTCTTATAATAGTTCTCGGGTTTGCGATGCTCTTTCCCCGGCGGTGGCCCGTCCTTCACAAGCTTCTCACCGTCCAGCTTGCCCCAGTGCACCTTAGCACGGGCAAGGGCCCTCCGGGCACCTTCGATGCAGATGGAGCGCTTGATAACATCGAGCCTTGGACAAGCCTCCACCAGCCGCCTCACCAATCCGAAGTAGCTCCCAGGCAGGGCCTCTCCAGGCCACAGCCGAACTATGAGGCCCTTCATGGCCTGTTCGGCCGCCTTGTGGAGCTCGACCAGCTGCTTCAGCTGGTCGCTCAGGGGCATAGGGTGTCCGGCCTCAGCATACTGAGACCAGAACACCTTCTCCGTCGAGCTGCCCTCCTCGGTTTGGTAGAATGCGGCGGCATCGGATACGCTACGGGGAAGATCTGCGAATGCCCCTGGAGAGCTTCGGATTCGGGTAAGTAACAAATAGCTTACTTTTATATGTCTGCTTTTCATAAAGAATGCCTTACCCGCCACTATCTTTTTCACCGCATCCAACTCCTGAAGGGCCTTCTGGGATTCGGCCTTGGCAGACTTGGCAGTCTCGATGGCCGCCGCGAGCTCAGAAACTCGCGTCTTCGAGTCAAGCTCCAAACTCTCATGTTTTTCATGAGAGCCTGAAGCTCTTGCCGCGCCTCGCCGACCTGCGCCTCAAATTTATCTCACTCGGTGCGCTCCGTGGCCGCTCTCTTTTCGGCCTCGGGCAGCGCCTGCTTGAGGGTCGCCACCTCAGTCGTGGCCCCAGCAATAAGCAGCATAATCCTGTCATTTCTTGCAATTTCATTTTTTATATATTTTTCTATAAGGTATCTCTTACCTTCATTCTCCTCGAGCTGCCGCTTGGCAAGGCCAAGCTCTTGCTCGGACCGCTCGAGGCCCTGCTTCAGGGCACCCACCTCCGCAGTCAGTGCGGCGGTCGCCAGCAGCGAAGCCTGTTAGAACCTACGCATATCGACTCTTTTTTTGTTAGACTCCTGCGAAATTTGTTAGAACCTATATTCGGCTTTTCTTTCCAAACGCCAAACAGAGCATCAGGGGCTACTGTCTATGTGGTAATATCTTTACATATTTTTTACTTACCTCGAAGCCTGTTAGAAGGCTAGCACAAGCTTCAGTCAGTCCGCTTTTGACGGCCTGAACCTTCTGGATCACCGTACTCATGATTGTACGGTGCTCCTCGTTGATGGAGGCGCCCTTAAGCACCTCCAGTAGATTGTCCGGCGCCTTTGGTTGGACGGAGGCCGCCGGCTCAGTAGGCTTGCCCCTCTTAGAAGGAGGTCACCTGCCGCAGTCCGGAACCGTTGAGGATTCCGGCGCGGTGTCCGGCGCAAAGCCGGACTTGGAGCCCTGGGGGGTCTTGTCCCCTTTACTCCCGGAGTCTGGGAGGTCGCCTCGCGGCTCTTCCAGGACCACCTCCTCTTGGCCCACAACTTGTTGCGACGCCACTTCGGCGTCGTCCGCGGCGTGGGGGGAGGCAGCGGGCGGAACTGAATTCACGTCCGATGAATCCAGGGAGCCGCTCGACGACTCGTCGAGCCCGTCCTTAGGCGGGCTGCATGATTATACTCGACATTAGGGAAAGCTGTGCAACAAAGGAATATCATGAGTCACTCTGGTATCTGAATACTTACAATTCCGCTGGGCGCTTAGCCCTGTGCGGCAACTCCTCTTCGCCCTCGTCGGCGTCGTTGGAGTAGTCCGGAGGGAGGGTCTTCCCCTTCTTGGACCCTTCGTCCTCCCCCATTGGGGTCCTCTTCTTTCCTCCCCCCGCTGGAGGGGGAGAGGATTCTTCTTCCTCCTCCTCGTCTTCACGGGAGGAGTGCGTCTCGGATTCGTCGGATGATGAATCCGACACCTCCAGATGCCGGGCACTCTTTCGAGTCCCTGTGGTCTTCTTCTTGACCTTCTTCTCTGGCACCACGTAAGGTGCCGGAACCAGCAGCTTCGATAAACGAGCATCGGCTGGGTCTTCGGGCAAAGGAGCCGGAGAGTCGATCTATCCGGACTTCGCCTGCCAATCCTGTCAAAGGTAAGGGAGTTTAGATCCCGCATAGAGTGAAACTATGAGAAACAAATGTCCTATAGAAGGTAAAGATAACTCACCGCACTAGCTGGACGCTGCGT
The DNA here is from genome assembly GCF_002162155.2 of Triticum dicoccoides. Taxonomy (NCBI): domain Eukaryota; kingdom Viridiplantae; phylum Streptophyta; class Magnoliopsida; order Poales; family Poaceae; genus Triticum; species Triticum dicoccoides. The sequence continues at coordinate 67,037,728 of NC_041389.1, forward strand.
GCTGAATCCGCGATCCTCGGATGCGGATGCGGGAGCCTCGGCACCCTTGAATAGCACCTTCCAAGCGTCTTCGTATGTCGTGTCAAAAAGCCTGTTCAAGGTTTGGTGCTGCGCCAGATCGAACTCCCACAGATTGAAGGCCCGTTGTTGACACGGGAGGATCCGGCGGACGAGCATACCCTGGACTATATTCACAAGCTTGAGCTGCTTGTTCACCAGGGACTGGATGCATGTTTGCAGTCCGGTCACCTCTCCCTCGTTGCCCCATGACAGGCCCGTCTCTTTCCAGGACGTGAGCCGCATAGGGGGTCCGGACCGGAACTCGGAGGCTGCGACCCAATCAAGGTCGCGCGGCTCGGTGATGTAAAACCACCCCGATTGCCACCCCTTCAGGGTCTCCACAAAGGAGCCCTCGAGCCAAAGGGCGTTGGCCATCTTGCCCGCCATGGCGCCTCCGCACTCCGCCTGGCTGCCCCGCACCACCTTCAGCTTGACGTTGAAAGTCTTGAGCCAAAGACCAAAATGGGGCGGATGCGGAGAAAGGCCTCGCACACGAAGATAAACGCCGATATGTTGAGGATGAAGTTTGGGGCCAGATCATGGAAATCCAGGCCATAGTAGAACATGAGCCCCTGGACGAATGGGTGAAGAGGGAAACCCAGTCCGTGGAGGAAGTGGGGAAGGAATACGACCCTCTCATGGGGCCTTGGGGTGGGGAGGAGCTGCCCCTTTTGAGGAAGCCGGTGTGCGATGTTGTTGGACAAGTATCCGACCTTCCTTAGCTTTTTGACATGGCCCTCCGAGACGGAGGAGATCATCCACTTGCCTCCCGCTCCGGACATTGCTGGAGAAGGTTGAGGTGGGAAGTGCGGGCTTGGGCACTGGAGCTCGGGTGCGCAGAAGATGGATAGGCAGAGGAGGAAGAAGGCGTAGGTAAAAAGGTGGATCCTTATCCCCTTATATGGGCGGATGCGGCTACGCGTCCCCACCAGCCTGGTAAAACTTGCTTATCTCCCAAGCGCCGTGATAAATGGCACGGTTGGGTTACCCACGTCCGTATTGATGAGAATCCCGTAAATGGGGGACACAATCTCTGCTTTGACAAGACGTGCCAAGGAAACCGCCTTGCAAAACATGCTGAGGTGGGGAAGCAAAAACGATTCGAATAACGGCTTGGCCGTAGTGTGATGTCACGCTACGGAATACGTCAGCAGATTAGATTTATGTTAATATTATTCTCTCTATGGCAATATGTGGAAACTTATTTTGCAGAGCCGGACACTACCCTTAGTGTTTACAATATTTTATGAAGAACTTGGAGGAGGAACCCGCCTTGCAATGCCGAAGACAATCTGCACGCCGGACTCGTCGTCTTTGAAGCCTGGTTCAGGGGCTACTGAGGGAGTCCTGGATTAGGGGGTGTCCGGGTAGCCGGACTATATCTTCAGCTGGACTCCTGGACTATGTAGATACAAGATTGAAGACTTCGTGTCGTGTCCGGATGGGACTTTCCTTGGCGTGGAAGGCAAGCTAGGCAATGCGGATATTCAGATCTCCTACCATTGTAACCGACTTTGTTTAACCCTAACCCTCTCCGGTGTCTATATAAACCGGAGGGTTTTAGTCCGTAGGACAACTCCAACATACAACAATCATACCATAGGCTAGCTTCTAGGGTTTAGCCTCCTTGATCTCGTGGTAGATCTACTCTTGTACTACCCATATCATCAATATTAATCAAGCAGGACGTAGGGTTTTACCACCATCAAGAGGGCCCGAACCTGGGTAAAACATTGTGTCCCTTGTCTCCTGTTACCATCCGCCTAGACGCACAGTTCGGGACCCCCTACCCGAGATCCGCCGGTTTTGACACCAACAGAGGCAATTTACGTTAACCCTTTCGTAGGTTCCCGTAGATGTAGAAAGATGTGTCCGATCCTGCAATATAGGCCGTCCGATCTATATCTAACAGATAGGAAGGAAACTATGACAATTTACCCGCACTCCTCTCCACATTTGCAGATAAGGCTTTCCCTCGTTCATCCTTTTCACCCACAAGATCTTGATCTTCCGTGCAACGCACGGGCATCTTGCTAGTACTCCTACAATATGTATATTATTGTGAAACTTCATATACACTGGCCGAGATTAATGCAAACACGACAGATTTTCATTACATTTCGAAATTTTATAGGACAAAAAAATAAAAAAACCCGACCCTAAACCTATTCTACGGCGGCGACCGACGTCCTCCATCTGTGATCTCCATGTACGGGGGCGGGGTTCAAGACCCGTGAAGTGAAGGTGCGGTCTCCGGCGAGGAAAAGTAGAACACGGGAGACGGACCGGCCAGTTGGCACACCATGCCTTGCCGCCTCCCATGCCCTACTCATCCTCGGAGGAGTCCCCGACCTCGGCGGTGCCGGACGTTGGACGACGGCAAGTAGGACGCGTGGCTGACGGTGCTCCCGTCGTCGGCCACCAGCGTGGCCACCGATTGTACGGCGACTTGAGCGAGGGCGGCGACCTCGAGCTCCATCCCCGAAGACAAGCTCTCCCGCAGAGCGTTCACGCTTGCGGTCATGGCGGACGTGGTTCCATGTAGGAGGACGATGCCCTATGGTGTGGAGGTTAGCTGGGCGTTGCCGCTTTAAGTAGCGTATTCCGGTGAGGCCAAGCGTCCGGGTGCGTCATTAAGTCGCCGGAGTTGTTCCTCGGGCACCGAGCCTCTTAATGACGACATACAAATGGACGGCATGAATGCGGGCAGCTGGCGCCGGCTAGGAACGCAACGCGCGACGGCGCGAGGGACGAGGGTTTTGGTGTGCTAGGGTAGTCAGCTGCGGTCGTGGCAACGTTGGAGATGCCCTTTGCTCACATGCAATCCCCACATGTCATTGAAAAAGCAAGACGACTCGGCACGGTCTCAGGTCCAGAGGATGCAGTTGGCCGCGCTACACCACTCCGTGGACGCGTCGCGGCGCCCCGTGCATCCTCGACGAGCCGGGTGTTGGGGTGTGTTTGGATTGTGGCCAAAGTGCACCTTGCCAAAATTTTGGTCATGACCAAAAGATTGGTCTTTGTTTGGATGGTTGCCATTTTTTTAGCATGCCAATGAACTCTAGCCAACTCTAGTTCATTTTTCTTGCCAATGTCGGCCAAATCATGGGAACCAATACCTCAACCAAAATTTTGGTCATGACCAAAATATTGGTCTTTGTTTGGATGGTTGCCATTTTTTGGGCATGCCAATGAACTCTAGCCAACTCTAGTTCATTTTTCTTGCCAATGTCGACCAAATCATGGGCAACCAATACCTCAACCGAAATTTTGGTCATGACCCAAAGATTGGTCTTTGTTTGGATGGTTGCCATTTCTTTGGCATGCCAATGAACTCTAGCCAACTCAAGTTCATTTTTCTTGCCAATGTCGGCCAAATCATGGGCAACCAATACCTCAACCAAAATTTTGGCTACCCAATGCTTTGATGGGGCAACCTTGGGCACAAACAAACATACCGTTGGTCGTGCCACGGCACTAACGCCACCCTCGGCAAACTGAAACCGACCGTGTCTAGCGACGATATGAGCGTGTCGCTCACCGCGGTCGCCGTGTCCAGAGGCGGTGCTGGAGCTGTGCCCCGTTGTTGGCCCCAACGAACCACATGAACGGTTGTCGGTGGCGAGGAGGTCGTGGGCCAGCTCCTCCATTGGACTAGTGTGCCCTACATCGTCCCGACGGGTGTGCCCCACATGTCTGTTTCCCTGTTTTCCCGGCCATATTCGAGCGTTAGTGCTCCGCGTTGCGCATTAGGCCTTTCACTATGTAGGCCAAGCGAGACAACTTATTGTTTATTAGAGCCGTTCAAGTATAATCATGTGGCATTTGCTTATTTCTCATTCCTCTCCAACCCTCTTCTCCATCGATCATGTCGCCCTCCAGTCGAGTTCATCCTCCCACATGCCTCATTTGAACATTCCGCCAAGTATCATTCGCATGTACCCACCCTAGTCCTCTTTCAATAGATCTCTGGACCCCGAGATGAAATCGAGAGGGAACGAGGTGGGGCACGTGATACCTAAGGCGGATTCAAAATTTTGAACCGGTGATCATTGCATCCGCATATCATATATAAAGGGTATTCAATGTTCGTTTCGTTTTTAAAGAGTAGTTTACATATAAGTTTTATGTGTAGTTAAAGTATATCTACTTTGATAAAAAAAAGGTATCAACATTCAACAACACCCAATCAATATTGTTAGATTCATACGTACTCCTAGACTTGTACTCGAGATGGTTTCCAATTTGACTATTGACAAGATTAATAGTACATGAGATGTATAATGTGAAAATTATATCACTGGAAACTCCTTTCACATACGAATTTGACCGTATGCATTGTGTAAGTTGCATGTCATATATTATTACTCTAACATTTGGTCAAAGTTCGCATCGAAAAACGCATTAGACCCTGTATGCTTTGTGTAAGTTGCATGTCATATATTATTACTCTAACATTTGTGTAAGTTGCATGTCATATATTATTACTCTAACATTTGGTCAAAGTAGTATAGTGGAAGTGGATCCTCTGACGTAGGTATCCCTGCCTTACCCTCCCTTTCAGTCACTTACTGGCGGACCCCATGCTTGCTAGGCCCCGCTGTCAGTTACTCAATGGGTTCGGCCATGTCAGGGGATCCTCGTCCGTAGTAATACCCCCTCTGTTTTTAGTTACTCCGCATAAAACGGAGGGAGTGGTGGTATAATAAATGACGCGAGCGGGGGAGGGGGAGGGACGTCGGTTTGCTCTCAACTGCGGCCCCACAAGCGAGCGAAAACGCAAGACGAAGCGCGTTCCATTCGGTGAGTGATGTGGAGGGTCCAGTGTGCTGGGCTGCAACGCAAATGCGACAAGAGTGATGTACAGTCAAAACCGATTGACCGGTCGTCACCGGAACCACTATTCACACCAGAACCTTCGCTGCTCGGCCTACGCCAGCCACTGCCCTAAAACCACACCAAATCTCCAGCCCATTCCCCCACCTTTCGATCCCCTAGCCCGCATCAAGCGTCCCCTAGTTCGCCGGAAAGCCATGGTGCGCCGCAAGATCACTTACTACAAGATGCTGACGCCGGAGCGCCGCGAAGAAATCACGGCGGAGGTCGGCGCCACAGACCTCTGTTACCAAGCTCGCTTTGTGGTGGGCCAATCCCCGAGTTCTCTGGAGCCAAGCTACGAGGAGGAGGAAGCCGATCCAATGTTCATGGCGGAGGTCGCGGCGCAGAAGGCCCCCGATGGGTATGAGACGATGGACGTCGACTTCGTGCCTGTGTCCGAGTCCCGCATGGTGCAGGCGGACTAGCAGTTCAACATGGCGATACTAAAGGAGGACCGGGAGGCAGAGGCTCAACTCGACGCGGAGCGCGCGCATGCCGCTGCCATCGAGGCTCTCCTACAGGCGGAACCGGATGTCGTGGATGTGAACCGGGCGGCGGAGGCTCAATTTGAGGCGGAGCGCGCGGATGCCGCAGCCATCAAGGCCCTCCTGCAGGCGGAACTGGACGTCCTGGACTTGAACCAGGCGGCACAGGCTTGACTCGACGTAGAGCGCGGGGATGCCGCTTGAGGGAGTCCCAGATTAGGGGGTGTTCGGGTAGCCGGACTATACCTTCAGCTGGACTCCAGGACTATGAAGATACAAGATTGAAGACTCCGTCCCGTGTCCGGATGGGACTTTCCTTGGCGTGGAAGGCAAGCATGGCGATAGGGATATTCAAGATCTCCTACCATTGTAACCGACTCTGTGTAACCCTAACCCTATCCAGTGTCTATATAAACCGGAGGGTTCTAGTCCGTAGGACAACTCCATCATACAACAATCATACCATAGGCTAGCTTCTAGGGTTTAGCTTCCTTGATCTCGTGGTAGATCTACTCTTGTACTACCCATATCATCAATATTAATCAATCAGGAGTAGGGTTTTACCTCCATCGAGAGGGCCCAAACCTGGGTAAAAACATTGTGTCCCTTGTCTCCTGTTACCATCCAGCCTTGATGCACAGTTCGGGACCCCCTACCCGAGAACCGCCGGTTTTGACACCGACATTGGTGCTTTCATTGAGAGTTCCTCTGTGTCGTCACTTTTGGGCTCGACGGCTCCTTCGATCATCAACGATGATGCGGTCCAGGGTGAGACTTTTCTCCCCGGACAGATCTTCGTCTTCGGCGGCTTTGCTCTGCAGGCCAATTCGCTTGGCCACCTGGAGTAGATCAAAAGCTACGCCCCTGGCCATCAAGTCAGGTTTGGAAGCTTAAACTACATGGCAGACATTCGCAGAGATTTGATCTTCGACGGATTCGAGCCACAGCCAAGCGCGCCGCACTGTTTCGAGAGGCATGATCTAGCTCTGCCGCCGAATAGTGCCCTGGGAGCCGCACGCGCACCGATTCCCACCCTTAATTCGGAGCCTATTGCGCCAATTGAGGATGAGCGGTTGCACATCACCTTGGGGGCTACGATCTCAAAGGCGATCGAGCCTAACGTCAGCCCCGTATTCCGCACGGCCCGTGACTCCGAGGAGCCGGATTCCTCTCCGAACTCCGAACCCCTTGCGCCCCTGCCGATCGAATCCGATTGGGCGCCGATAATGGAGTTCACCGCAGCGGACATCTTTCAGCACTCTCCCTTCGGCGACATCCTGAACTCACTAAAGTATCTCTCTTTATCAGGAGAGACATGGCCGGACTATGGTCAGCAAGGATGGGATGCGGACGATGAAGAAATTCAAAGCCCACCCACCACCCACTTTGTAGCCGCTGTCGACGATTTAACCGACATGCTTGACTTCGACTCCGAAGACATCGACGGTATGGACGACGATGCAGGAGATGAACAGGAACCAGCACCTGTAGGGCGCTGCAAGGCCACCTCGTCATATGACATATACATGGTGGATACTCCAAAAGATGGAGATGGCAATGGAACACCGGGGGATGACACCTCCAAGAAACAGCCAAAGCGCCGGCGTCAACGGTGCCGCTCTAAATCCCGCCAAAGCAAAAACGGTGATTCCGGCATGGAGATAATACTACCCCAGACAGCGCCGAAGAACACCCCCTTCAGCAAGATTCGGCACAGGAAGATGGAGAAGCCAGCCCTCATGAGAGAGCGGCGGACCGAGAGGTTGAGGATGATAACTATATGCCTCCCTCCGAAGACGAGGCAAGCCTCGACGACGACGAATTCATCGTACCATCAGACCCTGCCCAACAAGAGCATTTCAAACGCAGGCTTCTAGCAACGGCAAGCAACCTCACGAAAAAGCAGCAATAGCTTAGAGCTGATCAAGACTTGCTAGCTGACAGATGGACTGAAGTCCTTGCGGCCGAAGAGTATGAACTCGAACGCCCCTCCAAGAGTTACCTAAAGCGCAGGCCGCTACCCCGATCAGAGGAGTTAGCACCTACATCACCAGCGCATGACATGGCCGACCGGCCACCTCGCGGCCGCGACAGAGAGGCCTCTCGGCCCTCCACCCAAGCCATGCCCCGGCGCCGTTCAACTAAGGCACGGGAAAATGCGCCAGACCTGCGAGACGTACTGGAGGACAAGGCAAGGCAAACAAGATCGATCTACGGATCGCGCAGGCGCCCCACGGCATGTGACGGTGATCTTCATTCCGGATACAATAAATCCGGCCGGGCCGAACCCAACAGACATAGCTCCTTCAAGCTGCGTCGTGATATAGCCCAGTATCGAGGCGCCGCACACCCACTATGCTTCACAGATGAAGTAATGGATCATAAAATCCCAGAGGGTTTCAAACCCGTAAACATCGAATCATATGATGGCACAACAGATCCTGCGGTATGGATTGAGGATTATCTCCTTCATATCCACATGGCCCGCGGCGATGATCTACACGCCATCAAATACCTCCCGCTCAAACTTAAGGGACCGGCCCGGCATTGGCTTAATAGCTTGCGAGCAGACTCAATCGGTTCTTGGGAGGACCTGGAAGCTGCATTCCTCGACAACTTCCAGGGCACTTATGTGCGACCACCGGATGCCGATGATTTAAGCCACATAATTCAGCAGCCAGTGGAATCGGCCAGGCAATTCTGGACACGGTTCCTAACAAAGAAAAACCAGATAGTCGACTGTCCGGACGCAGAGGCCTTAGCAGCCTTCAAGCATAATATCCGCGACGAGTGGCTTGCCCGGCACTTGGGACAGGAAAAGCCAAAGTCCATGGCAGCCCTCACGACACTCATGACCCGCTTTTGCGCGGGGGAAGACAGCTGGCTAGCTCGCAGTAACAACTTAGCAAAGAACCCTGGTAATTCGGATACCAAGGACAAAAGTGGCAGGACACGTCGGAATAAGCAAAAGCGCCGCGTTAGCAGCGACAACAATGAAGATACGACAGTTAATGCCTGATTCAGAGGCTATAAATCAGGTCAGCGGAAAAAGGCATTCAAAAAGAATACTCAGAGCCTGTCCAGTTTGGACCGAATACTCGACCGCTTGTGCCAGATACATGGCACCCCCGAAAGGCCAGCCAATCACACCAACAGGTATTGTTGGGTGTTCAAGCAGGCAGGCAAGCTAAGAGCTGAAAACAAAGACAAGGGGCTGCATAGCGATGACGAGGAGGAGCCCAAGCCGCCGAACAATAGTGGACAGAAGGGTTTTTCCCCACAAGTGCGGACGGTGAACATGATATACGCAACCCACATTCCCAAGAGGGAGCGGAAGCGTGCGCTACGGGACGTATATGCGATGGATCCATCGCCCCAAAGTTCAACCCATGGTCCTCCTGCCCGATCACTTTTGATCGAAGGGACCACCCCACTAGCATCCGTCACGGTGGCTTTGCCGCATTGGTTCTCGACCCAATTATCGACGGATTTCATCTCACAAGAGTCCTCATGGACGGCGGAAGTAGCCTGAACCTGCTTTACCAGGATACAGTGCGGAAAATGGGCATAGATCCCTCGAGGATTAAGCCCACAAAAACAACGTTTAAATGCGTTATACCAGGTGTAGAGGCCAACTGTACAGGCTCAGTAACAATTGAAGTGGTCTTCGGATCTCCGGACAATTTCCGAAGGGAAGAGTTAATCTTCGATATAGTCCCGTTTCGCAGTGGCTATGACGCCCTGCTCGGGCGAACCGCATTAGCAAAGTTCAATGCGGTGCCGCACTACGCATATCTCAAGCTCAAGATGCCAGGCCCTCGAGGAGTAATTACGGTCAACGGAAACACCGAATGCTCCCTGCGTACGGAGGAGCACACGGCGGCTCTCGCAGCGGAAGTACAAAGCAACCTTCTTAGGCAATTCTCCAGTCCGGCCGTTTAAAAGCCAGACACTGCCAAGCGCACCCGGAGTAACCTACAACAAGACCGCCTGGCACGTTCTGAGCAGGCGTAGCAATGCAGCCCCAACCCCAGCCCTCGCGACCTAGCGAAACCAGTGCCTCGCGTACATCACTACGCTCTTGAAATACCATGGGCGCAGGGGAAGGGGCACAATAACGGCAAGCCCAAATTACGGCTTAAAACGTACTAGGGGCTGCCGAATTCTTTTTTTAATTTTCTCTTACTTTCAGGACTCCACACTTCGGATGACCTGTTCGGCAATTCAACTGCCGCACAAACGATGCAAGATCCAGGGAGGCAGACAAGCCATGCCGCATTATGGAACTCCCAGGTGGTCTCTGTTACGAGCGGTATACCTGTTTTGAATACAATTCCATGGCCTGCCCCTGGCCAGGACATGTTAAATAGTCCAATATCTTTTGCTTATCGCACCACTTGTATCATTCTGCTCTGATAGCAGCTTTTCTATAAACAATGCATAACTTTCTGTCTGTTTTTTTGCATTATCCTCTTTTTATATATATGTTTATGACATGTTGCACCCGTACACTGTGGTACGGCAAAATGCGCCAGGGGCTTTAGTACCCATAAATATGGCGTGAAAAGTCCGTACACTTTCACAAGTGCGGCACCCCGAACTTATAGCACTATATGCATCGGCTCCGAATCATGATTTGGGTCAATAGTTGGGTTTGCCCGGCTCCTATGTTTTGCTGCCTTACGTTCCGCTATATCGGCTATGGTAGCACTAGGAGAACCACTGCGATTGTGCCCCGGTTGAGCTGGGTTCAGCACCTTAGTGGAGAAAGCTAAAACTGACTGTCATGATGAGGCGAGAGACCGGTCGCTGTTCGAGAGGTTTTTCGAGTCCCTAAAGACTTATGCCGCTTCGAGCAAGGAGCCGACTTTGTCCGGCCAAGGCGTGGATAGAGCCCCGAACTCGGTCTTCCGAACTAGGGGCTTCGCCGAAATTTAAAATTATAGAGTTCTATGGCTAAGTGAGAGTGTTCAAGCATTATAGTCCGATTGCCTGGTTCGTTGTGCTGAGCGCCTCCCTCGAAGGACCCAACTATGGGAAAAAGAGCGCTCAGGTTTATCCCGAACACCCCAGCACTAGTGGCATGGGGGCAGAAGCCGACGACTGGCCATCTCTCAATTTTTTTTGATAAATGGACGCACAGAAAGTAATATTTTAAAATTCAACAAGCATTCCTTAGCGCATATGAACAAGTTTTCAGCGCACAGGATAAACAAGAGCGAGTTCATTCAAAAATTACATCCTTGGTACATTCGTCCGCCACAAGGCGGGCACCCGAAAGAACATCCTTACAGTAGTTCTCGGGCTTGCGATGCTCCTTCCCCGGTGGTGGCCCGTCCCTCACAAGCTTCTCACCGTCCAGCTTACCCCAGTGCACCTTTGCACGGGCAAGTGCCCTATGGGCACCTTCGATGCAGACGGAGCGATTGATGACCTCGAGCCTTGGACAGGCCTCCACCAACCACCGCACCAGCCCGAACTAGCTCCTAGGCAGGGCCTCTCCGGGCCACAGCCGAACTATGAAGCCCTTCATGGCCTGTTCGGCCGCCTTGTGGAGCTCGACCAGCTGCTTCAGCTGGTCGCTCAAGGGCACAAGGTGTCCGGCCTCAGCATACTGTGACCAGAACACCTTCTCCGCCGAGCTGCCCTCTTCGGCTCGGTAGAATGCGACGGTGTCGGATACGCTGCGGGGAAGATCTGCAAATTCCCCTGGAGAGCTCCGGATTCGGGTAAGTAACAAGTAGTTTACTTTTATACTTCTGCTTTGCATAAAGAATGCCTTACCCGCCGCTATCTTTTTCATCTCCTCCAACTCTTGGAGGGCCTTTTGGCCTTCGGCCTTGGCAGACTTGGCAGTCTCAAGGGCCGCCGCGAGCCCAGACGCTTGCGTCTTTGACTCAAGCTCCAAACTCTCATGTTTTTTCATGAGAGCCTGAAGCTCTTGCTGCACCTCGCCGACATGGGCCTCAAGTTTCTCTCGCTCGATGTGCTCCGCGGCCGCTTTCTTTTCGGCCTCGGACAGCGCCTGCTTGAGGGTCGCCACCTCAGTCGTGGCCCCTACAATAAGCAGTACAATCCTGTCATTTTTTGCAATCACATCTTTTTTATAGGCACTTTTTTGTAAGGTATTTCTTACCTTCTTTCTCCTCGAGCTGCCGCTTGGCAAGGCCGAGCTCTTGCTCGGTCCACTCGAGGCCCTGTTTCAGGGCACCCACCTCCGCAGTCAGTGCGGTGGTGGCTAGCAGCGAAGCCTGCATACGCATATTGACTCCTTGTTGTTAGACTCCTGCGACATTTAATAGATCCTCTATTCGGCTTTTCTTTCCGAACGCCAAACAGAGCATCAGGGGCTACTGTCTATGCGGTTATATTTTTGCATATTTTTACTTACCTCGAAGCCTGTTAGAAGGCTAGCGCAAGCTTCACTCTGTCCGCTCTTGGTGGACTGAACCTTCTGGATCACCGTACTCATAATAGTACGTTAGGGAAAGCTGTGCAACAAAGGAAGGTCATGAGTTACTTTGATGTCCGAACTTACGATTTCGCCGGATGCTTGGCCCTGTCTGGCCACTCCTCTCCGTCCTCTTCGGCGTCGGGGGAGTAGTACGGCGGAGGGGTCTTCCTCTTCCGGGACCCTTCGGCCTCCCCCATTGGGGCGGCCTTCCTTTTCTTTCCTCCCCCCGCTGGAGGGGGAGAGGTTTCTTCTTCCTCCCCCTCATTTTCATGGGAGGAGAGCGTCTCGGACTCGTCGGATGACGAGTCCGACACCACCATATTACGGGCAATCTTTCGAGTCTCCGTGGCCTTCTTCTTCTTGGCCTTCTTCTCCGGCACCACATAAGGCACCGGAACCAGCAGCTTCACTAGGAGAGCAGGGGTTGGGTCTTCAGGCAAGGGAGCCGGACAGTTAATTGATCCAGACTTCGCCCGCCAAGCTTGTCAAAGGTGAGGGAGTTTAGATCCATAGAGTCAAACTATGAATAAACTTAACATCCTGTAAAAGGTGAAAATAGCTTACCTCGCTAGCATGACGCTGCGAGTTGTATCCACGGTCCTCGGAAGCGGATGTGGGGGCCTCGGCGCCTTTGGTTAGCACCTTCCAGACGTCTTCATACGTCGTGTCGAAGAGCCTGTTAAGGATTTGGTGCTGCGCCGGGTCGAACTCCCATAGATTAAAGTCCCGTTGTTGACACGGGAGGATCCGGCGGACGAGCATGACCTGGATTACATTAACAAGCTTGATCGGCTTGCCCACCAGGGACTGGATGCATGTCTGCAATCCAGTCACCTCTTTTTCATCGCCCCACGACAGGCCCGTCTCTTTCCAGGACATAAGCCGCGTGGGGGGCCCGAAACGGAACTCGGGGGCTGCGATCCATTCCGGATCGCGTGGCTCGGTGATGTAAAACCATCCTGATTGCCACCCCTTTAGGGTCTCCCCGAAGGAGCCCTTGAACCATAGGACGTTGGCCATCTTGCCCGCCATGGCGCCTCCGCACTCCGCCTGGCTGCCGCGCACCACCTTGGGCTTGACGTTGAAGGTCTTGATCCAGAGGCCGAAATGGGGGCGGATGCGGAGGAAAGCCTCGCACACGACGATAAACGCCGATATGTTGAGGACGAAGTTCGGGGCCAGATCGTGGAAATCCAGGCCGTAGTAGAACATGAGCCCTCGGACAAATGGGTGGAGTGGAAAATCCAGTCCGCGGAGGAAGTGGGGAAGGAACACTACCCTCTCATGGGGCCTTGGGGTGGGGAGAAGATGCCCCTCCTCGGGAAGCCGGTGCGCGATGTCCTTGGACAAGTATCCGGCCTTCCTTAGCTTTTTGACATGGCCCTCCGTGACGGAGGAGGCCATCCACTTGCCTCCCGCTTCGGACATTGTTGGAGAAGGTTGAGGTGGGAAGTGCGGGCTTGGGCGCTGGAGCTCGAGGGCGCGGAAGATGGATAGGCAAAGGAGGAAGAAGGCGTAGGTAAAAAGGTGGATCCTTATCCCCTTATATGGGTGGATGCGGCTGTGTGTCCCCACCAGCCTAGTAAAACTCGCTTGCCTCCCAAGCGCCATGATAAATGGCGCGGTTGGGTTACCCACGTCCGTATTGATGAGAACCCCGTAAAGGGGGGACACGATCTCGGCTTTGACAGGATGTGCCAACGAAACCACCTCGCAAAACGTGATGAGGTGGAGAAGTAAAAACGATTCGAGTAAAGAACTTGGCCGTAGTGTGATATCACGCTGCGGAATACGTCAGCAGATTAGATTTGTGTTAATATTATTCTCTCTATGGCAATACGTGGAAACTTATTTTGCAGAGCCGGACACTATCTTTGGTGTTTAAAATCTTCTTGAAGAACTTGGAGGAGGAACCCGCCTTGCAATGCCGAAGACAATCTGCGCGCCGGACTCGTCGTCATTGAAGCCTGGTTCAGGGGCTACTGAGGGAGTCCCGGATTAGGGGGTGTTCGGGTAGCCGGACTATAACTTCAGCCGGGCTCCAGGACTATGAAGATACAAGATTGAAGACTCCGTCCCGTGTCCGGATGGGACTTTCCTTGGCATGGAAGACAAGCTTGGCGATGCAGATATTCAAGATCTCCTACCATTGTAACCGACTCTTTGTAACCCTAACCCTATCCGGTGTCTACATAAACCGGAGGGTTCTAGTCCGTAGGACAACTCCATCATACAACAATCATACCATAGGCTAGCTTCTAGGGTTTAGCCTCCTTGATCTCGTGGTAGATCTACTCTTGTACTACCCATATCATCAATATTAATCAAGCAGGAGTAGGGTTTTACCTCCATCAAGAGGGCCCGAACCTGGGTAAAAACATTGTGTCCCTTGTCTCCTGTTACCATCCAGCCTTGACGCACAGTTCGGGGCCCCCTACCCAAGATCCGCCGGTTTTGGCACCGACACCGCTCTCATCGACGCCCTCCTGGAGGAGGAACCGGACGTCCTGGACTTGAACCAGGCGGCGGAGGCTCGACTCGACGCGGAGCGCGCGAATGCTGCTGCCATCGAGGCCCTCCTGCAGGCGGAACTGGATGTCCTCGTCTTGAACCGGGCTGTGCTCTCGTCCGTGCAGAGCGCCCGCACGCTCCGCTTGAACGAGTAGCTGGAGGCCGAGGACAACCATGGTGCGGAGACACACGTCGGCAGCGACGGTTGGTTCGCGCCGGCAGCCAAAGACGACGAGGCCGTCTCTTTCCGCGAGCAGTGATAGTTTTTCTTTATGTTGTTGTTTTCATGGATCTTTTGTTGTGTAAAAACATATATTTGTTATGCAAGTTGCCTGACTTGGGTCAGTCTACCATTTCAGGCGGTTGGATGAATATCCTACGTCTCCTAACCCTTCTTTCCTTCTTCCTCACCTCTTCTTCTTCCCCAACAGACCACAACACGGGCCATACGGATACTCCCCAACATGCGGTTGGATAAACATACTCTATGAACGAAAATTATGTGTCAGCGATAGGATGGCTGAGTTTGGTGTGTTCACATGCGACAACACGTGTCAGTGAGGGTGCGTTTCCTTGGTTGGGTTTGCGGCGTGCAGGAGCGACTGTGTGAGGGTGCGGTACGACCGCGGCGTGCAGGACCGACCGTGTGAGGGTGCGGTGCGACCGCGATAGCCGTGCGCAAGTGTACCTCCTTCTCATTTTGAAAACTTTAGGCAAGCTTGCAAAAATGTGTGGCGAAGTTTGGCAATGCACGGCCTAGACCCAAACAGGATAAGTACGTACATACTAGGAGTACTAGTGTTTAAAAAGAAAGGCTGGGTTTTCCTTCGCGGGATTTAATCGATACAAATCCTCGTTTCACCTGTCAATTAATGCGTATTTTCTTCTCCAAAGACCAAAGAGCTAACCATCTCACTCCTCATCGCTTGATTAATGCAGCGCCATGCAAACCAACCTTCTCACTTCCGCATGCATGCAGGAGATATTAATGTCCTTGGTTGCTAACCCCATCAATTTTGCCTCATTTAGTGTTAGTGGCCCTTTCCAAATTGTAATTTTGATATACTGGCCTTGTGTACAAAAAAATGGAGGTAGTAACTATATTTGACTTCCTTCCCCATTGCGGTGACGTCGACGATATTTTTTTTGGTGGTTTGGCGAAGTGTGTTCGACGGAGAACACCATTTAGGGAGACCACGGTAAGTCGTTTGCAAGCACTACTAGGGAAAAGGCTAGCAGCAGCGCGGGTTTTAGGTGTATCAGTAGCGCGGGGACTGGCGCTACTAATAAGGCACTACAGCTAACACGTACCAGTAGCGCGTGCTCACCCGCGCTACTGCTACACAAGTGTAGCAGTAGCGCGCTTAAAGGAAGCTCGCTACTGCTAATAGCTATAGCGCCTTCTCCTGTGCGCGCTACTGCTACTACCGCGCTGCTGCTAACTTTTCTCCACTCGCTACTGCTAATTTTAGTAGTTTTTTGTTTTTTTCCGGCATATTTGTTTTGTATTTGAACAGGCTTTATAG
This sequence comes from Triticum dicoccoides, assembly GCF_002162155.2. Classification (NCBI taxonomy): domain Eukaryota; kingdom Viridiplantae; phylum Streptophyta; class Magnoliopsida; order Poales; family Poaceae; genus Triticum; species Triticum dicoccoides. The sequence continues at coordinate 67,053,642 of NC_041389.1, forward strand.
AAGAATCTTTAGCACATACAGATGTCATCATGATACACATACAAATGCCTGCGAGACCACAAATGTAATCATAGCATATACATACAAATAGTCTTGTCATAATCATCATCCAACACAAAGTGGTATCTTGTTATCATCTTGAAAATAGCAATACATGCAAGTCTCGAATACTTGCAACTACTACGTCATCCATCTAAACAAAGGTATACGCGAGAAGAGCTATCACTATGAGTGAGAGCGGAACTATGCGGTACATGAGATGGCGGTTACGAGTCCTCTCTCGCGCTAGCGTGAACCTCAAGTAACTAGCTTCTCCTTCTTGTCTGCTTTTGAAGCCTTTATGGCTGGCATCCGAGAACCCATTCACTTGCGCCTGACACTCATGCCACTCGTTGTACACCACCGGAACCTTCCCTTTGTACACGACATAGCAGTTCCATCTCGCCATCAAGAAACTAGGTGCATGTTAGAGATGCATGTTCATGAAGAGGATGTACAATCATATATATGCAACAAAATATACTAGAGAACACCGAAAAAGAAAGGGTTAGCAACTAGATGCAACATACAGTATGCAAATTAATTAACTAGAGGTACGTAGGGCATCATACGCAAACTAACAAAGTAGCGTTACGCAAGTTCGGCAGGGATCGTGGACATCACAAAGTTTCATCGCTACAAATAGTATACAAGTTCAACCGACACATATCATCATCATCGGCATCATAAATCACAAGAAGTTCCATCCTTCCATGTCGTCAAGGATGGACCCTAGCTTCTTGAACGGCGTGAGGTCTAGACGTTGCATGCCTATGCGAGTTCGGACGTCAGCTCGCGATATAGGGCCGTGGTGGAACATCCCCTATCGACGACTTCTTTCATGATGATCGTCGCAATGTCACTTTAGATGCGAAAGGAGTCATCTCTAAGTTTATAATCCGCTTATCCATGAGATTCTAGCCACTTGTGGATATGATCATCATTTCTGCTTCTCATGCGAAGCTTTGGGTGATTCGTGTTGAACTGAATCATGAGATGGAGGATGTAGAATCCATCCTTCTTGCTTGGTTTTGGGACATGGATGCAGGAGAAGTTAGTTTTATGCGCGAAACCCATCTTCTTGTTCCTTTGTTTCATTATCTGCATGTGGCCACCTCTAAAGCTGAAGCCTTGGAGAGCATCATCTAGAATATTCATTATGTGGGTGTAGTCTTTTTTCTCGTAGTCTCTGGAAGGGTCAAAATACACGGTGTGGGAGACTTGCGGGTAAAGAACGATAAGGACAGCGCGCCCGTTGCTACGGGGAAAAGACACCTCAAATTATTCCGCATAGAGAGAGAAGGAATGATTGAAATGTATGAAAGGGTTGTTCGAAACTGACTTACTTTGGATGATAAGGCACGAGGACAATTTCCCGGTCCTTATTCTGTACCATGAAGTTTTGGAGGTAGTCCCTAGCAGTTTCACGCTGAAAGTCGCTGAGACTCAAGAAAGACTCGTGCATGTAGTACGGATCCGCCACATAGATTTGCGAGACTTCTTCACTCTTCATGACGGAGCTCATATGTAGCGCAAAAAGGCGGACGATTGTAAAATCGAGCCGCCTTGTCAGAAACATCTCAAAGATATGGTCAAACCGCAGGAAGAACACCTCCGCGGGCCGTGTCTCGATGTTGCACTTCCCCTCAGGCACACGAGCTGTGTATGTCGGATATCCTGGATCATTTGAGGCTAGTAGGCTTTTCTCAGTCGACAACACATGGTCGTGCAGTCTCCTGAGATCCCCTGATAGTGCCTCCAGCGGTTTCGGCGGTAGCATCGGCTCGCCCGTGAGATGAAACATGGCCGCACCTTTCACGGGTACACGCTCTTCAGAATGCATCGTCTGGCTGCTATGTGCTCTGGCTTGTTTGGAGGCAGCTATCTTCCCTGATCTCTTTCTCTCCTTTTTCTTGGGCACACCTTCTAGACCCTTCCTTAACCCCTGCCCCAGTGTTCCCGGGCTAAGTACTGTACGACCCTCGCGCCCGGATAGTTGAGCCTGTGTTGAGGCGGCATCTTCAGGCGTGTCCTGTGAGGATTTCATGAAGAGAGACTTTTTGCAATCCCTGCTACGACCTTCCTGCCCGGGCATAACATCCATATCCTCATTAGCAAGCTGATAGCCCGATTCGTCATATGGTTGACTCATCAATTCTGTGTCACAGTCATATGCGTTTGTATTGAGGGAATCCATAGGGTCGACCTCCGTCTCATCATCCATTCTCTGTTCTATAGGACAAATTACATCAGCCAACACTATTGCACCCCCTTCATCATGTCGTCCGCCGCCCTCCGGCACTACAGGAGCTGGTAATTGCGTTGGCGGGGTGGTGGTCTCGGCACATGCTTGTTGATGTGTGGTTATTGGTGTGCTCTCGGCCGGCTCCAGACGAATAAGATTCTTCAGCCATAGCAGCACCCAACCCTTGCAGCTTCCAATCCGTGGCGGGGTCTCGTCGTCCGCTCCCACATGCTGTACTGGAGGAGGCAAATCCTCGTGCCCCGATTTCACACTGGACAAGCTAACCCTGAAGTGCCCAGTAGGGATCGGCTGGTTGTGGAACGTGGGTTGCAAGGGGTCCATTATCATCCCCTTACCCTCGGGGGCACGCTGTCGGCCTTGACGCGCCCGAGGGTCTGACGAGGCCATCGAGACGTCATCTGGTGCTTGGTTTTGCGGCTCTCGGGCGGCTTACCATGGTGGGGATTGCATCGTGAGGGTGGCCCCTCCCGCACGACCAGCCACACGAGCTGTCGTCTCTGCCTGGGAAGGCCGTGGCGTTCCAGCCCGCTGTGATCCTTCCGCCTCGGCAAAACCAATCAGACTTTGGATGGTAGCTCATCACTCATCCAACTGGTCTGCCGCCGGTGGAAATCTCAACAATAGTTGGGCTCGCGCCATGGCCTCTGAGGCAGTGCTTGTGAAAGCACAAGTGCTCCCTGGGTGGTTTTGGTAATTAATGTCAACATATCTCTTGTTGGACTAACACTTTTACCTAGTATGTTTCAGATAAGTTCAACAATGAAGTGGCATGGACTAAAGGATGTGGAACCCCTTCAAGATGCTAAGGACAAAAGATTGGCTCAAGCTTTAAGAACAAGACTCTACATTTTATATTTTAGTGATCCAAGATCACATTGAGTCTATAGGAAAAGCCAATACTATCAAGGAGGGATGAGGTGTTGCTTAATGAGCCTCTTGCTTCATGTGCTTAGTGATATGCTCCAAAACCCTCAACTATCTTCCCACATCCACATTTGACCTAAGCCAAAAATCAAACTCGGCCCCACCGATTCTTTCTATCCGGCGCCACCGAGTTTCACTTGTCATAGCCACTGCCACAAACCCTAGCAAATCGGTTTCACCGATAGGGATCTCGGTCTCACCGAGATGGGATCGTAATCTCACTGTGTATGTCCATTGCCAAAATCGGTCTCACCAAGTTTGAGCAATCGGTACTACCGAGATTACAATGCAAACTCTCTGGTTAGCTTATTACCAAAATCGGTCCCACCGAGTTTGTGTAATCAGTCTCGCCGAGTTTGCCTGACCAACTCTCTGGTTAGCTAATTACCAAAATCGGTCCCACCGAGTTTGTGTAATCGGTCACACCGAGATTACGCTATGCCCTAACCCTAACCATATCGGTCCTACCGAGTTGCATCTCAGTCCCACCGAAAATCCTAATGGTCACTAGGTTTGCTAAAATCGGTCCGACCGAGTTTAATGATTCGGTCCCACCGAGTTTGGCAGATTGTGTGTAACGGATAGATTTTGTGTGGAGGCTATATATACCCCTCCACCCACTCTTCATTCGCGGAGAAAGCCATCAGAACACATCTACACTTCCAATACACATGTTCTGAGAGAGAACCACCTACACTTGTGTTGAGCTCAAGATATTCCATTCCTACCATATGAATCTTGATCTCTAGCCTTCCCCAAGTTCCTTTCCACTCAAATCTTCTTACCACCAAATCCAAATCCTGTGAGAGAGAGTTGAGTGTTGGGGAGACTATCATTTGAAGCACAAGAGCAAGGAGTTCATTATCAACACACCATTGGTTACTTCTTGGAGAGTGGTGTCTCCTAGATTGGCTAGGTGTCACTTGGGAGCCTCCGACAAGATTGTGGAGTTGAACCAAGGAGTTTGTAAGGGCAAGGAGATCGCCTACTTCTTGAAGATCTACCGCTAGTGAGGCAAGTCCTTCGTGGGCGACGGTCGTGATGGAATAGACAAGGTTGCTTCTTCGTGGACCCTTCGTGGGTGGAGCCCTCCATGGACTCGCGCAACCGTTACCCTCCGTGGGTTGAAGTCTCCATCAACGTGGATGTACGATAGCACCACCTATCGGAACCACGCCAAAACATCCGTGTCTCAAATTGCGTTTGAATACTCCAAACCCTTCCCTTTACATTCTTGCAAGTTGCATGCTTTACTTTCCGCTGCTCATATACTCATTGCATGCTTGCTTGATATGTATTGCATGTGTTAAACTTGTGCCTAAACTCCACCTAAACTTAAGAATATTGAAAACTGCAACTTTTGGCACTTAGTGTCTAATCACCCCCCCTCTAGACACCTCTTCTCGATCCTTTCAATTGGTATCAGAGGTTTGGTCTCCATTGCCTTGGTTTAAACACCTTTGGAGGAAGATGGATGTGTCTACTTTAGGGAGTCTTAGACATAGAGTGCCCATTCTTGATGGAGAGTATTTTCATGAGTGAAAAAATGAAATGCTTGAGATTTTCAATGAATATCATTTGAACAAGTACATTGCTAGTCCTTGTGCACCTCATATTGATCCTTCGCACCCTACCCTAGATGAAGATATTGACATGATTCGCAATCTTAGAACTATTGAGCTCATCATTAGAGGATTGCCCAAAAATTGGTGTTTGTCTGTTTGAGCTTACCAATCTCATGCATGCTAAAGGAAACGTTGGAATCATTAGCGATATCATATCCGAAGCTATTAGAATTCATAAAGGTAACCATTGTGACGATCATTTATCTAATGAATTACCCTCTCTAGGAATTGATCAATCACAAGATGATAGGATACTATGATGAAGATGATGATAGTGACTATGATCTTGATGATGCAATGATGCATTTTGGTCTTATGGCAAATTTTCGTGGCTACATGGCTGGAGGAAAGGAATGGGTCCTTGATAGTGGATGTACTAATCATATGACCGGAGATGAAGAGATGTTCCGTGAGCTTTCTGAAAATGACGGCCCTCGAAAATATGTCACCTTTGGTGATAATTCAAAGGGTGAGGTGGTTGGCCTTGGTAAGGTGGCCATCTCACACGATAGCTCCATACAAAATGTCATGCTCGTTGAATCCCTTGGATACAATTTACTTTCAGTTTCTAGACTTGCGGATTTTGGTTTCAATGTCCTATTCACTGAAGTAGATTGCCAAGTGTTTCGTAGAGACAACCATAAAATGGTCTTTACCGGTATACATAGAGGAGATCTTTACATTGTTGATTTCACTAAAAGGGCTCAACCTAAAACTTGCTTAATTGCTAAATCTTCTAAAGGCTGGTTGTGGCATAGAAGACTAGGTCATGTTGGAATGCGAGATCTTGATAAGCTTATTAAAGGTGATCATATCCTTGGAATAAAATATGTCGTATTTGACAAGGATAGACTCTGTAGTGCTTGTCAAGCAGGGAAACAAGTTGGAGGAAGTCACCGCGCAAAGAACATCATGACCACAAGAAGACCACTCGAGCTACTTCACATGGATCTCTTTGGACCAAATGCAGACAAGAGTCTTGGTGGTAACTCATTTGGTCTAGTCATAGTTGATGATTTTTCAAGATTTACGTGGGTGTTCTTTCTTGATGACAAGTCGCGGGTCCAAAAGATCTTCAAAAACTTTGCTAGGAAGGCCCAAAATCAGTTTGACGTGAAGATCAAGAAGGTTCGGAGCGACAATGAAACGGAGTTCAAGAACGCAAATGTGGACACCTTTCTTGACGAAGAAGGGATTTCACACGAGTTCTCGGCTACATACACACCTCAACAAAATGGAGTTGTTGAGAGGAAGAACTGGACTCTTATCGAGATGGCAAGAATGATGCTTGATGAGTACAAAACGCCAAAGCACTTTTGGGCGGAAGCGGTTGAGACAACTTGTCATGTAACAAATCGCTTGTATCTTCACAAGCTACTTGGCAAGACGGCATACGAGCTCCTCACCGGTAACAAACCCCAAGTTGGATACTTTCGAGTATTCGGCTCAAAGTGCTACATTCTTGATAAGCATCATCGTTCTAAATTTTCTCCTAAATCTCATGAAGGTTTCCTACTTGGTTATGGCTCAAACTCTCACACTTACCGTGACTACAACAATTTCACCAGAAAGGTTGAAGAGACGGTAGATATGAAGTTTGATGAATCTAACGGCTCGCAAATAGAGCAATTACCAATTGATGTAGGAGACAAAGACCCTTCGGAAGCAATTCAAGACTTGCCCATTAGCAAGATTCGTCCAACAGAAATGAAGGAGAGTACCTCATCCGTCCAAGTGGAAGCTTCTACCTCACGACAAGGTGAACCAAGAATTGATACGGAAGCATCCACAAGTGGGACAGACCAAGATGAAGAAAACGAGGAAGTGCACCAAGATGAACATCAACAACCTCCTTCTCCACCACGACAAGAGAACGACAATGTCAACAATGAAGAAGGCCAAGAAGAAGAGCAAGATGAAGAGGATGTTCCAACCCGACCAAGCAAAAGCTTTCACGAGTTCGAGCAAGAATTGCCAAAGATCATCCCGTCGAACAAATCTACAATGATATCCAAACTGGGAGAATTACTCGCTCTAAAACTAGCTTAGCTAACTTTTGTTAACATTACTCATTCATTTCTAAAATTGAACCTATGAAGGTTGAAGAAGCATTGAAGGATCTGGATTGGATAAACGCTATGCATGAAGAGCTACACAACTTTGAGAGAAATCAAGTATGGACATTGGTCGAGAAGCCCGAAAACAACCACAACATCATTGGTACCAAATGGGTGTTTCGCAACAAGCAAGATGAAGATGGACAAGTGGTTCGCAACAAAGCACGTCTCGTCGCCCAAGGCTACACATAAGTTGAAGGTATGGACTATGGTGAGACATATGCTCCCGTTGCTAGACTTGAGTCCATTCGCATCTTACTTGCCTATTCTAATCACCATGATATCACCTTGTACCAAATGGACATTAAAAGTGCTTTTCTAAATGGCAAAATTGAGGAGGAAGTTTATGTTAAGCAACCCCCAGGATTTGTCAATCCTAAGAAACCTAATCATGTTTACAAACTTCACAAAGCCCTTTATGGTCTTAAACAAGCTCCTAGAGCATGGTATAAACGTTTGACCAAGTTCCTTACTGGAAAAGGCTTTGAAATTGGTAAAATTGATTCGAATCTTTTTACTAAAAGGGTTGATGGAGAACTATTTATGTGCCAAATTTATGTTGATGATATCATATTTGGTTCAACTAACCCTCTTTTTAGTGAGAAGTTTGGAAAGCTAATGTCGGAGAAGTTTGAGATGTCTATGATGAGTGAACTCAAATTCTTTCTCGGTTTGCAAATCAAGCAAACTAAGCAAAGTACATTTGTCTCACAAACGAAGTACGCCAAAGACTTATTCAAGAAGTTCAATATACAAGAAGGCAAAGGTATGGCTACAGCCATGCCTACTAGTGGACATCTTGATTTGACCAAAGATGGTGAACTGGTTGATCAAAAAATTTATCGCTCTATGATTGGTTCATTGCTATGTCTATGTGCCTCTCGTCCTGATATTATGCTAAGTGTGTGCATGTGTGCACGATATCAAGCTGCTCCTAAAGAATGTCATCTTAAGGCTCTGAAAAGGATAGTGAGATACTTAATCCATACACCAAATTTTGGCATTTGATATCCTAAGAGGTCCTCTTTTGATCTTGTTGGCTACTCCGATTCGGACTATGCCTCCACTTCGGGTACTTGTCAATTCCTTGGTAGATCTCTAGTGTCTTGGTCTTCCAAGAAACAAAACTCGGTATCCTTATCCACCGCCGAAGCGGAATACATTGCCTCTGGTTCATGTTGTGCTCAATTACTTTGGATGAACCAAACTCTTAAAGATTATGGGATATATGTGAAACATGTTCCATTGCTATGTGACAATGAAAGTGCTATTAAGATTGCTCACAATCCCGTGCAACACTCTCGAACTAAGCACATTGAAGTTCGTCATCATTTCATTCGAGATCATGTTGCCAAAGGGGACATTAACCTTAAGCATGTTCGCACCGATAAGCAATTGGCAGATATATTCACTAAACCACATGATGAGAAAGTGTTTTGCAGGTTAAGAGGTGAATTGAACATCATTGATGCTTCAAACATGGAGTAGGAACTCCATTTGATACATGTGAGGCATGAGCCTATGACTAATCCTTGATATTGCTCTTATGATGCTATTCATATGTCTTGGATATATTTGTACCTTGCATGTTATCTAACCCGTGTAGGTACTTGGTTGAATCTAAATCTATGAGATTGCAATTCACTCACATCTTGAGCAATCTCTACATCGCCAAGTGTCTACTCAATGGTGGTTGAAGACAAGGAAGCACAAAGCCATTCAAACATATCCTTTGACAAATTCTATGTTAAATCCTATAATTGTCATTTTGGATACACAAGTGATCTTCCTTGCAAGACTAACCCATGTAGGTAGATGAACTCAAACTCCAAGTGGTGCTCCCAACTCTTGATGAACTACATCAACCTTGAGCTACCTGTCGGGGATATACCCCGCGGTATGACCCGGCTGGATGTATAAGCCACCGGACTTGGTGACTCACTAATGACCCGCCCTGACTGGACGACACACTAAGTGACCCGCCCGATCCTGGCGACTTATGGGTGACCTGGCAAGCGGATCAGAGGAGCGACAAGACCCGGGGGCCCAGGAGGCTCCAGGCCCAGAAGGTCGGCTTACGTTATGGTAGGCCGGCTTAAGGCAGAAGGCATAAGGAATATTTCCTTTACGAGGAAGCAAGACCCGTACTTGTATCCGGCTTGTAATAGAGAATAAGTTAGTTCTAATCCTATTAGGACTCCACATGTAACCCGCCCCTCTAACTTATATAAGGAGGTGCAGGGATCCTCAAGAGGGACAGGCAAGAAGAAAGAATCTCTAGGGCTAGATACAAAAAGCTGGCTTACCAGCGACTCTCTCATGATCATAATGAGACCTAGCCCCAAACAGCATGTAGGGTTTTTACCGGATGATGTTTCCCGGGGCCCGAAGCTGTCTAAATCCTTGTCTTTTGTGTTGCGTCTCTCGTCCCGATCAACGCCTCTCAAGCTACCGCCTAGATGTGTTGGCCTTGCGACTAAGTCTTGGCACTAAGGACATCTGCCGTGGCAAATCCACGACAGTTGGCCACCACCGTGGGGCTAGGCGCACGGTGGTGTTGAGTTATTGGAGGGATTTCTTCAGGGATCAAGAAGCTCGCGATGTGTTGACTGAGAAAGAGCTGGCGCAGAAAACGTCATCACTGACGAATAGTCAAAACAGCGTGTACAACATTAAAAGTACAAAAGAAATTAGGGTTGCGATCGATTCCGCCCCTGCTATCTCGCAAGTCGCCGAGGCGGACAATTTTCTCATTATTAATGCTGATCTCTACTATGGGCGTGTGAGTCAGACTACAATGTCCCATTGCGTGGTGTTTTGGTTTTTGCCAAAATCAATTATGACCCGGACGAGGAGTCAGACCGGCCAGGGTTGACCCACCTCCCCGAATCCGAGTTACCGCCACGGTCTCGTCGAGACCGCTCTGCCTTCGCCGACCCGGTCTCCTGGCCTCCGAATTGCTTTGTCCTCGAGTTGCCCTGGCCTCGCCTCCGTCTTGCTCCCATCGTGGCTCACCGCATCATGCCTTTGCCGTGGCCTCGCCCTGCAGGCCGGTGTGTTTTCGCCGCCATGATGCTGCGCTTCACTACGAGCGGCCTCGCTTCACAGAGCCGCTCGTCTCCTCCGCAGATGAGGTTGCATCCACACCTGAGACTACCGAGGAACAACGACCGTTAGGATGCCAAGGTGAACTCTTCCAAAACGAACGCGACCCGGAAACGGACAGAAGTTGCAGATTTGATCCTCCACCACGCCACCGGCTCACCTTGTGGCTCCTCCACTGCGAGCTGCGCCTTGGCCGCAACTACGGTCTCCATTGGCCGGCATTGCTAACCCACATCCACCTGCCTTCGCCACTCGCCTCCGCAGCGCTTGCCTCGCTCCGAGTCGCCGTTACTGTAACCGGGCTGCTGTGTCTGGGCTGCCTCTGCCGCGGCTGTGTTGTTAATTGCTACATCAGTTCTTATGGCCAAACTGCAGGAGCACTACCAAGATAATTAATAGCAGCAAAGGACGAGCACATGCACAAGACTGCAGAGTGCTTGAAGAAAATGAGAATTATCAAGCTACACACAAGGAAGTTATAGGAAGCCAAATTCAAGAGTCAAGGGAAGAAAAGTTACTACTAACACGTGGATCCCAAGGAAAAAAGGATCCAGAAACCCCCACGACCTAGAAGCGATTCAAGTCACGAGTTCAGTCTTTGCGGACGGGGGGCTCTGGCCTCTACCGGGTTACCATCACCGCTGCGACGCCTGCACTGGCCGACCCGCTAGCCGTCTCGCGCCGCTCCAGATGGTGCTGGGTCACTGCTGCCGTTCTGCCGAGGCCCTGCCCGCAAGCGCCCCCATAGCTGCATGGTTGAGTCACCCGAGCCAGTTGGGCCTTCATCGCTGCCTTGACTCAGTACTGCTGCTCCCCGCGCGCTGGCTCACCACTGCAGTCAGCTCCTGCCGTCCGCTCGCGCCGGCTTACCGACCACGCCCGCGGCCTTGCTCCTCTTCTGCCGGGCCCGGTCTTAAGCCGCCAATGCGCTGCCTCCGTCCCCATTGACCCGCATTGCTGCCGCGCTGAGTTGCCGTTCCTACCTCGAAATCGCCACTGGCGTGAGCCGCCGCGAGTCGCGGCCTCCCCTCACCTTGCCTTGGCTCCGCCTTGAGCTGCCACTCCGCTCGGACTCGTCTCCGCCGTCGCCTGCTGCCTCGCCTCTATGCTGCCGCGCCTCGAGTCGCCCCTGCTTGGTTTTGCCTCTGAGCCGCTGCCCCCAGGCATGCTGGTTGCCGCCTGAAGAAAGGAAAGATGGGGAGCTGATTGGACGATTGACAAAGAAAAACAAAAAGAGAGATAAAAAAAGGGTGGATGTGGGTTAAATCATCATTCACGTTGTTGTCGGGCTCCATATACAGTTGAATTATGGACGTGCAAAGATCATTGGTCATCCCGATGCATCAGGTGATATCTTTCCGCTATATTTTATCAACATGTTAATTCGTCTGAGAATAATTACTTGGACATGTTATATCGTTTGGCAGGACAATTGTTTATTACAGATGAGGCATTATACTGCGGGTATGGAGCACACACGGGTAATGTTTTGCAGCGACGTTTTCGTCCATGCCACACTACCCGATGAATAGACGTGCGCAAGTTGCCGCCCCTGTGGCCCGGTCTACATTTACTCACTACGTTGCTGCCGACTCTCCCGCCCGCACCAGCTTACAACGCCGTGGCCGTCTCTCGCGACCACGCCGGCTTACAACAAGGAGGACAACTTGCCTGTCCGCACCGGCTTACAACTCCACGGCCGGTTCATCTGTGTGTGCCACTTTAGATGTTGCAGTCGTATTTAGCGTCCATTTCTCACAGCCTGATCTACATCAACACACCGGGCCGCGTCTGTCTGCGTGAGCTGTTCATTGAGTATGAGCAAGTCACTACTTGGGAAGCCCAGTTTCTCTTCCAACAATTTTGAGGCAAATTATCATATATTATCAGCCGCCGACTGCACTGGATGGTTCAATGGGCAGGCGCACAAGTCGCCGCCACTACAGTTTGGTTAACTTCAAACAACCAGTTGGAAGGAGCCATTGGCCGAGTTGCTGACACGGCTCATACGGGATCATTTATAACCCGCCGCAGTCACCTCAACCTTCTGTGGGTTCACCTAACGCTATCACGGCCAATGATATACACCTCTGCTGTGGTCAAATATGGAGAATCTCAAGCCAACTCCTCGAGTCGTCTTGAGACTCGGGGGCTACAATGGTATGACTCGGCAGAACTGGCTGGTTTCAATACATTCAAGAATTCCGAGTCATTGGAGGGAAAATAACCCTGCCCCAGAGATTACTGCTCTATCAATGAAAATTTAAAAAGCCGTCAGAAAAATTCCGGCTCACAATGATGCTTCCGGTTTACCATCCGGTTCAAGGGAAATTTATCTACCACAAAGCTTTGAAGCTCTCAAATCCGGTTCAAAATCCGGCTCAAGGTAAATTTGTCCCTCACAAATTTTTGAAGCTTTCAAATCCGGTTTAAAGTTCCGGTTCAAAAGAATTAATCTCTCGCAAGTTCGAGTTCTAAGAAAAATTAAAGGTTGCCAAAAATAGCTTGCTGCCATGATGCGCGGTTCAAACATGAATATCCTGCCTTACGGCTTATCTTATTATGGTCACTTGGGGGCTTCCTGCTCATCGGGCATGGCTATCAGTACCCTCTTGATCGGCGCAATGCCAAAACTTATATGGTCACTTGGGGGCTTCCTGTTCAAACATAGGTCGTATTCGAACCAAAGAGAACATAGCTGTCGATACCCTTTTGATTGGTAAACTGCCGAACACACTTGGGGGCTTCTTGATCGTATCCGAATCATAGCTCAACCCCTTTGGGAATCGACGTGGATCGTATTCGAATCAGCGTCGCTAAACAACTCTTAAGGTCATTTGGGGGCTTCCTGTTCAAACATAGGTCGTATTCGAACCAAAGAGAACATAGCTGTCGGTACCCTCTTGATCGGCAACGCCAAAGCCACTGGGGGCTATATGATTGTATTCGAATCTTAGCTTAACCCCTTTGGAACGGTTTACTGATCGTATTCGAATCAGAAGCCTCAAAATTTTGTCTGTCTCTTGTACAGTTTTTTGCAATCGCAGTTATTTGACTTTGTCTTGAGACTTTTTGGATCATATTTGAAAGCATCTAGGGAGTGGCTTTGATTCCACCGGCCTAACCTTGATCAACAGAGTTGTCAACACATAACAAACATCATATGTGCCGGGTTTACAGAATTGGGTTCTAACCCTCATTGTCCGGGTCACATAAACCGGCGCTATCATTCAAAGGATCATAGGGATCTTGTGATCTACTTGTGTGCAGGATAAGACTACATTTGGGTGGTTACCCGCCCTGGCTTTTGACGTTAAGTCGCCAGGGCATATGTTGTTTAAACTCTATGCAGGATTTACAGAGCTATGACTTACATAAATGATCAAGTTCAAGCCCATCATCAAAGATTGAAATTGGTGTCTCAAAAGGGTTATTAATTCTTGATTTTCTCAAAGGCTATAAGCCACCGGGTTACAAAAATTCCGGCTTACAATGAATGCGCATTAAGTCGTCATCGGCCAAGAGCCGCCAGGTATTTAAACTCCGGATTTACTTGTCAACCGATGAGGTATTCAAATCTTTAATAGCCAAAACTGGCTGGATTTTCATGATGATATTGAATGATTGAGGTTTTCATACTGGATTACATTATTCAAATCTTAAATAGCCAACATGGCTGGATTTCTATTGTGATTATCAATAACCAGTGTTATATGATTGTGGTTTTCAAAGTCGCTTTAGCGCAACGACTATTATTTTTATCAATGGGCATGATTTATTTTACAATGGAGGAAATAGTCCCGAGTCGCTGCAGGCTTATGACCTGGCACTTGGGGGCTACATTGTTCAAATCAAGATTACATCGAATATACAAGTCCCATGTCACTGCTAGCATGCACCATGGCACTTGGGGGCTAATGCAAAGTCATTTTTTGCTCAACTTATTGAAGACCCGACTCATCACATTCTAAATGAGCCGGCCCTTGGGGGCTATCAATTGCTCCTGTCAAAACTTCAAGGTATACAAGCCTGAGTCCATTATATTGAAAGATCCACTACTCAGTTGGTAGAGTACAAAGCTCTTCACCTTATGGACGTGGGCTCAAGCCCCATGGTGGAGATTACATCATATGATGTTATTATCAATGAGTTATATATAAAGTCCCAACTCAGTATTATCTTACTGAGCCGGCCCTTGGGGGCTATACGTCACCGCTCAAGTCTACATCATCATATTTACAAAAGTCCCTGCTCATTACTGCTTATATGACCCGACCCTTGGTGGCTATACTGGTTGAAGTTTTTATGGGCATCAGGCAATTACAAGTCCCAGGTTGCTGCAAGCATGACAATCCGACACTTGGGGGCTACAGGTAATATGGATATAAGGGAGAAAAAAATCTTTAAATTCTCAGTTTTGAGCAAACCAGATTGACCCGGTATCTGCAACAATTATGACCCAGCGTCGGTATCAATTATCACTCCGCATCATCTGTTTATAACCCAGTGATTTTGGTAATGATAAATTGGCAAGATATACATATTCAAGCCGGCTGAAAATCAGATAAGTATTTCAAGACCAATATTTTTTAAAGCCGGAGCTTTGGAGGCCGACTCAAGTGGAGTATTCTTCACAATATTTCTCTGCGAGAAACCAACTTCAGCAAATTGAACATGAAGCTGGCCTATTGACCCGGACTTTCCAGAAGGAGGAGATGACAAGGACTTAAGGATGTTCAAGTGCCGGCTTACAAGAATATTTAACCCAGAGTACAACCTGTCAGTTTATTCTTGTGTTTATGTTGCGGATCAGTTTTACATGGATAAATCCAAATTAAATTTGGGGACTAATGTCGGGGATATACCCCGCGGTATGACCCGGCTGGATGCATAACCCACCGGACTTGGTGACTCACTAATGACCCGCCCTGACTGGACGACACACTAAGTGACCTGCCCGATCTTGGCGACTTATGGGTGACCTCGCAGGCGGATCAGAGGAGCGACAAGACCCGGGGGCCCAGGAGGCTCAAGGCCCAGAAGGCCAGCTTACGTTATGGTAGGCCGGCTTAAGGCAGAAGGTATAAGGAATATTTCCTTTACGAGGAAGCAAGACCCGTACTTGTATCTGACTTGTAATAGGGAATAAGTTAGTTCTAATCCTAATAGGACTCCACATGTAACCCACCCCTCTAACTTATATAAGGAGGGGCATGTCTCCCCAAGAGGGACAGGCAAGAAGAAAGAATCTCTAGGGATAGATACAAAAAGCCGGCTTACCGGCGACTCTCTCATGATCATAATGAGACCTAGCCCCGAACAGCATGTAGGGTTTTTACTGGATGTTGTTTAATGGGGCCCGAAGCTGTCTAAATCCTTGTCTTGTGTGTTGCGTCTCTCGTCCCGATCAACCCCTCTCAAGCTACTGCCTAGATGCGTTGGCCTCGGGACTAAGTCCTGGCACTAATGACATCTGCCGTGACAAATCCACGACACTACCCACACAAGTTCAACTACATGAGCAAGATCGATACCACCACCCAAGGTATGTTATTCCATCTTACAGAAGCTTTACTCCAAGTCATGAGCCAAAGCAACTCGACAAGATGTGAATACATCAAGATGCTTAAACGAAAAATGGTAATCCCATTTTGAGCTTAAACGACGAGTATGACCTATGATCAAGTGCTCTCACTTGACTCCTAAGTCATTATACTCTAACATAGGTGACTTTGTCGCCGCCCAATTCTAGATGAAGTTCTCTTGTGTTCTTTTCTGTGTTATTGCATTTCTCCCTTGCATATTTGTTTCCCCTTCTCAAACAAAAAATACTTCATCTAGATCTTTAAGTTTCTTTTCTTTTCTTTTCTTTTTGTTATGCATTTTCTGCATCCAATTCATTGCAAATCTTTCAGTTAATTCCTTGCAAATCCTTTTGAGATCTTACTTGTCTAGTGAGCTGAGATGACAAGTGGTTCCACTCTGATGAACTCGGTCACACTGGTTTGTTTTCTTTGGTCTAACCGAAATATTTCGGTGCAACCGAAGCACACAACTTGGAGTCACCGATTTCATCACAGGAAAACCAACTTGCCACTCATTCCTGATTTCTATTTTGCTCCAGCTCCACTCAATGATTCTTTTCCTCTACCAGCATCATGTTACACATGCTGCTTTGCTCTGTGACTCAAGGACCAACCCATTTGTATCACATGTCCAGAAGACCCTTCTTGGAAATTGATGTCAAAGGGGGAGAGAGAGATCACATCAAAGCTTAATCTTTCCTATAGGGGGAGAAAAAGAGAATACTCAGGGGGAGAGGAAGTAATATCATCAATGACCCCAAATGCTTGGTGTTCAAGAGGAGAGAAGATGTCACATGTCTTTAAGAGGGGAAAGACATGTTTACTTGTTTGCTTGCTTTAGCTCAAGCTCTGCTGTTTATTTTCTATTGCTCTGATTTTCTGTTCCCTATCTTCTTCCAATATCTCATGTTAGATTCAAGGGGAGCAAGACATCTAAGGGAAGGAAATCTCTGATCTTATTGCATATTTTTATCTTTGGGGACATGTCTATATCCAATGCAGTACTTAGTACTCACTCTGGATGTCATCCCAGTCTTGGTTCTCTTGTGGTTTCCTTTGTTTGCTCTGGTCAGTAGGTGTATCTGTGTTATCTAACCTTGTTTGCGCAGGTTCATCCCATTCTAAGCCAACTCAATACCACAAGGTAAGTATATGCATCACAGTCATGTGAATGAGAAGTTCTTGCTGATGTACATACTGTTTGCAAGAAGGACTCATGAGCATGAAGGTACATTTCTTATACTCACACCATTTGCTCTGATGCAGATAGCCAAGATACATGTAACACATTGCTTACTCTGTCATGCTTATGCATTCACATGCGCCTATATTCAATATTCATATGATTGCATACATGTAGGGGGAGCCTATGCATGTTACATATCTTTCCAAAGCTTTACTTGCTATTCTCTATATCTTTATTTAAAGCTTTGATGTATGTTGTCATCAATTACCAAAAAGGAGGAGATTGAAAGCACAAGTGCTCCCTGGGTGGTTTTGGTAATTAATGTCAACATATCTCTTGTTGGACTAACACTTTTACCTAGTATGTTTCAGATAAGTTCAACAATGAAGTGGCATGGACTAAAGGATGTGGAACCCCTTCAAGATGCTAAGGACAAAAGATTGGCTCAAGCTTCAAGATCAAGACTCTACATTTTATATTTTAGTGATCCAAGATCACATTGAGTCTATAGGAAAAGCCAATACTATCAAGGAGGGATGAGGTGTTGCTTAATGAGCCTCTTGCTTCATGTGCTTAGTGATATGCTCCAAAACTCTCAACTATCTTCCCGCATCCACATTTGACCTAAGCCAAAAATCAAACTCGGCCCCACCGATTCTTTCTATCCGGTGCCACCGAGTTTCACTTGTCATAGCACTACTAGGAAAAGGCCTACTAATGGCGCACTGGTTTTGCCTACTAATGGCGCATTACCAGTGCGCCATTAGTAGCACACCACTAGAATTCTTTACTAATGGCGCACCACTGGTGCACCATTAGTATCTGGTATACTAATGGCGCACCAAGCAATGCACCATTAGTATGTAAAACCATGCGCCATTAGTGTGCCTGCCGGGGGGGCATACGTAAGCATGTGCTTTGTCATACTAATGGCGCATTCTGTGCTGATGCGCCATTAGTATCCTTTGGCATACTAATGGCGCACCTGGTGGTGATGCGCCATTAGTATGAATATTTGTTTTTTTACTTTTCTGATTTTTGCACAGGTTAAAAAATATATTATTGGACAGAATGTAGACAGCAGCACACAACAACATCAGATTCATCGAATACAATAGAAGATTAGTCTCCGAATACAATTCATCATATTAGTCTCCGAATTCAAAAGACCGAACAAAGATAAAACATTACAAGTCTCAAGACCGCGAGTATCGAATTTGTCTTCACATTACAAGTCGATATCGATCATCTAAACTACCATCACATAGAAGAGAGCTATGGTCATCATGATGAGCATCATCGCGATCAAACTGGTCTTTATCCGGTTCCTCCAATGCTCCCTCCTCTCTCCCGCTAGATAGCGGGCGTATCTAGATTCGGCCTCCGCACTAGTGGTGTACCCTTTGTAACTGTTACCGCTGAAACGGTGAACCTGTCTCCGACACTCCTCCCAGTTGTCGTAGACTCGGGGAACCTTACCCTTGTACACGACATACGACGGCATCTCTATGCACAAGCCAAACAACAAACAATACATAAGCAATATGTAAGTATGCAACAAAAGGGTCGGAAGAGAAAGTAAGACATTAATAGCACGATTCATGGTCCTACTAATAAATAGCATCGATTACATCTAAGTTGAACGACTGTCCAAACCAAAGAGACATACGAATTCATTAAAGTATAATTACAACATGAGCCAATCAATGTTTCAGAACTACACATCACTACTTTCGACTCGACTCATCGGACATGAGCGTGGATGAAGCCGTCGTCTGTCGTGATGGTCATGAAATCGCGGTCGTTGTCACCCTGCATTTGTAGCGTTTCATCTATCTCACTGTTGGACGGTTGATATCTGAGGAAGAACTGCCCCGAGGTATGAAGGACATCTTGATGGATGATGTCCGCAAACTCCGACTGGATGCGAAAGAATTCTTGTCTGAGGTCCGCGTCCTGGACTGCCGACAAGCTCGCGGCCAAAACTTTGAGATTATCTGGTAGCAGAAGTTGATGATGGTCCCTTACGATCGCCCGCATGTGATGGAGGGCATAGTAGGCATCCTTCTGACCGCCAGGCGGCTGCTTGACGCAGCAGAACTTCGTATTGTGTGAGAACATGTGCTTGCCGTACTTATGAACTGCCCTGGTGAAGGTGCCTCCAGATTTGGCGTAGCCGGGGAGAACATCATCAAGAACTTTCTTGACATTTGTGTAGTCTATCTTGGAGTTACGGTTCGGGTCAAAATACGTGGCCATGCAATATTTCGGGCTTAAGAGGATGAGTGTGCAATGTGTGTCACTGCACAGAACATGGAATGTTAGAAAAAAAAGAACGATCGAAATCTAAGAAATCATATGTTACGGGGTGGTTAAGGGATGACTTACTCGGGAAAGTAAGCCACAAGGAAGTTATCCTTATCTGGGTTTGCCAGAATGACGCCTTCGAGGTGTGAACTCGCAACTTGGCGGTCCCCAGCGCTGCTCAAGTGCTTGGCACGCATGTAGAAGGGGTCGACTATCACGATGTCCGGGGTCTTGTCTCTAATGATCCGCATCTCCATGCTCAGCGAAAACAACCTAACAAAGGTGTAGTGCAGCGGATGAAGGTTAAACATAGCAAAGATTTCATCAAACCGCAGGACGATCGTACCGCTGATGTCGCCATCCACAAAGCCCATGCCCTCTGGCACCTTGGCCATGAAAACCGGGGATTGCCACATCCTTCTCTCTGAGACGCCGCTTCTCCAAAGAAAGAACACTGTCGTGCAAACTCCGCATAGCACCGGTTGCAGCATTCAGCATATTTGGCGGTAACATCGCCCTACCTGCCACATGCACCCTCCTCGAGATATCCTTTGGTAAAGGTGGCCCGTCCTGAGCACGGATCGAAGTCGGTGCCGGCTGGCTCGCACCGGCGCCCTTGTTAGTCTTTCGTTTCCGTCCCTTCTTCTTGATCTCCTGTAATGGGAGCGAGTTCTGCTCACAGACCGCCTTCTTGAGCGTGTTGGGGCTGATAATATTTCGAACCTCAGCTATCTGAGGCTCGGTGAAGGCAGGAGCTGGAGGCGTGTCCTGAGAACTGAACGCCAGACGACGCCTGTTGCAATTAGATTTCTCCGCCGTACCAGCTAGATCGCGGTCGTCTTGGTTGGGTTCTTGAGAAAGAGG
This sequence comes from Triticum dicoccoides, assembly GCF_002162155.2. Taxonomy (NCBI): domain Eukaryota; kingdom Viridiplantae; phylum Streptophyta; class Magnoliopsida; order Poales; family Poaceae; genus Triticum; species Triticum dicoccoides. Next base: position 67,073,660 of record NC_041389.1, read on the forward strand.
CCCGCAGAACTCGTCAGCGTACCCATGTTCGGCAAAGTACTTATCAACTTTGGTAAATGTACTGTCGTCGTTGTCGTCGCCGTCCGGATCCTGTGCCATAGGGCTGTCCGGATCCTGTGCCATAGGGATGTCCGGCAGGTCCGGTAGCGTTGCGGCATTCTTGCCATGGCTTGGCGCCGGCACGACTGGCGGTCTTGTCTGTGGGGTGGTGTCCCCCGCCCCCAAACGAATCTGGCTCTTCGGCCAAAACAGGGGCCAGTTTACGCAGGCGCTGAGGATCATCTCATCTTCTACGTCAGCCCCAGCAGGTCGAATCGGAGGTAACAGCTCGTCGCAGCCTGGCAGCACCCGAACCACATCAACCCTATACACTATGCATGGCATCGGATTACCGTGGAACATGGGGTTGCCCGGTTGAACGATTCTGCCCTTGGCGACATCGACCAACTCGGCGCCCACAAAGTGCAGAAGAGTGCAAGGAACGTCGGCGGTGCCCTGCGAAAACATGTACAGGGCGTCAGGGACGCCCAGTCAAAGGCAAGGAGATGAAGTCATCGGCCGAGAGGCTTAGTTACTGTGATGCCGTCGAGCTCAGCTAATGTTGAGGCACCGCCAACGGCAGGCGTGCAACCGACGGAGGGGGCGCTTGCTGGCGAGGTGCCGGCCGGCGTACACCCGGGTGCATTAAGCTCCAATGCCCGTGCTGGCTCCGGAGACACGAATACCGCCTCCGCCGAAGACACCAATGGCGCCGCCGCCGGAGACACCAATGGCGCCGCCGGAGACACCAATGGCGCCGCCTGCGCGCTGTGCGAGTTGCTGGCCGTGAAGCTGGGAACCGGGGGAGGCCCCTGTTGGCCGCCTGCAATCCACGTCGTCAGCCCATGAATCAATGTAGGCACCATGGCGTTGAGCTTCGTTCCCAGTTGTTGTTCCACTTGCTCTTGGACAAGCTCCGGAATCCGCGCCACTTGTGCCTTGAGTTCTTCAACCTCGCGCGTCTGGCTTTCCGAGCTGGTCTTTTTCTCCTTCCGCACACCAGCGGTATAGTATGACCCCCATTTTGTGGACAAGCTTTTGCCGGCCACACGACTAGCTGACGTCGGCTTAGTGAGCTTATCCTTGTTTTTCATTATGTTCAACACCCTATTTAAAGGGGTGTCGAAAGGGGAGCTCTGAGACGACCCCGCGCTACTGCTTTCAGTGTCCTGCGAAAGGAACGTGAACCATTTAGAAATATTGGGGATTAATTAGAGTGCAACCACATGGAGCTAATTACGCGGGGGTGTATTTCTTACCAGAACAAGCTCAAGCGCCCTGGTCTTTGGATCCGTGGTAAGCTCCTTTGTTATCGGGTCCTCCTTCTACCGGGCCCTGACATAGTTCCTGGTCTGCTTGTCACCGCTGTATTTCTCGAAGCGGGGCGGTAGGCCTTGCTCGGCACGCTCCGCGTCCTCCTTGTCCCATATAGGCTCCGCCACTCTGTAACCGCCGGGACCGAGTTTGTGTTCCCCTAAGTTCTACTCCCGCATTTCTTTCCCCCACTGACTTGATTCGGAGGTTGCACTGCTCTCACACTTGATCTTGAACTCCTTGTACTCATTTTTGCTCATCAAAGGATATTTCGCCTTGATCTTCTCATAACTATCACCTTTATCAATCATTCTCTTCACCGCGCTTCTCCAAGTAGACTGGGCCATGCTCATCTTCGTGAGGGCGGCACTGTTCACTTTATTCCCTGAGAGGCGTGTGTTTTCAAATTCGGCGGGAAACTTGTATCGTTCGTGCAGCTTCGTGAAGAGGAGGTTGCGCAAATTCCCTCGGTCCTTATGCCTAAGGTTCTCGGTGTTGATCGAGACGGTGCTCCGGAGAATGCACCCGAGCTGAACCGAGTACCCCTTGACTATATGTTTGGGCTCCGTTGGATTCCCGTCGGAGTCCACTTGAGTGAATTCCTCCTTGAGGGTGCAGAGCGCATTCGGGTGCCGGTCCTTCCTTTGCTTCTTCGGTTGGCTGCCATCTGTGTGTGCGCCGCCATCATCAGTGGTGGCATCCTCGGCGGCACCATCCTCGGCTACCATCTGTGTGTGCGCCGCCACTCCTCGTACACGGGCGTTTTCGGGGTTCGGTTTCACCATCGAGCAGATCCTTGCGTTTCCTCCACGGGTCATCATCGCGAAGCCACCTTCGATGTCCCATGAACACGATTTTCGAAGACCCGGGATCTCTATCTAGCTGGCGATACGTTGTGTCATCCATGCACCTTACGCATCCAGAAAATCTGTGGACTACCTGCCCCGCGAGATATCCATAACCGAGATAGTCGTGCACCGTCGTGAGCAGTGCGGCTCTCATAGGGAAATATTCTTTCTCTACGGCGTCCCATGTATTGGCTGGCGTTTTCCACAGTGTGTCTAGCTCCTCCTTCAGCAGCCCCATATACAGATTGATGTCGTTCCCTGGTTGTTTCGGCCCTTCAATTAGCATACTCATGTGAATGTACTTACTCTTCATGCACAACCAGGGGGGAAGGTTCTACATCCACACAAACACAGGCCAGGTGCTATGTGTGCTTCTCTGGCTACCAAACGGATTGACTCCATCGGTGCTCGCACCCAGCACGATGTTCCTTGGATCCTTCCCAAATTCTAGGTATTCTAAGTTCAACGCTTGCCACTGGCTCGCATCCTTAGGGTGACTCAGCATCTTGTCTTTTTATTTATCTCTGGATCATTTCAGTCATCTTCCCGCTTCTTCTCCTCCCTATCCGCGTGCCAACGCAGGAGCTTTGCTACCTTAGGGTCCGCGAAATACCGCTGCAGACGAGGAGTGATCGAAAAGTACCACACCGATTTTTGAGGAGCTTTCTTCCTCTTCTTGTATCGAGTGACGCCGCACACCGGACATATGGTAGACTCCGCGTGCTCGTCCCAATAAATGATACAATTGTTCATGCACACATGGTATTTCACGTGCGGTAAATCCAAAGGACACACGATTTTCTTCGCCTCCTCGAAACTGGTCGGGCACTTGTTCCCCTTGGGAAGACGTTCGTGCCAGAATGACATGTTCTCGTCGAAGCATGCGTCGGTCATTTTGTGTTTTACCTTCATCTCCAGAGCCATGAGCATTACTTTCAGGCGGGTATCCTCGGGCCTGCATCCTTCATACAATGGAGTAACCGCATCTATCTCCAGTTGATCCATCTTGGCTTTCTCTCGGGCGGCAGCAACTGCGTTGTCCGTCTGCTTGAGAAGCAGCTCTTGAATATGAGGGTCCTGCACCCAGCCTCCATCCTCGTCTGCTCCGGCATCTTCATATTCATGATCATGCCCTTCATCTTGATCTTCCTCATCATCATGTACGACATCTTCTACATGATGACTGTGTACAGCATCACCGTCGTGATCATGTCCTGGAGATTCTTCGTCTTCTCGCCCGCCCTCGCCGCGGTGGTACTTGTCTTGTTGCCCTTCCTCATTTCTTGCCCGGCCCCATGGACGACTTCATAGTCATCTTCATCACCTTGCCACTGATAGCCATCCATGAAACCACGCAAGAGCAGGTGGTCCCGCACCTGCCCGGAATCCGGGTCCGCAATAAGGCTCTTCAGCTTGCATCTTCGACATGGACATCTTATCTCCGTCTCGTTCTTTTGAAGCATCTCGGCCTTCGCGGAGCTCAAAAACCTATTCATGATGCGTTCAGTTATCGTGCGGACCATGATCGCCTACGGGGTAGAGCAAAACGATATTTTAGAACCAAGAAAAAATTTGGCATGACCTTCCCTAAAAATAGGACCAAAAAGAATGCATAGTGCCAAAATTCTCGCCGAAACGGAAATGAATCAAAACATTCTGGCAAAATATTGGCAACTATCGCATTTCAAACACAAACATATATGCAACACCACAAACACATGCAACACCACAAACATACATAGATCTAGCTAGGCCACAAAAAGTGCATGTGCACGTTGTTGGAGCGAGCTAGGGAGAAAAAAAGTAGATCTACATCATGAAGATAGCTTTCCCCTTACTTACCTATCAAAAAAAGGTAACTTGACCACTTAATTTTGATGAATCTATGGTGGAAATGAGGTGAGGAGGAGGAGGCAGCCGAAAGCTTGGAGAAGGAGGTGGAGGGAATGAAGTGGGGAAAGTGAGTGGGTAGGTGTGGGGCTGTCCAAAATATCTTGTTGGGGTCCCAGGTTACTAATGGCACACCACCCGCAAATGCGCCATTAGTAACCCTGGTTACTAATGGCGCACCTGCAGGTGGTGCGCCATAGTAGTTTTGCAAAAAAGTAAAAATAAATAAATATATATACTAATGGCGCACCGGGTAACAGTGCGCCATTACTAGTTTAAACTAGTAATGGCGCACTGTGAAACGGTGCGCCATTAGTAGTTTTGGAAAAAAAGAATAAAAAAATTACAGTAATGGCGCACTGTCTTCCTGGTGCGCCATTACTAGTTAGAACTAGTAATGGTGCACTTCGACCTGATGCGCCATTAGTATGTATGGAAAAATGGAAAAAAAATTAATACTAGTGGCGCACCCTGTTTCTGATGCGCCATTAGTGTCTTCCACACTAATGGTGCATCACCAACAGGTGCGCCATTAGTATAAAGTAGTGGCGCACTACTTCCATGGTGCGCCATTAGTATCAATCCTATCTATAGCCCTTTTCCTAGTAGTGTAGCCACTGCCACAAACCCTAGCAAATCGGTTTCACCGATAGGGATCTCGGTCTCACCGAGATGGTATTGTAATCTCACTGTGTATGTCCATTGCCAAAATCGGTCTCACCGAGTTTGAGCAATCGGTACTACCGAGATTACAATGCAAACTCTCTGGTTAGCTTATTACCAAAATCGGTCCCACCGAGTTTGTGTAATCGGTCTCACCGAGTTTGCCTGACCAACTCTCTGGTTAGCTAATTACCAAAATCGGTCCCACCGAGTTTGTATAATCGGTCACACCGAGATTACGTTATGCCCTAACCCTAACCATATCGGTCCTACCGAGTTGCATCTCAGTCCCACCGAAAATCCTAATGGTCACTAGGTTTGCTAAAATCGGTCCGACCGAGTTTAACGATTCGGTCCTACCGAGTGTGGCAGATTATGTGTAACGGTTAGATTCTGTGTGGAGGCTATATATACCCCTCCACCCACTCTTCATTCGCGGAGAAAGCCATCAGAACACATCTACACTTCCATTACACATGTTCTGAGAGATAACCACCTACACTTGTGTTGAGCTCAAGATATTCCATTCCTACCATATGAATCTTGATCACTAGCCTTCCCCAAGTTGCTTTCCACTCAAATCTTCTTTCCACCAAATCCAAATCCTGTGTGAGAGAGAGAGAGTTGAGTGTTGGGGAGACTATCATTTGAAGCACAAGAGCAAGGAGTTCGTTATCAACACACCATTTGTTACTTCTTGGAGAGTGGTGTCTCCTAGATTGGCTAGGTGTCACTTGGGAGCCTCCGACAAGATTGTGGAGTTGAACCAAGGAGTTTGTAAGGGCAAGGAGATCGCCTACTTCGTGAAGATCTACCGCTAGTGAGGCAAGTCCTTCGTGGGCGACGGCCGTGATGGAATAGACAAGGTTGCTTCTTCGTGGACCCTTCGTGGGTGGAGCCCTCGGTGGACTCGCGCAACCGTTACCCTCCGTGGGTTGAAGTCTCCATCCACGTGGATGTACGATAGCACCACCTATCGGAACCACGCCAAAACATCCGTGTCTCAAATTGCGTTTGAATACTCCAAACCCTTCCCTTTACATTCTTGCAAGTTGCATGCTTTATTTTCCGCTGCTCATATACTCATTGCATGCTTGCTTGATATGTATTGTATGTGTTAAACTTGTGCCTAAACTCCACCTAAACTTAAGAATATTAAAAACTGCAACTGTTGGCACTTAGTGTCTAATCACCCCCCTATAGACACCTCTTCTCGATCCTTTCAGCTTGGCATAGATGATGATGACGTAGATCGTACACTACTAGGGAAAACCTTACACACAACATCTTAGCAGTAGCGCTGGACAAAATAGTGCGCTACTGCTACTTAGTAGTAGCTTGTTTAATTAAACCGCGCTACTGCTACTACTTAGGAGTAGCGCATGCTAGGAAAGCGCGCTGCTGCTAAGTTTGTACTGGGCGCAGATGGCTAGCCCAACTTAGGAGTAGCACGCATCTGCAACCACCGCTACTGCTACGCTCCATAGCAGTATCGCCTATTTTGAAAACGCGCTACTACTTACTTGCCTTATCCTCACCACATGCCCAACCCTCTCACTCACTCTCCCTCTCACTCACTCTCGCCTGCGCCGAACCCGCCGTCCGCCGCCGATGCCATGCTGCTCCTCCACCGAGGTACTCCCTCCGTCCCTCCTCCTCCCTCCTCCTCCCTCCTCCAGCCGCCCTCCTCCCACCGCCCCTCCCTCCTCCTCCTCCGGCCGCCGCCTCCCTCCTCCTCCTCCGACTGCCCCTCCCCCTCCTCCCCACGCCCCTCCCTCCTCCGATCCCACCGGCCTCC
>NC_041389.1:67080755-67162985 GCF_002162155.2 Triticum dicoccoides
CTTCCTCCTCCCTTCCCCTCCTCCCTCCATCTCTTTTTTGCTATTTTTACTGTAGTTTTTTTACTATTGTATAATGTAGTTTTTTACTGCTTTTTAGTAAGTGTTTAAAACAATTAGTAAGTAAATTAATAAAACTAGTTGAACTAGTTTATTTTTAGTAAGAACTAGTTGAATTAATAGAACAAATGTATTTTTAGTAAGAAAATTAATATAACTAGTTGAACTAGTTTATTTTTAGAACGAACTAGTTTATTTTTATTTATAGTAAGTTTATTTTTAGTAAGAACTAGTTGAATTAATAGAACTAGTTGAACATGTCACATTTGTTGTTATTTTTTTAGGTTATTTATAGTATGATACTATTCGGGGTGTATTAGTGATAGCTTATAGGGTTTTTGTTTTTGTAGAAATCTAGGAGCCCCTCCATCATCCGCGCTGTCGTCCCCGTCACCGACCCCCTCCAACCTCGAGGTGAGGCCAGCCAAATCTCCATGTCAATATGAGTACTATAAGATATGATGTAGATAAAATACTATATATATCTTGTGTTGCTCAAATAGGATATGTGGTTGCCCAAGTGGCCGGTCATGTTTGCAGGTTACACCTCCGAGTGGCCTATGTTTTGCCGGAGTGTTGATTAATTTCCGTTCTAGCAAATTTCAGGCGCTTGACATGTCCTTTTTAGCAAAGGTCATGCCGGAATTTTCCGTGAATTTTGGCATGACTTGTGCTAGAATATGTAGGAAATATCGAGTGGTCTGGGATTTCTAGAAAGATAATTAAACGATATTTCGGGTTGACTTTAAGTCTGTCGAGGCCAAAGAATCCCGAATATTGTCGTGGGGATCGTTTCTCCTTCTTCTCCTTGTGCTAGACCTTTGTTATGCACTAGGGGAAGGAGGAGTAACGACCATCACCGACGGTCGCAAATGTCAGAGAGGAATCAGTGAGAGGACGAAGAATCCCGACTGTTGTCGTGGGGGTCGCTTCTGCTTCGTTCCCCTGTGCTAGACATTTTGGTGTAATGCCCTTGGGAACGAAAGGAGGAGCGACCATCACCAACGGTCGAATGTATACACCACGTGAGTTGAGAGTTTTCAAGAAAAGACTCGACTAACTGATAGTCAACCCGTGATGAATAATAATGATCTAATTTAATTTTTGTAGTACATATATTTAATTGTACAAGTTTAATCTTTGAATTATGAACATAGGAAATGTCGTACTCAGACGATAAAGTCTCCCGGGGGAGTGCTCCTGGTGCAACGACGACCGAGGTCCGTGCGACGGGGTGCCCTCACCTGGACGAAGATTGGCGCTTCAACATTAAGCTCCAGGAGACCTTCGATGTTGAAATGGTATGGAACGACGACAAGTTTTTTTGTAATTAAGCACGACTTCAACTATTTCAACGTGTAATTTTCATCTTTTACAATTCAACTAGCTTATCCCATGCCATGCAAGACGCTATGTATTGGAGAGGATGGGTTTTAAGACCATGAAAATTTTGAAACAAAGAAAATACAGCTAAGGACCCATCATGATATGGATTTTGAAGTAAATCTGTACAATTCTCAGAGCGTAACCCATTTTGGTTGCCAAAATTGGGAAGCACTTTGCAAGATGTATGGTTTTTTTATGAGGATATGATTGTCACCATGGATCTTGGTGATCCTGACATCGAGCAAGACAATATGGACATTTGGGTCCTTGTTGATACGCTTCCGATTCTACCGCTATGTGAGTTTCTCAAACATAGTTATTAACTAATTTATATTGTTTATTTCAAAATAGTTGATAGCTTATTTCCATTGACAGCTTATTTTCATTCTTCAAACAATGTGCGGAAGATGGTAGAAAAACCCACTACACCGATGGCACCGAAATAACTTATGAGGAGAAAAATCACCTGATCACATTTTGTAAACTTCAGAATTACAATACCCATTATCATACTCCTCCAAATTATGGTCAATACGTGACACTAGTGCACGTGTTGAACCACCGTAACTTCCATGGAGATGCCCTGGTAAGATTTTTACTATTACGACATCCATGCATCTTTTGCATACTTCTAAAACTAGTACATCATTGCTTACTATGAAGTTATTACTATGTTTTTCAACAGAAAATCCCGATGGATTGTGTGCCTCATTTGATGTATCAGAATGGTCGCCTTGATGTTTTGAACATACAGCCAGGTCATCCTATGAATCTCACCTGTCCATACTGGATTTCTAAAACCGGTGAACACATGATAATCAAAGAATGGAAAAAATGTATGGACAGTCGTAAGGATGTTCTTGGAAGCAACATTGTGCGAAAGGCAAGAACTGGAGACAGGATAATCTCCATTCTCCTTAATGGAGAGTCAGGGGCTATCTTGTTTTATGCCATTTTACCTAAGAGAATATAGTAGGTCCTAAGAGAATGTAGTAGGTCCTATGAGGTACAATATGTTTATGAGAGTTGATTATGAGGAGTAGTTGTGATTATGACTAGTGACCAACTTGCTATGTGATGTCTCATTGCTGCAAACGATGATCATGAGGAGGTGTTATATGACAATGATGTATTATGAAGATAAGTCGTTAATGATATGATGATGATATTTATTATATCACCGGGAGGAAGAACCGCAGATTAGTTTCAAGTGGATGTCCATCCACTTGAAACTAGTCAACAGTTCTTTCTCCCAGTGATGTAATAACTCATTATGATGTAAAAACAATCTCTAAATTGCTGCAGTATGAAAACTTGTATGAAGTTGTATGAATACAACATGAAATAGAAAAGAATACGGAATAATAGTAGTAGCGCGTGCTGGGAGAAGCGCTACTACTAATTACCAGTAGTGCTCATTATGGAAAGTGCTACTACTAAGTTGACATAGCAGTAGCATGGTCTAACCAACGCTACTGCTAACCTTTAGCTGTAACGCCTTTTCTAGTAGCGCGGTTCCCCGCGCTACTGATAAACCCGCGCTACTGCTAGGGTTTTCCTTAGTAGTGGTAGTGTCACTTGGCTCCCGATGTTGCCGGTGGCGACCGCGTGGCGCCCTTGCTACTGTGAACCAGCCGTTTGGATGGCATGGTGACGCGACAGAGGCGCCTGAGGGCCAGCGGCTTCGTTGGGCACAGTAGCTGCATTAGCCCGCCCGGAGGTGGCGCGTGTCCTATGGTCGCGCCCATAGCGGGGGTGAACAGAGGGTTGCGATTCGCCCCAAAATGAGCATCATCACTGCGGCTGTGCCCGTTGGCGAGGAGAAGGGGTTCAGGCGGAATGATCCCTCCATCCGTACCTCATGGAGCATGGCCATTGGGATGTTGTTGATGCTGTCCTTCCCCGGTGCCTCATGCTCCTGTTTCGGCCACGGGGGAGGTGGCGAGCCGCCTGTGCCGACCATGTCCCCCGCAGCATCCACACCCTCACGAGCCCCCCATTCCCCGTGATGTCGGTGGTCGCGGGCAGTGGAGCCTTCGAGGTGGACGGGTGATTTGCAACCCCGGGCTTCCTTTTGGGCGCCATAGTCGATGACACCGTCGAAGATGAAGATGATGCGCAGTGTACGCTCTCGAGTTCATGGAAGTGATCCCCTACCTGGCCCGCCAAAGATGTTGTGGGAAACCACGGTCACCTATGGGGCCATTAGCCCCTTTTGGTTCGGCGGGGGGATGGGCACGTTGCACAAAGAGCGGAGAAGCGTCTTCGGCTGCCGTGAGGCGTAAAACCCTACTCCTGCTTGGATTGCTGGTGGATATTGGTGATTGACGTAGCACACTCGCCCGGCAAGGTTGCTCTGGGGGCGAGAGTGGCTACGCGCGTATGAACATGCGAGGGTCTAACTCCTTCTACGGTCGCCATGGGCCTCCTTTTATAGATTAAGGGGTCACCACAGTGGAAAGTCAGTCTTTACGTACTGATTAGATATGTAACAGTGCTATCATACCTAACTCTGCAGGCTCACAGAGCGCATTAAATGCGTCGCTCAATGTCACATCACACCTCGCTCGGCAGCATTGCCAGGCTATTTTGCGAGCTTCACACCTGCTTGTTTGACACGTCTCAGGACGGGTGTCATATGGAGGTGTTTGTTGTTGGAAGTGTCTATCATGTGGCAAAAAACAGCAACTTAGTCACCTTGGAGCTCAACACCACTTTGATTAATGACTTGCGTCACTTGTGAGGTGGAGCGGTGGAGTGGCTTACCCCCGCCAGCCCCCGACAGGCCTGCCAGGACGATCTGGGAGCTTGCTTACGGGGCTAAACCCAACCTTGTTGGGCTCGCCTGCCCGACAAGGTAGGTCCTTCCCTTAGTGATGCCTTGTTCCTCTGGCTCACCTTGGCCTTCTCGACTTGCACTTGGATCCTTCAAGGGAATTGATCCTCCTTGCTTGGTCTGATCTTGGTCTTGTAATCTTGTCTCCGGGCCTGTGCACAATCCGTGCAATGGGCCCAGGGTCTATTGCACCGACAATTGGTAATACTTGTTAACTTGGGTCACCACAAGTTGTGAATCTCCTCGAAAGACCAGTACTTGATTCCCAATTCTGCGGCAATCCTGAGCCCGGGAAGGATCCCTTCATACTCTACTGTATTGTTGGTCCCCTCCTGAAAGGATCGAGAAGAGGTGTCTAGAGGGGGGGTGATTAGACACTAAGTGCCAAAAGTTGCAGTTTTTAATATTCTTAAGTTTAAGTGGAGTTTAAGCACAAGTTTAACAAACACAATACATACCAAGCAAGCATGCAATGAGTATATGAGCAGCGGAAAGTAAAGCATGCAACTTGCAAGAATGTGAAGGGAAGGGTTTGGAGTATTCAAACGCAATTGGAGACACGGATGTTTTTTCATGGTTCCGATAGGTGGTTCTATCGTACATCCACGTTGATGGAGACTTCAACCCACAGAGGGTAACAGTTGCACGAGTCCACGGAGGGCCCCACCCACAAAGGGTCCGCAAAGAAGCAACCTTGTCTATTCCATCATGGCCGTCACCCACGAAGGACTTGCCTCACTAGCGGTAGATCTTCACGAAGTAGGCGATCTCCTTGCCCTTACAAACTCCTTGGTTCAACTCCACAATCTTGTTGGAGGCTCCCAAGTGACACCTAGACAATCTAGGAGACACCACTCTCCAAGAAGTAACAAATGGTGTGTTGATGATGAACTCCTTGCTCTTGTGCTTCAAATGATAGTCTCCCCAACACTCAACTCTCTCTCACAGGATTTGGATTTGGTGGAAAGAAGATTTGAGTGGAAAGAAACTTGGGGAAGGCTACAGATCAAGATTCATATGATTGGAATGGAATATCTTGACCTCAACACAAGTGTAGGTGGTTCTCTCGCAGAAAATGTGTATTGGAAGTGTAGATATATTCTGATGGCTCTCTCCCCGAATGAAGACTGGGTGGAGGGGTATATATAGCCTCCACACAAAATCTAACCGTTACACATAGTTTGCCAAACTCGGTGGGGCCGAATGGCTAAACTCGGTCGGCCTGATTCAGCAAACCTAGTGACCGTTAGGATTTTCGGTGGGACTGAGATGCAACTCGGTAGGACCGAGATGGTTAGGGTTAGAGCATAACGTAATCTCTGTGTGACCGATTACACAAACTCGGTGAGACCGATTTTGGTAATAAGCTAACCAGAGAGTTGGTCAGGCAAACTCGATGAGACCGATTACACAAACTCGGTGGGACCGATTTTGGTAATAAGCTAACCAGAGGGTTTGCATTGTAATCTCGGTAGTACCGATTTCTCAAACTCGGTGAGACCGATTTTGGTAATGGACATACAAGAGATATTACAATCCTATCTCGGTGAGTCCGAGATCCCTATCGGTGAAACCGATTTGCTAGGGTTTGTGGCAGTGGCTATGACATTTGAAACTCGCTGGCACCGGATAGAAAGAATCGGTGCGACCGAGTTTGACTTTTGGTTTAGGTGATATGTGGATGTGGGAAGGTAGTTGAGGGTTTTGGAGCATATCACTAAGCACTTTGAGCAAGCAAGCCATTAAGAAACACCTCATCCCTCCTTGATTGTATTGGCTTTTCCTATAGACTCAATGTGATCTTGGATCACTAAAATGTAAAGTGTAGAGTCTTGATCTTGAAGCTTGAGCTAATCCTTTGTCCTTAGCATCTTGAAGGGGTTCCACATCCTCTAGTCCATGCCACTCCATTGTTGAACTTATCTGAAACATACTAGGTAAAAGTGTTTGTCCAACAAGAGATATGTTGACATTAATTACCAAAACCACCCAGGGAGCACTTGTGCTTTCAATCTCCCCCTTTTTGGTAATTGATGACAACATACATCAAAGCTTTAGATAAAGATATAGAGAATAGCAAGTAAAGCTATGGAAAGACATGTAACATGCATAGGCTCCCCCTACATGTATGCAATCATGTGAATGTGGAATAGGAGCATATGAATGCGTAAACATGACAGAGTAAGCAATGTGTTACATGTATCTTGGCTATATGCATCAGAGCAAATGATGTGAATATGAGAAATGTACCTTCATGCTCATGAGTCCTTCTTCCAAACAGTATGTACATCAACAAGAATTTCTCATTCACATGATTGAGATGCATATACTTACCTTGTGGTCTTGAGTTGGCTTAGGATGGGATGAACCTGTGCAAACAAGGTTAAATAACACAGATACACCTACTGACCAGAGCAAACAAGAGAAACCACAAGAGAACCAAGACTGGGATGACATGTAGAGTGAGTACTAAGTACCACATTGAATATAGACATGTCCCCAAAGGTAAAGATATGCAATAAAATCAGAGATTTCCTTCCCTTAGATGTCTTGCTCCCCCTGAATCTGCATGGGATATTGGGAGAAGATAGGGAACAGAAAATCAGAGCAACAGAAAACAAACAACAGAGCTTGAGCTAAAGCAAGCAAACAAACATGTCTTTCCCCTCTTAAAGACATGTAACATCTCTCCTCTTGAACACCAAGCATCTGGGGTCTTTGATGATATTACTTTCTCCTTGTTGAGAAACTCTCTCCCCTGAGTATTCTCTCTTTCTCCCCCCTATAGGAAAGACTAATCTTTGATGTGATCTCTCTCTCCCCCTTTGACATCAATTTCCAAGAAGGGCTCTTTTGGACATGTGATACAAATGGGTTGGTCCTTGAGTCACAGAGCAAAGCAGCATGCCTAATATGATGCTGGTAGAGGACAAGAATCATTGAGTGGAGCTGGAGCAAACAGAAATCAGGAATAAGTGGCAAGTTGGTTTTCCTGTGATGGAATCAGTGACTTCGAGTTGTGTGCTTCAGTTGCACCGATAGATTTCGGCTGGGCCGAAGAGAACAAACCGGTGTAACCGAGTTCATCAGAGTGAAACCACTTGTCACCTCAGCTCACTAGACAAGTAAGATCTCACAAGGATATGCAAGGAATTAACTGAAAGATTTGCAATGAATTGGATGCAGAAAATGCAGAACAAAAAGAAAAGACAAGAAAAGATCTAGATGAAGTTTTTTTTTGAAAGGGGAAACAAATATGCAAGAGACAAATGCAATAACACAGAAAAGAACACAAGAGAACTTCATCTAGAGATGGTCGGTGACAAAGTCACCTATGTTAGAGTATATTGACTTAGGAGTCAAGTGAGAGCACTTGATCATAGGTCATACTCATCGTTTAAGCTCAAAATGGGGTTACCATTTTTCGTTTAAGCATCTTGATGTATTCACATCTTGTGGAGTTGCTTTGACTCATGACTTGGAGTAAAGCTTCTCTAAGATGGAATAACATACCTTGGGTGGTGGTGTTGATCTTGCTCATGTAGTTGAACTTGTGTGGGTTGCTCAAGGTTGATGTAGTTCATCAAGAGTTGGGAGCACCACTTGGAGTTTGAGTTCATCTACCTACATGGGTTAGCTTTGCAAGGAAGAGCACTTGTGCATCCAAAATAACAATCACATAGAATTTGCCAAAGGATATGTTTGAAAGGTTTCGTGCTTCCTTGTCTTCAACCACCATTGTGTAGAGACTCGGTGATGTAGAGATTGCTCAAGCTGTGAGTGAGTTGCAATCTCATAGATTTAGATTCATCCAATTACCTATATGGGTTATATAACATGCAAGGTACAAATATGTCAGAGACATATGAATAGCATCATAAGAGAAATATTGAGGATTAGTCATAGGCTCATGCCTTACATGTGTCAAATGGAGTTCCTACTCCAAGTTTGACGCATCAATGATGTTCAATTCACCTCTCAACCTGCAAAACACTTTCTCATCAAGTGGTTTAGTGAATATATCCGCCAATTGCTTATCGGTGCGAACATGCTTAAGGTTAATGTCCCCTTTGGCAACATGATCTCGAATGAAATGATGATGAACTTCAATGTGCTTAGTTCGAGAATGTTGCACGGGATTGTGAGCAATCTTAATAGAACTTTCATTGTCACATAGCATTGGAACATGTTTCACAAATATCCCATAATCTTTAAGAGTTTGGGTCATCCAAAGTAATTGAGCCCAACATGAACCAGCGGCAATGTATTCCGCTTCGGCGGTGGATAAGGATACCGAGTTTTGTTTCTTGGAAGACCAAGACACAAGAGATCTACCAAGGAATTGACAAGTACCCGAAGTGGACTTTCTATCAACCTTGTCTCCGGCATAGTCCGAATCGGAGTAGCCAACAAGATCAAAAGAGGACCTCTTAGGATACCAAATGCCAAAATTTGGTGTATGGATTAGGTATCTCACTATCCTTTTCACGGCCTTAAGATGACATTCTTTAGGGGCAGCTTGATATCGTGCACACATGCACACTCTTAGCATAATATCGGGACGAGAGGCACATAGATATAATAATGAACCAATCATAGAGCGATAAACCTTTTGATCAATCGGTTCACCATCTTTGGTCAAATCAAGATGTCCACTCGTAGGCATGGGTGTAGTCATACCTTTGCATTCTTGCATATTGAACTTCTTGAATAAGTCCTTGGTGTACTTCATTTGAGAGACAAAGGTACCTTCCTTAGTTTGCTTGATTTTCAAACCGAGAAAGAATTTGAGTTCACTCATCATAGACATCTCAAACTTCTTCGACATTAGCTTTCCAAACTTTTCACTAAAATGAGGGTTAGTTGACCAAATATGATATCATCAACATAAATTTGGCACACAAATTGTTCTCCATTAACCCTTTTAGTAAAAAGAGTAGAATCAATTTTACCAATTTCAAAGCCTTTTTCAATAAGGAACTTGGTCAAGCATTTATACCATGCTCTAGGAGCTTGTTTAAGACCATAAAGGGCTTTGTGAAGTTTGTAAACATGATTAGGTTTCTTAGGATTGACGAAGCCGGGAGGTTGCTTAACATAAACTTCCTCCTCAATTTTTCCATTTAGAAAAGCACTTTTAATGTCCATTTGGTACAAGGTGATATCACGGTGATTAGCATAAGCAAGTAAGATGCGAATGGACTCAAGTCTAGCTACGGGAGCATATGTCTCACCATAGTCCATACCTTCAACTTGTGTGTAGCCTTGGGCGACGAGACATGCTTAGTTGTGAACCACTTGTCCATCTTCATCTTGCTTGTTGCGAAACACCCATTTGGTACCAATGATGTTGTGGTTGTTGTTGGGCTTCTCGACTAATGTCCACACTTGATTTCTCTCAAAGTTGTGTAGCTCTTCATGCATAGCATTTATCCAATCCGGATCCTTCAATGCTTCTTCAACCTTCATAGGTTCAATGCTAGAGATGAATGAGTAATGTTCACAAAAGTTAGCTAAACGAGTTTTAGAGCGAGTGATTCTCCCGGTTTGGATATCATTGTAGATTTTCTCGACGGGATGATCTTTGGCAATTCTTGCGCGAACTCGTGAAAGCTTTTGCTTGGGTCGGGGTGGAACATCCTCTTCATATTGTGCTTCTTCTTGGCCTTCTTCATTGTTGACATTGTCGTTCTCTTGTCATGGTGGAGAAGGAGGTTGTTGATGTTCATCTTGGTGTACTTCCTCGTTTTCTTCATCTTGGCGTGTCCCACTTGCGGATGCTTCCGTATCAACTCTTGGTTCACCTTGTCGTGAGGTAGAAGCTTCCACTTGGACGGATGAGGTACTCTCCTACACTTCTGTTGGACGAATCTTGCCAATGGACAAGTCTTGAATTGCTTCCGAAGGGTCTTTGTCTCCTACATCAATTGGCAATTGCTCTACTTGCGAGCCGTTAGATTCATCAAACTTCACATCTACCGTCTCTTCAACCTTTCGAGTGAAATTTTTGTAGACATGGTAAGCGTGAGAGTTTGAGCCATAACCAAGTAGGAAACCTTCATGAGATTTAGGAGAAAATTTAGAACAACGATGCTTATCAAGAATGTAGCACTTTGAGCCGAATACTCGAAAATATCCAACTTGGGGTTTGTTACCGGTGAGGAGCTCGTACGCCTTCTTGCCGAGTAGCTTGTGAAGATACAAGCGATTTGTTGCATGACAAGCTGTCTCAACTGCTTCCGCCCAAAAGTGCTTTGGCATTTTGTACTCACCAAGCATCGTTCTTGCCATCTCGATAAGTCCTCTCAACAACTCCATTTTGTTAAGGTGTGTACGTAGCCGAGAACTCGTGTGAAATCCCTTCTTCGTCAAGAAAGGTTTCCACATTTGCGTTCTTGCACTCCGTCCGTTGTCGCTCCGAACCTTCTTGATCTTCACGTCAAACTGATTTTGGGCCTTCCTAGCGAAGTTTCTGAAGATCTCTTGGACCTACAATTTGTCATCAAGAAAGAACACCCACGTAAATCTTGAAAAATCATCAACTATGACTAGACCAAATGAGTTACCACCAAGACTCTTGTAGGCATTTGGACCAAAGAGATCCATGTGAAGTAGCTCGAGTGGTCTTCTTGTGGTCATGATGTTCTTCACGCGGTGACTTCCTCCAACTTGTTTCCCTGCTTGACAAGCACTACAAAGTCTATCCTTGTCAAATATGACATCTTTTATTCCAAGGATATGACCACCTTTAATAAGCTTATCAAGATTTCGCATACCAACATGACCTAGTCTTCTATGCCACAACCAGCCTTTAGAAGATTTAGCAATTAAGCAAGTTTTAGGTTGAGCCTTTTTTAGTGAAATCAACAATGTAAATATCTCCTCTACGTATACCAGTAAAGACCATTTTATGATTGTCTCAACGAAACACTTGGCAATCTACTTCAGTGAATAGGACATTGAAACCGAAATCAGCAAGTTTGGAAACTGAAAGTAAATTGTATCCAATGGGATTCAACGAGCATGACATTTTGTATGGAGCTGTCATGTGATATGGCCACCTTACCAAGGCCAACCACCTTACCCTTTGAATTATCACCAAAAGTGACATATTTTCGAGGGCCGTCGTTTTCAGCAAGCTCAAGGAACATATCTTCATCTCCGGTCATATGATCAGTACATCCACTACCAAGGACCCATTCCTTTCCTCCAGCCATGTAGCCGCGAAGATTTGTCATAAGACCAAAATGTCTCATCACATCATCAAGATCATAGTAACTATCATCATCTTCATCATAGTATCCATGTTCAACATCATCTTGTGATTGATCAATTCCTAGAGAGGGTAATTCATTAGATAAATGATCATCACAATGGTTACCTTCATAAATTCTAATAGCTTCGGATATGATATCGCTAATGATTTCAACATTTCCTTTAGCACGCATGAGATTGGTAATCATAAATAGATAATCACCAAAACTAGGATCACTAGAGTTCATCTTACTCAAATCAATAGACTTATGGAGAATTTCATTTAATTTTTCAAGGAATAATCTAGAAATCATTCCTCAAGAAATTTCCATATAGTATAGGCACAATCAAGAGTAGGCAAACTAGCAAACAAATTTTTGGGCAATCCTCTTATGATAAGATTGATGGTTCTAAGATTGCGAATCATGTCAAGATCTTCTTCGGGTGTGGGATGCAAGGGATCAATATGAGGTGCACAAGGACTAGCAATGTACTTGTTCAAGTGATATTCATTCAAAATCTCAAGCATTTCATTTTTCCACTCAAGAAAGTACTCTCCATCAAGAATAGGCACTCTATGTCTAAGACTCCCCAAAGTAGACACATCCATCTTCCTCCAAAGGTGTTTAAACCAAGGCAATGGAGACTGTGGGTGTCAAAACAGGCGGATCTCGGGTAGGGGGTCCCGAACTATGCGTCAAGGTCGGATGGTAACAGGAGACAGGGGACACTTTGTTTTACCCAGGTTCGGGCCCTCTCGATGGAGGTAAAACCCTACTCCTGCTAGATTAATATTAATGATAAGGGTAGTACAAGAGTAGATCTACCACGAGATCAAGGAGGCCAAACCCTAGAAGCTAGCCTATGGTATGATCGTGTATGACGATGGTTGTTGTATGTATGTTGTATATTGTCCTACGGACTACAACCCTCCGGTTTATATAGACACCGGATAGGTTTAGGGTTACACAGAGTCGGTTACATGGGGAGGAGATCTTGAATATCCGCACGCCTAGCTTGCCTTCTACGCCAAGGAAAGAACCTTCCGGACACGGGACGGAGTCTTCGGTCTTGTATCTTCATAGTCCTGGAGTCCGGCGGGAGATATAGTCCGGCTATCCGAACACCCCCTAATCCAGGACTCCCTCAGTAGCCCCTGAACCTGGCTTCAATGACGAGTCCGGCGCGAGAATTGTCTTCGGCATTGCAGGGCGGGTTCCTCCTCCAAGTTCTTCAAGAAGACGAGTAACACCAAAAATAGTGTCCTGCTCTGCAAAATAAGTTTCCACGTATTGCCATATAGAGAATAATGTTAACACAAATCTAATCTGCTGACGTATCTCACGATGTATCATAACATCGCGGCCAAGCCTTCTGTATGGGGTATTTTACTGTTGCATCGCCGCACGTTTAACGAGGCGGTTTCCTTGGCACGTCTTATCGAAGCAGAGATCGTGCACCCCTTTTAGCGGGATTCTCATTAATACGGACGTGGGTAACCCAACCGTGCCGTTTACCACAGCGCTTGGGAGGCAAGCGAGTTTTATTAGGCAAGTGGGGACGCATAACCGTAGTCGACCATATAAGGGGATAAGGATCCGCCCTTTCACTTTACGCCTTCTTCCTCCTCTGCCAATCCATCTCTTGCGCACTCAAGCTCCAGCGCCTAAGCTCGCCGTTCTCACCTCAACCTTCCCCTACGATGTCTGGAGCGGGAGGCAAGTGGATGGCCTCCTCCGTCACGGAGGAGCAAGTAAAAAAGTTAAGGAAAGCCGGGTACTTGTCCAAGGACATTGCCCATCGGCTTCCTGAGGGTGGTCAGCTTCTCCCCACCCCACAGCCCCATGAGAGGGTAGTTTTTCTTCCCCACTTTCTCCGTGGACTAGGGTTTCCACTCCACCCATTTGTCCGGGGTCTCATGTTCTATTACGGGCTGGATTTCCACGATCTGGCCCCGAACTTTATCCTCAACATCTCGGCGTTTATCGTCGTGTGTGAGGCCTTTCTCCGCGTCCGCCCCCACTTCGGCCTCTGGCTCAAGACCTTCAACATCAAGCCCAAGGTGGTGTCCGGCACCTAGGCGGAGTGCGGAGGCGCTATGGCCGGCAAGATGGCCAATGTCCTCTGGTTCGAGGGCTCCTTTGTGGAGTCCCTAAAGGGGTGGCAAGCCGGGTGGTTTTACATCACCGAGCCACGTGATCCAAAATGGGTCGCAGCCCCCAAGTTCAGATTCGGACCCCCCACGCGGCTCATGTCCTGGACAAGGACGGGCCTGTCGTGGGGCAACGAGGAAGAAGTGACCGGACTGCAAACATGCATCCGGTCCCTGGTGAACAAGCCAATCCGGCTTGTCAACGTGATCCAAGTCATGAACGTCCGCCAGATCCTCCCGTGTCAACAACGGGGCTTCACTTTGTGGGAATTCGACTCGGCGCAGCATCGAACCCTCAATAGGCTCTTCGACATGACGTATGAAGAAGTCTGGAAGGTGCTTTTCAAAGGCGCCGAGTGCCCCGCATCCGCTTCCGAGGATCGCGGGTTCAGCTCGCTGCGTAGCGGTAGCGAGGTAAGCTTTCTGTACTTTTGACAAGCTCGTTAAGCTCTTTTTCATAGATTAAATCCATGCGGGATCTAAACTCCCTTCACCTTTGACAGGCTTGGCGAGCGATAGCCGGACCCATCAACTGTCCGGCCCCTCTGCCCGAAGACCCAGCCCCAGCCCTTCTAACGGAGATGCTGGCTCCGGCACCTTACGTGGTGCCGGATAAGAAGGTCAAGAAGAAGGTGACCACCAGGGCTCGAAAGAGCGCCCGCAACATGGTGCTGTCGGACTCGTCCTCTGGCGAGTCTGCGACGCCCTCTCCTCACGCAAGCGAAGCGGAGGAAGAAGAAATCCCTCCCCCTCCAACGGGGGGAGGAAAGAAGAGAAAGGCCGCCCCAGCCGGGGTGGCTGAGGGGTCAAAGAAGATGAAGACCCCTCCGCCGGACTACTCCCCCGACTCCAACGAGGATGATGGGGAGCGGCCGGAAAGGACCAAGCGTCCGGCGACGTCGTGAGTATTCGGACACCAGGGTAACTCGTGATAGTCCTTTATTCGCACAGCTTTCCCTTATGTTTAAATGTAATTGTGCAGGCCGCCCCAGACCACACTCGACGATTCGTCGAGTGGTTCCCTGGACTCTTCGGACGTGAACTCTGTTCCGCCCGGCGTCTCCCCCCGCCGGACGGATGATGCCGAAGTGGCGTCCCGCTGAACTCCTGGGCAGGAGGAGATGGTCCTGGAGGAGCCGCACGGCGACCTCCCGGACTCCAGGAGTGGAGGGGATAAGTCCCTCCAGGGCACCAAGTCCGGCTCTGTGCCGGACACCGCGCTAGTCTCAACAGACCCAGTGCGTGGCGGGAAATCTCCTTCCAAGAGGAGTAAGCCGTTAGACCCGGCGACCTCTGCCCAACCAGAGGCACCGGACTATTTGATGGAGGCGCTTGAAGGCGCCACCATCGACGAGGAGCACCGTACTGTTATGAGTACGATGGTCCAAAGGGTTCAGTCCGCCAAGAGCGGGCTGAACAAAGCTTGCGCTAGCCTTCTAACAGGCTTTCAAGTAAGTAAATAATATGTTAAATCTATTACCGCATAGATAGTAGCCCCTGATGCTCTGTTCGGTGTTCGGAAAGAAAAGCCGGATAGAGGATCTAATATTTATCGCAGGAGACTAATAAAAAGGTCAAATATGCGTGTGCAGGCTTCGCTGCTGTCCACCGCCGCATTGACTACGCAGGTGGACGTCCTGAAGAAGGACCTTGAGTGGTCCGAGCGAGAGCTCGGACTTGCCAAAGGGCAGCTCAAAGAGAATGAAGGTAAGAAAATCCTCTGAATAATAAAATGTGCCCATGGAGAGGCTTGATTGCGAAAAAATAACAGGAATATGCTGCCTAATGCAGGGGCCACGACGGAGGTGGCCACCCTGAGGCAGGCGCTCACCGAGGCCGAAAAGAAAACGGCCGAGGAGCGCACCGAGCGAGAAAGGCTTGGGGTCGAATGCGGCGAGGTGCAGCAGAAGCTGCAGGATCTCATGAAGAAACATGAGGCTCTGGAGCTTGACGTGAAAACGCAAGCCACCGAGCTCACCTCTGCCGTTGAGGCCGCCAAGAATGCTAAGGCCGAAGGCCAGAAGGCTCTCCAAGAATTGGAGGAGTTGAAGAAGATATCGGCGGGTAAGGCATTCTGAATGCAAAGTAAGAATATAAAAATAAAATACCGGTTTCTTACCCGGATCCGGAGTTCTCCAGGGGCTTTTGTCGATCTTCCCCGCAGCGCGTCCGACGCCGCCGCTTTCTATCGTGCCGGAGAGAGCAGCTCGGCGGAGAGTGTGTTCTGGTTTCAGTACTCTAAGGCCGGACACCCTGTGCCCTTGAGTGACCCGCTAAAGCAGCTGGTCGAGCTCCACAAGGCGGCCGAACAGGCCATAAATGGTCTTATAGTTCGGCTGTGGCCTGGGGAGGCCCTGCCTGGGAGCTACTTCGGGCTTGTGCGGCGGCTGGTGGAGGCTTGTCCACGACTTGAAGTCATCAAGCGCTCTGCCTGCATCGAGGGTGCCCGGAGGGCCCTTGCCCGTGTGAGAGTGCACTGGGGCAAGCTGAACGGCGAGAAGCTGGTAAAGGACGGGCCACCGGTGGGGAAGGAGCATCGCAAGCCCGAGAACTACTATAAAGAAGTTCTTGCTGGAGCTCGACTTGTCGCGGATGAAGGTAGTATAGATGTAATATTGGAGTAAACTCGGTCATTTGTATCCTGTGCACTGAAAACTTATTCATATGCGCTTTCAGCAATGCTTTGAATTTAAAATATTGTTTTCTGTGTGGCCGTTTATCAATAATTGAGAGATGGCGAGTCGTCGACTTCAGCCCCCATGCAACTAGTTTTGGGGTGTTTGGGATAAACCTGAGGGCTCTTTTTCCCATAATTGGGTCCTTCGAGGGAGGCCTTCAGCACAACGAACCAGGATACCGGACTATAATGCTTGAACACTCTCACTTAGCCATTGAACTTTATAATTTTAAATTTCGGCGAAGCCCCTAGTTTGGAAGGCCGAATTCGGGGCGCTATCCACGCCTTTTAGCTGGTGTTTAGCCAGCTCTCCGCCCGAAGCGGCATAAGCCTTTAAGGACTCGAAAAAACCTCTCAAACAGCGACCGGTCTCACGGCCTATCATGACAGTCTGTTTTAGCTTTCTCCACTGAGGTGCTCACCCACATGACCTGGGGCACAATCGCAGCGGTTCTCCTAGTGCTACCTTAGCCGATAGAGCGGAACGTAAGGTACCAAAACATAGGAGCCGGGCAAACCCAACATATGACCAAAATCATGACTCGGAGCCAATGCATATAGTGCTATAAGTTCGGGGTGCCGCACTTAGGAAGGTGTGCGGACTTCTCACGTCCAGATAGAAGGGAAATAAAGCCCCTGGCGTGGTTTGCCGTACCATGGTGTACGGGTGCGATCATGTTATAAGATAAACATATATATATTCAAAAATGTAATCCAGAAAAATAGACACAAATCTATGCATTGTTTATAAAGAAGCTATTTAAAGCCTGACGGTACAAGGAGTGCGATAAGCAGGAAATACTGGACTATATAACATGTCCTGACTAGGCGCAGGCCGCTGATATTTGTAAACATATATATCGCTCAAAATAGAGACCACCTGAGAATTGGTAGTGCGGCGTAGCTTTGTCTGCTCTCCCGGGCCTTGTATCGTCTTGTGCGGCAGCGAGGCCGAATAGGTTATCCGGAATATGGAGTCCTGAAAGTAAGAAATAAAAGAAAAGTCTGGCAGCCCCTAGTACGTTTAACACCGTATTGTAGGCATGCCGCTAAAGTGCTCCCTTCCCCCGTGCCCATGGAATTTTAAGGGCATAGCTGTGTACTCGAGGTACTAATTCCGCGATGCTGCGATGGATGGGGTTGGGGCCGCATCGCTACGCCTGCTCCGATCTTGCCAAGTGGTCTTGTTGTAGGTTACTCCGGGCGCGTTTCGCACTGTCCGGCGTTTTAACGGCCGGACTGGAGAACTGCCTTGAAAGGCTACTTTGTACTTCCGATGCGAGGGCCGCCGTGTGCTACTCCGTAGTTATGGAGCGTTCGGTGTTTCCGCTGACCGTGATTACTCCTCGAGGGCCTGGCATCTTGAGCTTGAGGTATGCGTAGTGCGGAACCGCATTGAATTTAGCGAATGCAGTTCGTCCGAGCAGGGCGTGATAACCACTGCGGAACGGGACTATATCGAAGATTAACTCTTCGCTTCGGAAATTATCCGGAGATCCGAAGACCACATCAAGTATTATCGAGCCTGTGCAACTAGCCTCTACACCTGGGATAACGCCTTTAAAGTCGTCCTTGTGGGATTGATCCTTGATGGATCTATGCCCATTTTCCGCACTGTATCCTGGTAAAGCAGGTTCAGGCTGTTGCCGCCGTCCATTAGGACTCTTGTAAGATGAAATCCGTCAACGATTGGATCGAGGACCAATGCGGCAAAGCCGCCATGACGGATGCTAGTGGGATGGTCCCTTCGATCGAAAGTGATCGGGCAGGAAGACCAAGGGTTGAACTTTGGGGCGACTGGCTCCATCGCGTATACGTCCCATAGCGCATGCTTCCTTTCCCTCTTGGGAATGTGGGTTGCATATATCATGTTCACCATCCGCACTTGTGGGGGAAACCCCTTCTGTCCTTTGTTGTTTGGCGGCCTGGGCTCCCGCCCGTCATCGCTTTCCAGCCCCTTGTTTTTATGTTCGGCTCTTAACTTGCCTGCCTTCTTGAACACCCAACAGTCTCTGTTAGTGTGGTTAGCTGGCACTTCGGGGGTGCCGTGAATTTGGCACAGGCGATTGAGTATTCGGTACAAACTGGACGGGCCCTGGTTATTCTTTAAATGGCTGTTTCCGCTGACCGGATTTATGGCCTCTGAATCCGGCATTTACTGCCGTATCCTCATTACTGTCGCTGCTTACGCGGCGTTTTTGATTGTTTCGACGTGACCCTCCACTTTTGTCCTTGGTGTCCGAATTTCCGGACTTCTTCGATAAGTTGTTACAACAAGCTAGCCAGCTGTCTTCTCCCGCGCAAAAGCGGGTCATGAGCGTCGTTAGGGCTGCCATGGACTTCGGCTTTTCCTGTCCCAGGTGCCGGGCAAGCCATTCGTCGCGGATATTATGCTTGAAGGCCGCTAGGGCCTCTGCGTCCGGACAGTCGACTATCTGATTTTTCTTTGTGAGGAACCGTGTCCAGAATTGCCTGGCCGATTCGTCTGGCTGCTGGATTATGTGGCTTAGATCATCAGCGTTCGGTGGTCGCACATAAGTGCCCTGAAAGTTGTCAAGGAATGCGGCCTCCAGGTCCTCCCAAGAACCGATTGAATTTACTGGCAGGCTATTAAGCCAATGCCGAGCTGGTCCCTTAAGCTTGAGTGGGAGGTATTTGATGGCGTGCAGGTCGTCGCCGCGTGCCATGTGGATATGGAGGAGATAATCCTCGATCCAAACTGCCAGGTCTGTCGTACCATCATACGACTCGATATTGACGGGTTTAAAACCCTCTGGGATTTGATGATCCATTACTTCGTCTGTGAAGCATAACGGGTGTGCGGCGCCCCTGTATTGGGCTAGGTCGCGCCGTAGCTCGGCAGAGCTATGCATGTTGTGTTCGGCCCGGCTGGACCTGTTGTGTCCGGACTGAAAATTGTCACGTGTTGGGCGTCCGCGCGATCCGTATATCGATCTTGTCTGCCTTGCTTTGTCCTCCAATACTTGTCGCAGGTCTGGCTTGTTTTCTTGTGCCCTGGCCGAACAGCCCCGTAGTACGGTTGGCCTGAAGGTGCGGCGGGCCTCTCTGTCACGGCCGCGAGGTGGCCGATCTGCCATGTCATTTGCTTCGTCCTCTGATTGGGGAAGCGGCCTGCGTTTGGGGTAAGTTTTGGAGTGGCGCCCGAGTTCGTACTCCTCGGCCGCAAGGACATCTGTCCATCTATCCGCCAGCAAATTCTGATCAGCTCTAAGCTGTTGCTGCTTTTTCTTTAGGCTGTTGGCCGTGGCAATAAGCCTGCGTTGAAAACGCTCTTGTTCGGCGGGGTCTGGTGGTACGACGATTTCATCGTCATCGAGGCTTGCCTCGT
This sequence comes from Triticum dicoccoides, assembly GCF_002162155.2. NCBI lineage: Eukaryota > Viridiplantae > Streptophyta > Magnoliopsida > Poales > Poaceae > Triticum > Triticum dicoccoides. Next base: position 67,100,467 of record NC_041389.1, read on the forward strand.
CTTCGGAGGGAGGCATGTAGTTATCATCCTCAACCTCTCTTTCTGCCGCATTCTTGTGAAGGCTGGCTTCACCGTCTTCCCGTGTCGAGTCTTGCTGGGGTTGGTGTTCTTTGGCGGTGTCCGGGGTAGCATTGTCTCCCGTGCTGGAATCACCGTTCTTACTTTGGCGGGATTTGGAGCGGTGCCCCTGACGGCGGTGCTTGGGATGCTTTTTTGATGAGCCGTCCTCCGCTGTTCCATCGCCATCTCCGTCTTTTGGAGCGTCCACCATGTATATGTCATATGACGAGGTGGCGGTCCAGCGCCCTGGAGGTGCTGGTTGTTGTTCGTCTCCTCCTTCGTCGTCCAAGTCGTCGAAGTCTTCGGAGCCGTAGTCAACCATGTCGGTTAAATCGTCGACAGTGGCTATTAAGTGGGTGGTGGGTGGTTCTTCATCGTCCGAATCCCAACCTCGCAGTCCATAATGCGGCCTGGGCTCTCCTGATAAAGAGAGAGACTTGAGAGAATTCAGGATGTCACCAAAAGGTGAACACTGAAAGATATCCGCAGCGGTGAACTCCATTACAGGCGCCCAATCAGATTCGATCGGCAGGGGCGTAAAGGGCCCGGAGTCCGGAGAAGAATCCGGCTCCTCAGAGTAATAGGCAGCACGGAGTGCGGGGTCGGCGTTCGGCTCAACCGCCTTTAACGTCGCAGCCCCTGAGGTGACGTCCAACCGTTCTTCCTCAACGAACGCAGCGGACTCCGAATCGATGGTCGGGCCCGGAGCGTGTGCGGCCTCCAGGACACTGTTCGGGAGCAGAGCTATATCGTGCTCTTCTCGACAGTGCGGCACACTTGGCTATGGCTCGAATCCGTCGAAGATCAAGTCTCTGCGGATATCCGCCGTGTAGTTTAAGCTTCCAAACCTGACTTGATGGCCAGGGGCGTAGCTTTCGATCTGCTCCAGATGGCCAAGCGAATTGGCTCGCAGAGCGAAGCCGCCGAAGACGAAGATCTGTTCGGGGAGAAAAGTCTCACCCTGGACCTTATCGCTGTTGATGATCAAAGGAGCCATCGAACCTAAAGGCGACGACACAGAGGAACTCTCAATGAAAGCACCAATGTCGGTGTCAAAACCGGCGGATCTCGGGTAGGGGGTCCCGAACTGTGCGTCAAGGTTGGATGGTAACAGGAGACAGGGGACACTTTGTTTTACCCAGGTTCGGGCCCTCTCGATGGAGGTAAAACCCTACTCCTGCTAGATTAATATTAATGATAAGGGTAGTACAAGAGTAGATCTACCACGAGATCAAGGAGGCCAAACCCTAGAAGCTAGCCTATGGTATGATCGTGTATGACGATGGTTGTTGTATGTATGTTGTATATTGTCCTACGGACTACAACCCTCCGGTTTATATAGACACCGGATAGGTTTAGGGTTACACAGAGTCGGTTACATGGGGAGGAGATCTTGAATATCCGCACGCCTAGCTTGCCTTCTACGCCAAGGAAAGAACCTTCCGGACACGGGACGGAGTCTTCGGTCTTGTATCTTCATAGTCCTGGAGTCCGGCGGGAGATATAATCCGGCTATCCGAACACCCCCTAATCCAGGACTCCCTCAGAGACCAAAGCTCTGATACCAATTGAAAGGATCGAGAAGAGGTGTCTAGAGGGGGGGTGATTAGACACTAAGTGCCAAAAGTTGCAGTTTTTAATATTCTTAAGTTTAAGTGGAGTTTAAGCACAAGTTTAACAAACACAATACATACCAAGCAAGCATGCAATGAGTATATGAGCAGTGGAAAGTAAAGCATGCAACTTGCAAGAATGTAAAGGGAAGGGTTTGGAGTATTCAAACGCAATTGGAGACACAAATGTTTTTGTCGTGGTTCTGATAGGTGGTGCTATCGTACATCCACGTTGATGGAGACTTCAACCCACGGAGGGTAACGGTTGCACGAGTCTACGAAGGGCTCCACCCACAAAGGGTCCACGAAGAAGCAACCTTGTCTATTCCATCATGGCCGTCGCCCACGAAGGACTTGCCTCACTAGCGGTAGATCTTCACGAAGTAGGTGATCTCCTTGCCCTTAAAAACTCCTTGGTTCAACTCCACAATCTTGTTGGAGGCTCCAAAATGACACCTAGCCAATCTAGGAGACACCACTCTCCAAGAAGTAACAAATGGTGTGTTGATGATAAACTCCTTGCTCTTGTGCTTCAAATGATAGTCTCCGCAACACTCAACTCTCTCTCAGAGGATTTGGATTTGGTCAAAAGAAGATTTGAGTGGAAAGCAACTTGGGGAAGGCTATAGATCAAGATTCATATGATTGGAATGGAATATCTTGACCTCAACACAAGTGTAGGTGGTTCTCTCTCAGAAAATGTGTATTGGAAGTGTAGATATGTTCTGATGGCTCTCCCCCCGAATGAAGAGTGGGTGGAGGGGTATATATAGCCTCCACACAAAATCAAACCGTTACGCACAGTTTGCCAAACTCCGTGGGACCGAATGGTTAAACTCGGTCAGACCGATTCAGCAAACCTAGTGACCGTTAGGATTTTCCGTGGGACTGAGATGCAACTCGGTAGGACCGATATGGTTAGGGTTAGAGCATAACGTAATCTCGGTGTGACCGATTACGCAAACTCGGTGAGACCGATTTTGGTAATAAGCTATCCAGAGAGTTGGTCAGGCAAACTCGGTGAGACCGATTACACAAACTCGGTGGGACCAATTTTGGTAATAAGCTAACCAGAGGGTTTGCATTGTAATCTCGGTAGTACTAATTGCTCAAACTCGGTGAGACCAATTTTGGTAATGGACATACACAAAGAGATTACAATCCCATCTTGGTGAGACCGAGATCCCTATCGGTGAAACCGATTTGCTAGGGTTTGTGGCAGTGGCTATGAAATTTGAAACTCGGTGGCGCCGGATAGAAAGAATCGGTGGGGTCGAGTTTGTCTTTTGGTTTAGGTCATATGTGGATGTGGTAAGGTAGTTGAGGGTTTTAGAGCATATCACTAAGCACTTTGAGCAAGCAAGCCATTAAGCAACACCTCATCCCTCCTTGGTAGTATTGGCTTTTCCTATAGACTCAATGTGATCTTGGATCACTAAAATGTAAAATGTAGAGTCTTGATCTTGAAGCTTGAGCCAATCCTTTGTCCTTAGCATCTTGAAGGGGTTTCACATCCTCTAGTCCATGCCACTCCATTGTTGAACTTATCTGGAACATACTAGGTAAAAGTGTTAGTCCAACAAGAGATATGTTGACATTAATTACCAAAACCACCCAGGGAGCACTTGTGCTTTCACTTCCTCCCGGGGAAAATGCATCTGGACGGCATACTTTAGGTGCTCTCCACTGGGAACAATGAGAAGCACGCCAGCCCCTGCACCTTGTAGGGAGAAGGCACCATCAAAATACATGATCCATTTTGGGGCGCTTCCTTGCCGGGGATAACTATTTCCAGTATTTCTTCATCAGGTGTTGACGTCCATTCTGCAATAAACTCTGCCAATGCCCTGCTCAGAATCATTGATGTGCTCTCAAACTTTAGGCCAAAGTTGGATAACTCCAATGCCCACTCCACTATTCTACTGGTAGCCTCTGGGTTTCGGAGTATCCTTTGTAACGGGAAGTGGGTGACAACCGTGATCTCATGAGCTTGGAAGTAGTGGCGCAGTTTCCTTGAGGCCATGACAAGACCAAAAATCAATTTTTGAACGCCAGAATACCTGGATCTAGCCCCTTGCAACAGGGAACTGACGAATTATACTGGGCACTGCACCACCTTCTTCCTTGCCGCGTCCTTGGGGTTGTCTCCGTTGTCGTGCTCCTCTTTGTCCTGATCAACATCTGGCCTTTTCGGGATACTCTCTCTGTCCTCCCTGAGCGGGACACTTGCTGAGGCTATTATCTCCTCCACTTCCCGCTGTGCCACTAATGCTGCACTAACCACTTGATTAGTCGCTGCCATATTCCTGCGAGTTAGTTGAAGAGGGAACATAGCCTGTGATCGCGTCGGTTACCCAGCTGCTGATTGTTCCATAAGAAGACGAAGGAACTGAGGATCTGATGAGGTGACATGCGCGGATCGGGCCACGAGCCAGAGCTTGATCTCTCAGGGTTATCAGCGTTGCAGGGATGGACTCGAGCACAAGCATCGTGCAGATATGCGGAGCTATTGTCGCGGGGTAAACAGGGGATCGATCAGCAACGCAGGATGCCGCGAGATGTAATGAAGCAAGTGATAATCATGGGGAACTCATGCAAGGAGACAAGCTAGTTCGAAAAGATGCAAGGAACGACACACGCCACCGGGACGAACCCGAGCGGCCTAGGGATGATGCAGCCCGAGGGGCACCCGCAATAGAGTAAACTATATATGCAAAAAGATACATGCCGCAGGGATGAGCCCGTGCGACCTGGGAATGATGCAGCCCGAGGGGCGCTCCCAGCTGAGTAAACCGGAAAATATCACCTGGTACCATTGTCGAAGGGGTGTTGAAGTAGCTGGAGGTGTGCGCTGAAGGGGTCGCTCGTCACGAGCCACGAGGGCCCTCAGCCTCAGGAGGCTCTGGGGCTCGGGTGGTTCCTTGAGGACCGTTGCCATATCCGCCAGGACTGCGTGATGCCTGGCCTCCTGAGCTACCAAGATGCTCTATAAGCAGCGCTGGAAGGTGATAGCGACATTCGGCAGGCCAAAGGGCATGCGAACATAGCTATGAGGGGGACCCTCGCACCGGCCAACTTGCAAAGGCCAGAAGCGCTCCTGAGATGCGGCCCTATTGAGACGTGGAATGTCGATGCAGACGCGCAGCCCACCGTCCTCACCAGGATGGGTAGCTGCGCTGGGTGGTGGGCGGCGGTCGCCGCGTATGTCCCTTGCCTCCTGAAGCTCCTGGGTGGTCTTGGTGATGAACTCCTGAGCACCAGGCACTCCTTGCGTAGTGCCTGCTTGGGGGAAGCGTGCGGCGGAGCACGCCTCCACATGGTGCCTGAGCACCTCCCTCGTGATGTTGGCAAGGTCTGAGGCCCTCCAGAAGAGAGCCCCCGAGCTTTGCCCGAGGAGGGTGTCGGGCGCGCCTTCATATGCGAGGGAGGGAGGTGGCCCATCTGTGGGCGCAGGTCTTGAGGTGGTGCTACTGGAGATGCCACTCTCTTGAGGCCCTTGGCGGAGTAGATGCTTCTTATTCTTAGGGATGGCCTCAGGAGGGTACATGGTGCCTTTGTTGTCGGGGTCCTCAACCGCAGTTACTTGGAAGGCACGCTCGAGGGAGCACAGCGCATCCTTCTCATCACAGGCAACCACGATGATACCGCCGGTCCCTGGCATCATGAGTACATTGTACCCGTGATGGGTCACCGCCATGAACTTGGCCAGAGCTGGATACCCGAGGATGGCGTTGTAGGGCAGGAGAATGTGGGCGACGTCGAAGACAATGAGCTCTGTGTGGTAGTTATCACGTCCGCCAAAGGTGACAGGGAGTCGGATCTGCCCTATCGGGGTGGTGGAGCCATCGGTCACTCCTGAGTAGGGCTTGGTTGGCTGTAGCTGATCGTAAGGCACCTGGAGGCGATCGAACATCTCGACGGATAGGACAATGAGCTCCGCGCCGCTATCGATGAGGGTCTTGGTGACTTGGACGTTGCTGATGATAGGCGAGCAGAGCATAGGGAGAGCGCCAGTGGTCGCTGCGCACTTGAGCTAGTCGGATGAGCTGAAAGTAATGGCGTACTTGCACCACCTGATCGGGCGTGTGGCCTCAAGCCTAGGGAGAGCCGCGTTCACCTCTCGGGCGAACAACTTGAAGATGAGTTGGGAAGCTGGGTCCTGGGCACCGCCCAAGATGCAGGCGATGGCGCACGGCTCTTGGAAGCCCCCAGCCCCCTCGTCCTGATGGTGGTTGGCGTTCCTCCTTGGCGGTGGCGGCAACGGAGGGAGGACAGCATTGCCCTGGGCGCCCTCGAGGCCCGTCCAGGCGCCCTCGCGAGGCCCGTCCTGCCAGCGGTCCTCCCGAGGCCGGTCGCGCGACTCCTGGCGGGGGCCGCAGTCGTCCCAGCGTACTCTGCTTCTTCCTCCTCCTCGGCCATAGCCCTAGTTGTTGCGCTCGGGCCGTCGACCGAAGCGTCCGTCACGGATGGCCCTGAGCTCTTGGCAGTCGTTGGTGTTGTGATTGTGTACGTTGTGGAAGGCGCAGAACGGACAGCTGCTCTTGGACGACTCGGGCTGGTCCCGGCCGTGCTTCATCTCCGGCTCGATTGCGAGCACGGCCACTCCCTTACGCTTCATGTCCTTGGCCTTGGCTTTCTTCTCTTATGGGTCGGACAGGGAGCTCGAGGAGGGAGAGGCGCCCCTCCTCAGCTCTGGCGCACTTGGTCGCCATGTTGAACATCTCTAAAGCCATGCACATGTCTTCATGGATGGCGAGCTCCTCCTTCATCTTGACGTCGCGGACACCGTCAAAGAATGCTGAGATGATGGCCTCGTCCGTCACCTTGGGAATCTGGAGGCGAACTTTGTTGAAGCGATGGATGTACTTCTGCAGGATCTCTCCCGTCTGCTACTTGATGCGGCGCAGGTCACCCTCGGCCAGCGGGCGGTCGCGAGTGCCCTGGAAGTTGGCGATGAAGCGGTCACACATCTCACCCCAGGAGGAGATTGACTCCGGGGGAAAATTCAGGAGCCATGAGCGAGCACCATCTTTGAGAGCCATGGGAAACCAGTTCGCCATGACCTTCTCATCATCGTTGGCCGCCTTGATGCTCAGCTCATAGAGCTGTAGGAACTCTGCAGGGTCGGGGGTGCCGTCGTAGCGCGGAGGCAGGTCTAGCTTGAACTTGCCTGGCCAGACGATGCTGCGCAGCTTAGGAGTGAAGGCGCGACAGCCTGTTGTGGCCACCTACGCCCGTCGTGGGGGCGGAGCTTGGTATTGGTGTCCTCGCGCTGCCACCGCGGGTGGCGTGCGGTCTTGACGCGGCGGCGCTGGGAGTGGAGGAGCATTTTCTTGCGGTCGGGGAACTTATTGGCAGCTTCCTTCTTCGCGCGCGGGCACCCGGCACAGCGGGTCATGCCGAGGGGCCGCGCGCCTTGGTGCGAGGATGCCGTCTTGGTGCGGAGGTGGCGGAGGCGCTCCGTGAGCTACATAGCCCGCAGCTGGGGGAGGGCGAGGCAGGGAGAGGGATGGTACGGGGGAGCCCCCAGCGGCGCTGACAAGCTCGGCGATGCGGTCTAGCCAGTCCTCGTGGAGATTGTCGACTGGGTGGTAGCGCAGGAGCTCGCGTGCCATGAGAAGCACGGCCTGCGCATCCGTAGGCGTGTGACGAGCGTGGGATGATGAGTCGGACGGAGTTAGCGACGGGGTGGCAGTGCGGCCATCTCGCTGCACAGAGGGGTGCAGCAATGATGCTTGCTGCTCGTTTCCCGCCGGGCCGGTGGCAGCGTTGGCGGCGGGTGATGGAGAACGACAGGGAGGCCCGCCGACAGGGGCTGTCTGAGTGACACGAGCGGCCAGGGCGGCCCGGTGCTCAGCGCGGGCTCGGCGTGCGTCCGCCATGGATGTGGTGGAGCAGTGGAGCATGGATCGACAGAAGAAAAGCTTCAGTGCCCCCCTACCTGGTGTGCTAAATGTTGGATTACGGGTTCCGGCAAAACCCTTGAGGTTCGAACTCTGGGGTGCGCATGAAGATCTCTCTCCCCAAGCCCACTCTCACCGCGATTCCAAGGCCTAGCTCGCCAAACCCAAGGAACAAGAGACACAAGAGTTTATACTGGTTCGGGCCACCGATGTGGTGTAATACCCTACTCCAGTGTAGTGTGGTGGATTGCCTTGTGGGCTGAGCTTGAGCAAGTACAAGGTAAGAACAGCCTCAGGAGGAGAGGTGTTCTTGGGCTCTATGAGCTAGTGAAGGTTCCGATCCCCTTCCTATGGTGGTGGCTAGTCCTATTTATAGAGGCCCTGGTCCTCTTCCCAAATGTTTAGGCGGGAAGGGATCCCACAAGGGTCAATTCGAAGGGGGACAGCTAGTACAAGCTATCCTGACAAAAGGTGGTCTTCGCCTACCAAAGGCTCTGGTGGTGACGCCGTCGTGGGCTCCGCGGTGACCTCCGTCCTGCTGTCTTGCCGGTCTTTGTCTCGTTGCACCGATATGGAAACCTTTGCCTGATGCCTTGGGACTCCTCGCCTGCGCCTGCCCCTTTAGCACCTAAGAGGCAACTGGTACTCCGCGCCTGCTGGCACCCGCCTGGCCTTGGTCGTCACGGCTCAGGTCACGGAAACCTCACGAGGTGCACCCTGCCTTGATATCTTTGCTCCTCGCGAGCCTGCCTAGTGAGGTTGCCCATGAGGAGGTCTTGTGTCGTCCGCCTCATGAGGCTTCGCCCCTCGCGAGGGTCTTGAGTGTTTGTCGATGAAGATGGGGCCATACCAGGCCGCTTAGTGGAGCCACGCTGCGGGCCGCAGGCAGGCAAGTCTGGGGACCCCCGTTCCCAGGACGTCGACAGCGTCCCGTAAGATATGTTAAGTGATTAACATAACAACTACATGTGCATATTTGTTGGAGTAAATTACAGGGGAGGGAAGGGGTGGAAATATTGCTGGTCACAACGGATTGGACGAGCATGGGGGGAGGAGAGTCATGCATGCAGATTTTTTCCACACGGGGTGGAGTGGTGGGACTGCCGGAGGGAGAAGGAGAGTCAAGCAGGCGTTCAGATTTCAAGGTGCACTAAATTATTGCATGCAATGATTAAGGCTGGCCATAGTGGTGGTAATGTGGTATCTTACTAGCTGGTATCATGCACATGGGAATAGAAAACATGCTGATGTGGCAAAGAATTAAAGAAGAGAGGGGGGTTAGAGTAACATAGGTAGATACCGTATCATGTTAAATACTATGCTACTTTGTGTCATGCATGGCACTATAAAGGTAGTCTCGTATCATACACTAGCATCATGCACATGGTACTAGTATATGATACTTTCTACTATGAGTAGCCTAAAGAGAATATTAACTAATATCTACTCTCTGCTCCTATAAAAAGCAGAGTTGGTGATGATGGTGTGCCTGCCATCCTGCAATATAGGTCGTCCGATCTATATCTAACGGATAGGAAGGAAATTATGACAGTTTACCCGCACTCCTCTCCACATTTGCAGATAAGGCCTTCCCCTGTTCAGATGTTCCGTGCAATGCACGGGCATCTTGCTAGTGCACGTAAAAATCTTTGTCATTTACTAGTGTTCATGCATGCATGCAATGCGATAATGCATTGGTAAACACATTTTTTTTGTGAAGAACGAGAGCATTAATTGAGTACTTTTGCAGACTACAAAAACTATTCCATCGCCTCTATCTTGGTAAAAGTAGGTGAAAATTTTGAATCGAGCCTTTTAAACTAGAAGGGAGGTAGTAGTACTCTAATAGCTAACCTTGTTGTGATGACTAGATAGGACATGGCACGCACCTGGATGGAGGAACTAGTCTGCATTGTGCACATAAGTTTTGTCTGAAGTCAATGTACCTCTACTTTGACCAAAATTATAGAAAAATGTATCGACATTCACAATGTCAAATCAATATTTTATACTCATTATAAAACGTAGTTTCATAAAATGTATATTTGGTATTGTAGATATTGATAGTTTTAGTATAAATTTGGTCAAAAACTTTGCAAACTTTGACTTGACACAAATCTTATGCGGAGTAAAAAGGACCAGAGGGAGTATCATGCATGCGGAGTAGGCAAAAAAATTGCTCATTTATAGCCGTCCGAAGTCTCAAAGGGCGCGACCGTGCGAGGGAGGCGAAGGTCGTGGGAGGCAGGACGGTTGACGGAATTAAGTGAAGTTACATGCACGCGACGGCATGGCGTGCAAACACGCATAAGCTATATCGTCAGGCCTACGATATGGGTCTAGTACACATGACATCTAGTGGGTCCCGCATCATCTACCTTGGTTGGTGAGATTTTTAAATTGAGCCCAATAAACCGGAAAGGAGGTAGCAGTACTCGAGAACTCTTTGGGGCCATGCGGCCGTTTATCCACTGGGCAAGCTACCACCCCACGCCGTTCGCACGCCCTACTCGTCCCCGTCTTCTACCTTACAATAGTTCGCTCCCAGTCGTCCCATCCTTTCACATTACACCAGTTCAACTTCTCCTAACCCGCCTCCAAAATCCAAGGCCTCCCAAATCTCCATGATCGGCGGTGAGTACAAGGTTAGAGTCATCACCGGCGATGAGTTCATTGTTATCTACACCCGTAGATCCACGACGGTGGATGATGCCTTGCTCGCTTCCTATGCATGTTCAAATGTTCAAAGGATGAGTGGGTCGCTGGGCTAGATGTTGAGTACACCATAGTCCTGGAAAGCGAGAAGATTCTAAAGGAGGCAAAGAAGAAGAAGCCCGTCGTGATCCAGGTTTGTGTACATAACGTATGCTTGGTCTACCACATATTCCATGCAGACGTTGAGTGCCAAGATTTTAAGAACTTCCTCAAGGACGAAATAGTGAATTCTTTACTTTAGACTTTAATTAGGAACGACAGGAGTGTCCTGGGTCGGATAGGCCTTGTTGTAGGCCAGCCCTTCGATCTCCAGAAGGCAAGCCTGGTGTCCTCCTCTCAGTCTTCAATGCTGACCCTGGCAGCAGCCATGATTGATCCTTCGTACGCTCAACTGAAGAAACCTCACCACAAGTTTCATCATCCATGGGAGTCGAAGACAATAGATGAAGATCACATCCTACACGCGGCAATGGATGCCTACCTTTGTTTAAATATCTACAAGGGCTGGACGAAGAAGTACAGCTTAGTGTCCGGTTCAAGCAAAGAAGCATACGAGTGTTGGGTGTGGAACGCAGTTCATCGGAAAAAATGGATCGTGCCAGGGGTTAAACGGATGGCAGGGGTGGGGGAGCATGGCGGCGGCATGCGGTTCAGGAGAGGGCGGGGCGGCGGTGGCAGGCGGTTAGGCGTGTGGCGGGCTGGCGGCTCGATGCCTGAGAGAGAAGATGAACAGTGCCTCAATTTCGGAGGTTGAAGAAGCCCTTCTAGCCATCCATGTTGCATCCAACGGCTCATAAGAGTCGACTGACCCAAACTGCTCCTTCAGATTGCAGGATCCATGTGGCATTCAAGGTCTCGAAGGTAGATTCCGCGTCCGCACCCAGTCTGCAGGCTCGGCGCTGCTACCTATTGAGCACTGTGTTGGTTTTCCCTTGAAGAGGAAAGGGTGATGCAGCAAAGTAGCGTAAGTATTTCCCTCAGTTTTGAGAACCAAGCTATCAATCCAGTAGGAGACCACACGCGAGTCCCACGCACCTACGCAAACAAACCAAAACCTCGCAACCAATGCGATAAAGGGGTTGTCAATCCCTTCACGGTTACTTACGAGAGTGAGATCTGATAGAGATAATAGGATAATATTTTTGGTATTTTTATGATAAAGATGTAAAGTAAAATAAACGGAAATAGAAATAGCAAAGTCTTGGAAGATTAATATGATGGAAAATAGACGCGGGGGCCATAGGTTTAACTAGTGGCTTCTCTCAAAATAGCATAGGTATTGCGATGGGTAAACAAATTACTATCGAGCAATTGACAGAATTGAGCATAGTTATGAGAATATCTTGGTATGATCATGTATATAGGCATCACGTCCGTGACAAGTAGACCGAAACGATTCTGCATCTACTACTATCACTCCACACATCGACCACTATCCAGCATGCATCTAGAGTATTAAGTTCATAAGAACAGAGTAACGCATTAGGCAAGATCACATGGTGTAGAGGGATAAACTCAAGCAATATGATATAAATCCCATCTTTTTATCCTCGATGGCAACAATACAATACGTGCCTTGCTGCCCCTGTTGTCACTGGGAAAGGACACCGCAAGATTGAACCCAAAGCTAAGCACTTCTCCCATTGCAAGAAAGATCAATCTAGTAGGCCAAACCAAACTGATAATTCAAAGAGACTTGCAAAGATAACCAATAATACATAAAAGAATTCAGTGGAGATTCAAATATTGTTCATAGATAATCTTGATCATAAACCCACAATTCATCGGATCTCGACAAACACACCGCAAAAGAAGATTCCTTCGAATATATCTCCAAGAGAAACAAGGAGAACTTTGTATTGAGATCCAAAGAGAGAGAAGAAGCCATCTAGCTAATAACTATGGACCCGAAGGTCTGAAGTAAAATACTCACACATCATCGGAGAGGCTATGGTGTTGATGTAGAAGCCCTCCGTGATCAATGCCCCCTCTGGCGGAGCGCCGGAAAAGGCCCCAAGATGGGATCTCACGGGTACAAAAGGTTACGGCGGTGGAAATAGGGTTTCGGCTCCTCTCTGATGTTTTCCGGGTATATGGGTATATATAGGAGGAAGAAGTACGTCGGTGGAGCAACATGGGCCCCACAAGGGTGGAGGGCGCGCCCAGGGGGGTAGGCGCGCCCCCTACCTCGTGCCTTCCTCGGTGATTTCTTGATGAGGACATCAATACCATTGTTACACCCACAGCCCCTACTGTTACATATAATGGACCAATTACTAGAGCTCGCGCACGCCAATTAAATTACCAGGTACTTTCGTTTCTTGGTAATGATTCTAATGTTCATGAGAATATGATGCTGCCTAAATTGGATACATTTGTTTTGCTTACAAATGAAGGGCCTAGCTTGGAGAAGGATGAACATTGGAGCAAGATCAAGCATGGACTTGATGGCATGCGCAAGGGGAACAAGAACGGAGTGAATGAAGCCACCATAAGGAGTGAATGAAGCCTTGGACGAAATATACAAGATGCCACTTCATAAATTTCGTCCAGAGGCTATTCTAGGTGCTGCGTCACCTTATTATTGGGCCAGGCCCATGTAATTTCGAAATACATAAGTATAGGCTGTTTTTAGAGTCCGTATGTGTGGGGAAACAAGAGATAGGGTTGGTTTCGGACCCCTTCCCCAAGGGCCACGAAATTCCCCCCTCTTCCTCCATATATACAGCCCTTAGGGCACCGTTTAGACTTTGGGTTTTGTTTAGATCAGAAGTTCGCCATAGCTGCAACTTCGCATACTTCGTTTGTGTTCAACGACCAGACCAAGGTGTCACAGAACCCCACCTTCATTAATAAAGCTTTCCTCTTTTATTCGCAATATCCAGATTGCAATCTTAGTTTCTTGCTTGTTCTTCGTTTGCTCGCAGGAAATAGACCCTCGTGATCAGGTTGATCGTGCTCTGGCGTGGTCAATAACCCCTCGGAAGTTGGTTTAGCGATTGCTAAGGCGCGACGTCTTCGCACGTTCGTAGTCGGATCCTCAAAGTCGACTCCCACAGAAAACGATTGCTATCTCATCGAAACATCGGGACACCTTTGCCTCTATCAAGTGGTATCAGATTTCCAGGTTGCTCGGTGAGATTTTACAGTTTTTCATAGTTTAGATCGAGTCTGTTCTTCATACCTATAGTCCACGAAAAAGCCAAAAAAAATTAGGGTTAGTTCATCCCATCTGAACCAATCTGAGCCTTTGCATAATCTTTTCTGTATTTGCTTTGTTGAATTTGCGGTTGCATCGTCGTGTCAAGTTGCTGGTCTTAGCGTTTAGTCCTTTAGAGTTTCGAGTTCTGTTAACAGGTTGTCACGTCGCCGCTGCCATATATCACCATCGCATCACCATCATCGCCGCTGCCATATACCACCACCACATATTCACCGCCAATCCGAGTCCATATACGCCACCACATATCCGCCGCCATCACGCCACTCCGAGTACACCTGCAACATATATCCGCCACCAGTCCGATTTCCACCAGATTCATCTCCGCCACCAGTCCGAGTTACACCAGATTCATCTCCGCCACCAGTCCTATTCCGAGTCCAGTATTTTGTTACTCTGTTTTGGATTTCTTGATCACGCCATACTCCGAGCCGTGACAGAGAAGGACTCCCCAACTTTCGTGCTACCCGCAGAAGAAAAATAGTTCCAAACTCAAAAAAAATAAGTCTGGAAAATTCTGGCTAGGCAGTTTTTAGGCCATTTGTAGACTTTTTCGAAAAAAAATTGTTGCGGAGCAAAAAAAAAGGAAAAAAAGTGCAAAAAAAGTGAAAAAAAAGAAAAAATTTCAGAGTGTGCTCCTCCCTTGTTTACGTGCAGCGCCGTGATTTTGTTAGTGTTCTAGGCTCGCGTCTCTAGTACGGTCTAGTCTAGGACCAGCACAGTACCGTCGTTGAGCGTTTATTCAACTTTGCATCTCTGAATTGATTATTGTTGACCCTTTTTGCTACCATATTATAAGCCTTCCCAGCTCCACATACATCTACATCGTGCGTTTGACTCTGCCTGGTAATCGCTCTATCCAAGCTTTGAGAGTTTTGACTACATCGGTTGCCGATCACCGCCTGCTGCTGGGTAAGAACTGGTAAGAATTTGAGATTTGCTTGACGGATTTGTGACTGTTCACCACACCACCACCACCACTTCCTTGTAGTCTGTAGAATCATATTCTTGTGTGTTTCTATTGCTGCTAACCATGGCAGGATCACAAGCCGACGAGACTGACTGGGAGAACATGACAAACAAAGCGTTACATGATAAGTTTCAGCAAATGATGAGTGGACAGGTGGAAGATGTGCTAAATAGATTTGAAGAGGCCATGGAGAAGATAGATGGCATTGAGAAGGCGTTCGAAACAAAGCTTGATAACAAGTTCAATGAATTGCTCGCGCGTCTACCACCACCACCACCGGCTGCACCTAACGCACCTCTACAACAGCAACAACGACTACCTCCTCATCGCGAAACAGCCCTCCGCCGAGCGACCCGTGTCCCTCTTCAGCCTGGCCAAGCTGCTGGTGCTGCTGTTGATACTTCTGTGGCTCCTGCTGCTGATGTGGGGGAGGATGATTATGTGGGAGATTACGAGGATGAGGTTGATGAAAATCAGAACTACGTGCAACCACCAGCACCACATCCACCAAGTCGTCCACATGCAAATAATGGTAATGTTAGGGCTCCCCCTCAGGTACGAGATCATGACCATCTCCCTAAACTGAAATTGAATATTCCACCATTTGAGGGTAGATACGTTCCTGATATATATCTTACTTGAGAGTTAGAAACTGAACAACGATTTACATGTTTACAATATCCTGAGGAGAGACGTGTTCCTGCTGCTATTTGTGCTTTCACTAGCTTTGCATGTGTTTGGTGGTCTGAACATTGTAGATTATATCCTGTTCCAGCTACTTGGACTGCTTTGAAAACTGCTATGCGTACTCGTTGGGTTCCACCATATTATCAACGTGAATTACTTCAAAAATTGCAGCGCTTAAGACAAGGCAAAAAATCGGTAGAAGAATATTATCAGGAATTACAAACTGGCTTGATTAGATGTGGTATTGTTGAGGAGAATGAAGCTATGCTTGCACGTTTTCTGGGTGGATTAAATAGAGAGATTCAGACCATTCTAGACTATAAGGATTATAATAATATCTCTCGTTTATTCCATCTTGCTTGTAAAGCTGAACGTGAAGTGCAGGATCGACAGGCATTGGCGCGAACTAACTTTTCTGCAGGTCGACCTTCATCATGGACACCACGTGCATCAACTACTTCCACACGTTCTGCTACACCGGCACCTCCGTCGGCTGCCACCTCCAACCGTGATACAGTAAAGCAGGCACAATCACCACTATCTGCCAAGAGCACACCTTCTGGGCCTGCAAAGAGCTCTTCTTCATCCATGGCATCAACAGGGCAAACACATGATATTATTTGTCGACGTTGCAAGGGTGGAGGTCATTATGCGAGAGAATGCCCATCTAAGTGTGTGATGATTGTTACTGAGGATGGTGGGTATGAGTCCGCTAGTGACTATGATGAGGAGACTTTGGCTCTTATTACACATGAAGAACATGGAGGAGATGATTCTGATCATGAGATGCAATACATGGCTGCTGAAGATGCTGACAGGTATGAATGTTTAGTTGCTCAACGTGTTTTGAGTGTGCAGGTTACACAAGCTGAGCAAAATCAGAGGCACAATTTGTTCCATACAAAGGGAGTTGTGAAGGAACGTTCTATTCGCGTCATCATAGATGGAGGGAGCTGCAACAACTTGGCTAGCATGGAGATGGTGGAGAAGCTTTCTCTCACCACACGACCACATCCACATCCTTACTACATCCAATGGTTCAACAACAGCGGCAAGGTTAAGGTAACACGTACTATTCGTGTGCATTTTAGTATCTCTACATATGCTGATTATGTTGATTGTGATGTGGTACCTATGCAAGCATGTTCCTTATTACTTGGTAGACCATGGAAATTTGATAAAAATTCTGTACACCATGGTAGAAACAATCAGTATACTCTTGTTCATAAGGATAAAAATATTACTTTGCTTCCTATGACTCCTGATTCCATTTTGAAAGATGATATTAATAGAGCTAATAAAGCAAAACAGGATAAAAGTAAGAGTGAAAATCAGATTGTGGCAAAAGAATTTGAGCAACAAATGAAGCCTAATAATAAACCATCTACTGTTGCTTCAGAAATTAAATTGAAAAGCGCATGTTTACTTGCCACCAAATCTGATATTGATGAGCTAGATTCTAGCAAATCTGTTTGCTATGCTTTTGTGTGCAAAGAGGCATTATTTTCATTCGAGGACGTGCCTTCCTCTTTGCCCCCTGTTGTCACTAACATTTTGCAGGAGTTCGCTGACGTCTTCCCACAAGACGTGCCACCGGGATTACCACCTATTTGAGGGATTGGGCATCAAATTGACTTAATTCCCGGTGCATCGCTACCCAACCGTGCACCATACCGTACCAATCCAGAGGAGACGAAGGAGATTATGCGTCAAGTACAGGAGCTGCTCGACAAAGGTTATATATGCGAATCTCTTAGTCCTTGTGATGTTCCTATTATACTAGTGCCTAAAAAGGATGGTACGTCGCGTATGTGTGTTGATTGTAGAGGCATTAATAATATTACTATTCGTTATCGTCATCCTATTCCTAGGCTAGATGATATGCTTGATGAATTGAGTGGCTCTACAATACTCTCCAAAGTTGATTTGCATAGTGGATACCATCAAATTCGTATGAAATTGGGAGATGAATGGAAAACAACATTTAAAACTAAGTTTGGTTTATATGAGTGGTTAGTCATGCCTTTTGGGTTAACTAATGCACCTAGTACTTTCATGAGACTGATGAACGAAGTTTTACGTGCTTTCATTGGACGATTTGTGGTAGTCTATTTTGATGATATACTGATTTATAGCAAATCTTTGGAAGAACATTTGGAACATTTACGTGCTGTTTTTAATGCTCTACATGATGCACGTTTGTTTGGTAACCTTGGGAAGTGCACCTTTTGCACCGGCCAGTGTCTTTTCTTGGCTATGTTGTTACTCCACAGGGAATTGAAGTTGATAAAGCCAAGATTGAAGATATTGAGAGTTGGCCGCAGCCCAAAATGGTCACTCAAGTGAGGAGTTTTCTTGGACTCGCTGGTTTCTATAGGCGTTTTGTGAGAGATTTTAGCACCATTGCTACACCTCTCAATGAGCTTACAAAGAAGGATGTGCCTTTTTTTTGGGGTACCTCACAGGAAGAAGCCTTCACGGTATTGAAAGATAAGTTGACACATGCTCCTTTACTCCAACTTCCTGACTTTAATAAGACTTTTGAGCTTGAATGTGATGCAAGTGGAATTGGATTAGGAGGTGTGTTATTACAAGATGGCAAACCTGTTGCATACTTTTCTGAAAAATTGTGTGGGCCTAGTCTGAACTATTCTACTTATGATAAAGAATTATATGCTCTTGTTCTGACTTTAGAGACATGGCAACATTATTTATGGCCCAAAGAATTTGTTATACATTCTGATCATGAATCTTTGAAACATATTAAAAGTCAAGCTAAACTGAATCGTAGACATGCTAAATGGGTTGAATTCATTGAGACTTTCCCTTATGTCATTAAACACAAGAAGGGTAAAGAAAATGTTATTGTTGATGCTTTGTCTCGTCGCTATACTATGCTTTCACAACTTGACTTCAAAATATTTGGTTCAGAGACCATCAAAGATCAATATGTGCATGATGCTGATTTTAAAGATGTAATGCAGAATTGTAAGGAAGGAAGAACATGGAACATGTTCGTTGTTAATTATGGTTTTGTGTTCTGTGCTAACAAGCTATGCATTCCTGCTAGCTCTGTTCGTCTTTTGTTGTTGCAGGAGGCGCATGGAGGAGGATTAATGGGACACTTTGGCATGAAGAAGACGGAGGATATACTTGCTACACATTTCTTTTGGCCAAAGATGAGACGGGATGTTGAGCGTTTTGTTGCTCGCTGCACTACATGTCAAAAAGCTAAGTCACGACTCAATCCTCATGGTTAATATATGCCTTCGCCTGTACCTAGTGTTCCTTGGGAGGATATATCTATGGACTTTGTTTTAGGTTTACCTCGAACAAAGAAGGGGAGGGATAGTATATTTGTTGTCGTGGATAGATTCTCGAAAATGGCACACTTTATACCATGTCATAAAAGCGATGATGCTGTTAATGTTGTTGATTTGTTCTTTCGTGAAATTATTCGCTTGCATGGTGTGCCAAATACTATTGTTTCAGATCGTGATACTAAATTTCTTAGCCACTTTTCGAGATGTTTATGGGCTAAGTTGGGGACTAAACTGCTTTTTAGTACTACTTGTCACCCCCAAACTGATGGACAAACTAAAGTAGTCAATAGAACATTGTCTACTATGCTTAGGGCTGTTTTGAAGAATAATAAGAAAATGTGGGAAGAATGCTTGCCTCATATTGAATTTGCTTATAATCGTTCATTGCATTCCACTACTAAGATGTGCCCTTTTGAAATTGTGTATGGTTTCCTACCTCGTGCACCCATTGATATGTTGCCTCTTCCATCTTCGGAGAAGATTAATTTTGATGCTAAACAACGTGCTGAATTGATCTTAAAAATGCATGAGTTAACTAAGTACAACATTGAGCGTATGAATGCTAAATATAAACTTGCTGGAGATAAGGGTAGAAAACATGTTGTCTTTGCACCTGGAGATCTTGTTTGGTTACATTTGCGTAAGGATAGGTTTCCTAATTTGCGCAAATCAAAGCTAATGCCACGTGCTGATGGTCCATTTAAGGTGTTAGAGAAAATAAATGATAATGCATATAAACTTGAGCTGCCTGCAGATTTTGGGGTTAGTCCCACTTTTAACATTGCAGATTTGAAGCCTTATTTGGGTGAGGAAGATGAGCTTCCGTCAAGGACGACTTCATTTCAAGAAGGGGAGGATGATGAGGACATCAATACCATTGTTACACCCACAGCCCCTACTGTTACATATAACGGACCAATTACTAGAGCTCGCGCACGCCAATTAAATTACCAGGTACTTTCGTTTCTTGGTAATGATTCTAATGTTCATGAGAATATGATGCTGCCTAAATTGGATACATTTGTTTTGCTTACAAATGAAGGGCCTAGCTTGGAGAAGGATGAACATTGGAGCAAGAACAAGCATGGACTTGATGGCATGCGCAAGAGGAACAAGAACGGAGTTACAAGTGATGATTTCAGGACTTTGAAGCCACCATAAGGAGTGAGTGAAGCCTTGGACGAAATATACAAGATGCCACTTCATAAATTTCGTCCAGAGGCTATTCTAGGTGTTGCGTCACCTTATTATTGGGCCAGGCCCATGTAATTTCGAAATACATAAGTATAGGTTGTTTTTAGAGTCTGTATGTGTGGGGAAACAAGAGATAGGGTTGGTTTCGGACCCTTTCCCCAAGGGCCACGAAATTCCCCCCTCTTCCTCCATATATACAGCCCTTAGGGCACCGTTTAGACTTTGGGTTTTGTTTAGATCAAAAGTTCGCCATAGCTGCAACTTCGCGTACTTCGTTTGTGTTCAACGACCAGACCAAGGCGTCACAGAACCAAACCTTCATTAATAAAGCTTTCCTCTTTTATTCGCAATATCCAGATTGTAATCTTAGTTTCTTGCTTGTTCTTCGTTTGCTCGCAGGAAATAGACCCTCGTGGTCAGGTTGATCGTGCTCCGGCGTGGTCAATAACCCCTCGGAAGTTGGTTTAGCGATTGCTAAGGCGCGACGTCTTCGCACGTTCGTAGTCGGATCGTCAAAGTCGACTCTCACAGAAAACGATTGCTATCTCATCGAAACATCGGGACACCTTTGCCTCTATCATTTCTTTACGTAGACTCCAAGTCCTCTGGATCACGTTTGTTCCAAAAATCACGTTCCCGAAGGTTTCATTCCGTTTGGACTCCGTTTGATATTCTTTTTCTGCGAAACACTGAAACAGGCAAAAAACAACAATTTGGGCTGGGCCTCCGGTAAATAGGTTAGTCCCAAAAATAATATAAAAGTGTATAAAAAAGCCCAATAAACATCCAAAACAGAATATAATATAGCATGGAACAATAAAAAATTATAGATACGTTGGAGACGTATCAAGCATCCCCAAGCTTAATTCCTGCTCGTCCTCGAGTAGGTATATGATAAAAACTGAATTTTTGATGTGGAATGCTACTTAGCATAATTTTCAAAGTAACCCTCTTAATTGTGGTATGAATATTCAGATCCAAAAGATTCAAGATAATGGTTTATTATTGACATAGAAGTAATAATACTTCAAGCATACTAACTAAGCAATTATGTCTTCTCAAAATAACATGGCTAAAGAAAGTTATCCCTACAAAATCATATAGTCTGGCTATGCTCTTTCTTAATCACACAAAATATTTAGATCATGCACAACCCCGGTTTCAGCCAAGAAATTGTTTCATACTTTAGAATTTTCAAACTTTTTCAACTTTCACGCAATACATGAGCGTGATCCATGGACATAGCACTATATGTGGAATAGAATATGGTGGTTGTGGAGAAGACAAAAAGGAGAAGACAGTCACATCAACTAGGCGTATCAACGGGCTATGGAGATGCCCATTAACAGATATCAATGTGAGTGAGTAGGAATTGCAATGCAACGGATGCACTAGAGCTATAAGTGTATGAAAGCTCAACAAAAGAAACTAAGTGGGTGTGCATCCAACTTGCTTGCCCACGAAGACCTAGGGCAATTTGAGGAAGCCCATCATTGGAATATACAAGCCAAGTTCTATAATGAAAAAATTCCCACTAGTAAATGAAAGTGATATCATAGGAGACTCTCTATCATGAAGATCATGGTGCTACTTTGACGCACAAGTGTGTTAAAAGGATAGTAACATTGTCCCTTCTCTCTTTTTCTCTCATTTTTTTCTTTTTTTTCTTTTTTTAGTCCGGAATCTCATCCCGACTTGTGGGGGAATCATAGTTTCCATCATCCTTTCCTCACATGGGACAATGCTCTAATAATGATGAACATCACACTTTTATTACTTACAACTCAAGAATTACAACTCAATACTTAGAACAAAATATGACTCTATGTGTATGCCTCCGGTGGTGTACCGGGATATGCAATGAACCATGAGTGACATGTATGAAAGAATTATGGATGGTGGCTTTGCCACAAATACGATGTCAACTACATGATCATGCAAAGCAATATGACAATGATGGAGCGTGTCATAAATGAAGCGGTGGAAAGTTGCATGGCAATATATCTCGGAATGGCTATGGAAATGCCATAATAGGTAGGTATGGTGGCTATTTTGAGGAAGGTATATGGTGGGTGTAATGCACCGGCGAAAGTTGCGCGGTACTAGAGAGGCTGGCAATGGTGGAAGGGTGAGAGTGCGTATAATCCATGGACTCAACATTATTCTTAAAGAACTCACATACTTATTGCAAAAATCTACAAGTCATCAAAACAAAGTACTACACACATGCTCCTAGGGGAAGGGTTGGTAGGAGTTAACCATCGCGTGATCCCGACCTCCACACATAAGGAAGACAATCAATAAATATATCATGCTCCAACTTCATCACATAACGGTTCACCATACGTGCATGCTACGGGAATCACAAACTTCAACACAAGTATTTCTCAAATTAATAATTTCTCAACTAGAATGACTCTAATATTACTACCTCCATATCTCAAAACAATCATCAAGCATCAAACTTTTCTTAGTATTCAACGCACTCATAAGAGAGTTTTTTTACTAATGTTGAATACCTTGCATATTAGGATTAATTTCCTGATTAAAGAAAATTACCATGCTGTTTTGTAGGACTCTCAAAATAATATAAGCGAATCATGAGAGAACAATAGTTTCTATAAAACAAATCCACCACCGTGCTCTAAAAGATGTAAGTGAAGCACTAGAGCAAAACTATATAGCTCAAAAGATATAAGTGAAGCACATAGAGTATTCTAATAAATTCCGAATCATGTGTGTCTCTCTCAAAAGGTGTGTACATCAAGGATGATTGTGGTAAACTAAAAAGCAAAGACTCAAATCATACAATACGCTCCAAGCAAAACACATATCATGTGGTGAATAACAATATAGCTCCAAGTAAAGTTACCGATGGACGAAGACGAAAGAGGGGATGCCTTCCGGGGCATCCCCAAGCTTTGGCTTTTTGGTGTCCTTGGATTATCTTGGGGTGCCATGGGCATCCCCAAGCTTAGGTTCTTGCCACACCTTTTTCCATAATCCATCAAATCTTTTACCCAAAACTTGATATCTTCACAACACAAAACTTAACAGAAAATCTCGTGAGCTCCGTTAGCGAAAGAAAAAAAAAACACCACTTCAAGGTACTGTAATGAACTCATTATTTATTTATATTGGTGTTAAACTTACTGTATTCCAACTTCCCTATGGTTTATAAACTATTTTACTAGCCATAGATTCATCAAAATAAGCAAACAACACACGAAAAATAGAATCTGTCGAAAACAGAACAGTCTGTAGTAATCTGTAACTAACGCAAACTTATGGAACTTAAAAAATTCCACCAAACTAGAAGTTATGGATAATTTGTTTATTGATCTACTGCAAAAAGAATCAACTGAGAATCACGTTCCTGTGATTTATGAAAACTAATCTCGTGCGCGCAAAGTTTCTGTTTTTTACAGCAGGATCAAATAACTATCACCATAGGTTATCCTAACGGTTTTACTTGGCACAAACACTAATTAAAACACAAAAAAGAATCTAACCAGAGGCTAGATCAAATATTTATTCCTAAACAGAAGTAAAAAAAACTAAAATAAATTTGGGTTGCCTCCCAACAAGCGCTATCGTTTAACGGCCTTAGCTAGGCATAAAAGCAAGGATAAATCTAAGTAGTGCCATAGTAATAAGATAGATCACTAAAAATCATTTCATATTCTCTACGTTCAGCAGCAAGTTTTCTTTGAGGCAAGCAAAAGTAATCAAAAGGGCTAAATTTAGTAGGACAAGAGTCCCCAAGATCAATTTTGGGAGGTATAAGTCCCTCCTTCGGCCCTTCATATTGCACAACCAATTCATCATTATAAGCATTCTTTTGGCAAAATTTCATGAGCCTATACTCGAGAGAATATCCTAGCTCACTATTTTGAATAGCAAAATCATCATTAATTTTGGAAATTCTATCAACTAGAATATTGGTAGGAACATTTTTTCTAAGGTTTTCATTAAAAGCAGGATAGTCTAAAGATTGAAAACGCATTATTTCCTCTTGATCAAAGAGGATTGCCTCTATGGGAGGACGACCAGCATCCACCCTATAGTGCGCGAAGATGTCTTTGGCCAGTTTTATTATAAATCTGAATTCATGTACCAAAAAGAAAGTAGCAGCGCGCTTCAAAGAAGAATGCTCAATATTAGAAAATTCTAGAAAAATCCTTTGTATGCATGGATGCATGTGCATAAATTGCCTTTCAAGTTCAACTATAAGCATGGCGATAGTGTCCGTGAGACTACTAGTTGTATGGAGAATAGAACCACCCATAGAAGGCAAAGCACCGGCACAAGTGAAGATATCTTGAATAACCCCTTTTCCAATAATATTACCACTACCGATTCAGAATTTTTTTTGTATGTAAGATAGGGGTTTCTTCAGCAGGAGCATCAGAATTTTCAATGTTATTATTATTGTCCATATCGACAATAATTTCCCCAAATTCGGACATAACGGCAGAAAATGCGAAGAGCAAGTGAAAGAGAGAGGCGAACGGAAGAGAGGGCGAATAAAACGGCAAGGGTGAAGTGGGGGAGAGGAAAACGAGAGGCAAATGGAAAATAATATAATGCGAGGGAGATGAGTTTGTGATGGTTACTTGGTATGTCTTGACTTGTGCGTAGACTCCCCGGCAGCGGCACCAGAAATCCTTCTTGCTACCTCTTGAGCACTGCGTTGGTTTTCCCTTGAAGAGGAAAGGGTGATGCAGCAAAGTAGCGTAAGTATTTCCCTCAGTTTTGAGGACCAAGGTATCAATACTGTAGCAGAACACGCACGAGTCCCACGCACCAACACAAACAAACAAGAACCTCGCAACCAACGCGACAAAGGGGTTGTCAATCCCTTCACCGTCATTTACAAGAGTGAGATATGATAGAGATAATAGGATAATATTTTTGGTATTTTTATGATAAAGATGCAAACTAAAATAAACGGAAATAGAAATAGCAAAGTGTTGGAAAATTAATATGATGGAAAATAGACCCGGGGGCCATAGGTTTCACTAGTGGCTTCTCTCAAAATAGCATAAGTATTGCGATGGGTAAACAAATTACTATCGAGCAATTGATAGAATTGAGCATAGTTATGAGAATATCTAGGTACGATCATGTATATAGGCATCACGTCCACGACAAGTAGACCGAACCAATTCTGCATCTACTACTATTACTCCACACATCGACCGCTATCCAGCATGCATCTGGAGTATTAAGTTCATAAGAACAGAGTAACACATTAGGCAAGATGACATGATGTAGAGGGATAAACTCAAGAAATATGATATAAACCCCATCTTTTTATCCTCGATGGCAACAATACAATACGTGCCTTGCTGCCCCTGCTGTCACTGGGAAAGGACACCGCAAGATTGAATCCAAAGCTAAGCACTTCTCCCATTGCAAGAAAGATCAATCTAGAAGGCCAAACCAAACTGATAATTCCATGAGACTTGCAAAGATAACCAATCATACATAAAAGAATTCAGAGGAGAGACTATGGTGTTCATAGATAATCTTGATCATAAACCCACAATTCATCGGATCTCGACAAAGACACTGCAAAAGAAGATTACATCGAATATATCTCCAAGAGAAACAAGGAGAACTTTGTATTGAGATCCAAAGAGAGAGAAGAAGCCATCTAGCTAATAACTATGGACCCAAAGGTCTGAAGTAAACTACTTACACATCATCGGAGAGGCTATGGTGTTGATGTAGAAGCCCTCCGTGATCAATGCCCCCTCCAGCGGAGCGTCGGAAAAGGCCCCAAGATGGGATCTCACGGGTACAGAAGGTTGCGGCGGTGGAAATAGGGTTTCGGCTCCTCTTTGATGTTTTCCGGGTATATGGGTATATATAGGAGGAAGAAGTATGTCGGTGGAGCAACATGGGCCCCACAAGCGTGGAGGGCACGCCCAGGGGGGGTAGGCGCGCCCCCTACCTCGTGCCTTCCTCGTTGATTGCTTTACATAGACTCCAAGTCCTCTGGATCACGTTTGTTCCGAAAATCACGTTCCCGAAGGTTTCATTTTGTTTGGACTCCGTTTGATATTCTTTTTCTGTGAAACAATGAAACGGGCAAAAACAGCAATTTGGGTTGGACCTCCGGTTAATAGGTTAGTCCCAAACATAATATAAAAGTATATAATAAAGCCCAATAAACATCCAAAACAGAATATAATATGGCATGGAACAATCAAAAATTATAGATGCGTTGGAGACGTATGAGGCGCGGGCGCGACCGGCTTCCGCCGTGACAGCCACCATGCGCGCCTCCTCCGCGCGGGCGGAGACGACAATGACATGCTAGCTCCTTCTCGCCGGCATGCTAGAGCACGCGCTCGTCCTCATCTTCGTACGTTGCGTGTATAAACGCTGCTCCACCAGCTACTCACGTGCTTGGCAGCGCGGCGGCATCGCGAGGAGGGACTGGAGACGACGTGACCGGGCGAGACTTTGGCTTCATGGCATAGGGATGGCGGCGACACGACGGTGATTGGCGAGAAGTGGTTGGCCGGAGCAGGCGGGCGCCGGCATGCGCAACGGCGGCGGCGGCATATTGATGTGTGCGCATATGGGAGCTTAGTTTAGTTTTATATAGGGTTGGTCAAACTTAAAAGAACAGCACACTAGTACACATAAACATTATACTGAGACAACGCTTATATTAGTTACCACAACAACGATACATAATCTTGTGCAAGCGCGTGCACCGCGGCCGCGCGGTCGATCGAATGGTGCATCACCGTGTCGCGCTCAAAGGACATCCATCGAACCTTTTAGTGTGTGTGTGAAAACAATCCCCAAATATTACACAACTTTTTTTCCTTGAAAAGTTCTTCACGCTACAATATCTCCATATATTGGAATTTAGCTTCAGTACATGTTTATTTGGATTTAGATGTTTTAGGTGCGCCCTAGTTTTTTTAATACTTATTTTGTGTGTGTGACTGAGAGAGAATGTGTGTATGTGTGCATATGTGTGTTGTGGCGGAAGGGCAATGTGGAGACGGTGTGCATGTGATAGAGACATAGAGAGGTGTGAATGTGCAAATGATCATGCATGAGTGCGACATAGAGAGATGCTGATACGTTATGTATACATGAGAGAACGGTCTTCTATTTTGTACTTGTGTGTGTGTGTGTGTGTGTGTGTGTGTGTGTGAGAGAGAGAGAGAGAGAGAGAAGTATCCGTAACACAACAACCATCTCTCTCGATTCATCCGTCCCTCGCACGATCACATGTAACACATGCATCAACGCACACATTTTGACACCCTCACCCGGCCCCTGCCCACCTCATGGCCCGCACGTCGCTCTCTATCTCGCACGCACAATCTCTTTGTGAAAACCCTATTTAGCATGTAGCTTTATGTCACATACACACACATTCTCTCCATAGGTTTGATTTCTCTCAATATCTGACACACACACACACACACACACTGCACACACACACATACACACACACACACACACACACACACACACTGCACACACACTCACCCCTCCCCCGAGCACACAATTCATCCTCATCCAAGGTTATATGGAGACCACTCTCGCTTGTGCTTCTCTGCACCCTAGCCTGCACACCACCTCAATCCTCAAAGAGGGCATCGAGGAGATCGAAGATGGTGACCACACTTCACTTGAGAATGCGGGGCCATTTTGAAACAGGATGATGTGAAGACGGCTGACTGACTCCTCCCCCCTCTCTCTCCTGCACAAAATAACCAATACATCTCTCTCCCGCACAAAATTATCAATCCCTCAACCCATGACATCATTCCCCTCTCGTCCATGTTTTTCCAGCTCTCTCATCAAACCTGTTGTCACTTCTCCTTCCACGTGTACAAAATCCGGATGCACACACATCTCACATACATTACATGTCTCCATCTTTCTCACAGACCCAACTTCTTCCTCTCTCTTTCTCTCTCTATCTCTCTCTCTCTCTCGTTAGGTTTGTCTCCTACTCTCTCGCCCACATACATACAATCTTTCCCACCCTATCTGCTCCATCTTCGCAAGCTCTCTCTACACGTTTCATTCACACATTGGGATGTGTTCAAAATGTTGCTTTTTATAATGGATGATGTAGAGTTATGGTTGGTTTTGTTGCATCCTACAAAGTAATAACTATGAAATGCATTTAGATTTTCATTTGACTGGGATTATGTGGGTTTGAGCATATTGTGAAGTACTATACCCCTCGTATACATCTTGGAATTCAACAAAGATTCTAACTACTGAATTGTATAGACCATTACATTCGAAGTCAGTAGCCTAATATATTTATTTCATGATTACAACAAATGATTAATTCACTACAAACTAAGAAAACAAATGTGTACTCCCTCAATTTTTATTTAAGTCCGTGTATTAGCATTGGTCAAAGTCAAGTTTTGTAAACTCTCACAAAGTTTATAACAAAAAATACTAACATATACAATAAGAAATAAATACCATTAGATTCATTAATGAATTTACTTTCACATCATACATATTTGTTATGGTAAATGTTTATATTTTTCTATAAACTTGGTCAAACTTTAGGAAGTTTGACTTCGGTAAAGCCTAATATGTAGAGTTAATAAAAACGAAGGGAGTACTAGTAGTTACTAGTACTACTAACTATAATAGTACTACTCCCTAGTTGCTTAGCCCAATCTCCCGCGGCCCTGATTCAAGCAGTGCGAAGTTACCATCATACCCTTCGGAACAGGCCTACGGATGACCCTTGGTAGGCGGTTGTTTTGGTAATTCTGGTTCACCCTACCCAGCCAACCCCACCCCGGCACCCAGAGTAGTACACCTGAATACTCCCCATTTTCTATCCCCACCGCAAAATAGACTTCTCGACGGCTTCACAGCCTTCGTACTCCTCCCCTTCTACATCGGCGCACTCGTCCACCGCAGCGCATCTGCCTCATTGATGACATCGTACACCGCGCTGGAGCCGGTCCACCGTCGTCGTCGTACATGGAGCCTCTTCCCCGGCACCGTCTTCCACGGTCTTAGATCTGCTTCCTGGAAGCCGACGTCAAGCGCAGAAGCACCACCGTCGTGGACAATGAACTGACTCCCGTTGCCGACCATGATGCACATAGGCCGTCGTGACCATCGTACTCCTCCTCGATTGGTAATGTGTGTATTGAATCTTGTAACGCCCCGAATTCAATGTGCCAGGTGTCTTTTAGTTATTCGCCATCCTTGTCATGTCATTTGCTTGCATGTTGCATTTTGCCATGTCATCATATGCTTTGCATCATCATGTTTTTTAAAACTTGTATCTGGTCTTTTCCTCCGTTGTCCGTTTCGTGTTCCGACACTCTCACTCGCACTCGTTGCACCTCTCAGACCTTGTTTCGTGAGTGGCATAAAAATGTTCTCGGAATGGGATGAAACTTGGCGTGCGGTGTTGTTATAGAGTCGGTAGACCGCCTGTCAATTTTCGTTCCATTTGGAAGTCGTTTGACGCCCTAACGGTCATACGTGTAACCCCGAAACTCCTCTCTCTTTGCAGCCCAGCACCCCTTCTTAACGTCCCATTAGCCCATCCAAACCCCCTCCATGCTCTCGGTTATTGGATCATGATCGTGTGGGCGAAAACCGCTCCCCATTTGGACTCTCCTAGCTTCCTCTACCTATATATATGTCCCTCTCCCCCAAAAATCTTGGATGAAATAGACCCCTAACCCTAGCTTATTCCTCCTCTTGCCGCCGGACATGTCCGCGCTGTCACCGGACGCGTGCGCCACCGCGCCCGCAGCCACTCACACCGTGCCACGCGGCCTGCAGCCTGTCCTCCGCCGCCGGCCCGCGCGGCCCACGGGGAGCCTGTAGGACCTTGAAGTAGATGTGTCTAGAGGGGGGGTGATTAGACACTTAGTGCTAAAGATGCAGTTTTTAAACTTTTTCGGTTTAAGTGGAGTTTAGGAACAATTTCAACATACACAATACATATCAAGCAAGCATGCAAAGAGTATATGAGCAGCGTAAAGTAAAGCATGCAACTTGCAAGAATGTAAAGGGAAGGGTTTGGAGAATTCAAACGCAATTGGAGACACGGATGTTTTTCCCGTGGTTCGGATAGGTGGTGCTATCCTACATCCACGTTGATGGAGACTTCAACCCACGAAGGGTAATGGTTGCGCGAGTCCACGGAGGGCTCCACACACAAAGGGTCCACGAAGAAGCAACCTTGTCTATCCCACCATGGCCATCGCCCACGAAGGACTTGTCTCACTAGCGGTAGATCTTGACGAAGTAGGCGATCTCCTTGCCCTTACAAACTCCTTGGTTCAACTCCACAATCTTGTCGGAGGCTCCCAAGTGACACCTAGCCAATCTAGGAGACACCACTCTCCAAGAAGTAACAAATGGTGTGTTGATGATGAACTCCTTGCTCTTTTGCTTCAAATGATAGTCTCCCCAACACTCAACTCTCTCTCACAGGATTTGGATTTGGTGGAAAGAAGATTTGAGTGGAAAGCAACTTGGGAAAGGCTAGAGATCAAGATTCATATGGTAGGAGTGGAATATCTTGGTCTCAACACATGAGTAGGTGGTTCTCTCTCAGAACATATGAGTTGGAAGTGTAGTTGTGTTCTGATGGCTCTCTCCACGAGTGAAGAGGAGGTGGAGGGGTATATATAGCCTCCACACAAAATCCAACCGTTACACACAATTTACCTATCTCGGTGGGACCGAATCAACAAACTCGGTCAGACCGAAATAGTAAACCTAGTGACTGTTAGAGATTTTCGGTGGGACTGACATGCAACTCGGTAGAACCGATATTGTCAGGGTTAGGGCATAACGTAATCTCAGTGAGACCAATTACACAAACTCGGTGAGACCGATTTCGTAATTAGCTAACCAGAGAGTTGGTCAGGTAAACTCGGTGGGACCGATTTGCTCTTTCGGTGAGACCGAAATGTTACAAAAGGGAAACAAAGAGTTTACATTGCAATCTCGGTGGGACCGGTCTGCTCTTTCGGTGAGACCAAAAAGTTACGAAAAGGAAACAGAGAGATTGCAATCCCATCTCGGTGAGACCGAGATCCCTATCGGTAGAACCAATTTGGTAGGGTTTGGCAGTGGCTATGACAAGTGAAACTCGGTGGCGCCGGATAGAAAGAATCGGTAGGGCCGAGTTTGGCTTAGGGTTTAGGTCATATGTGGATATGTGAAAGCAGCTCAGGATTTTGGAGCATATCATTAAGCACACGAAGCAAAGAGTTGATTAAGCAACACCTCATCCCTCCTTGATAGTATTGGCTTTTCCTATGGACTCAATGTGATCTTGGATCACTAAAATGTAAAATGAAGAGACTTGAGCTTGAGGCTTTAGCCAATCCTTTGTCCTTAGCATCTTGAAGGAGTTCCCACATCCTTTAGTCCATGCCACTCCATTGTTGAACTTATCTGAAACATACTAGATAGAAGTGTTAGTCCAACAAGAGATATGTTGACATTAATTACCAAAACCACCTGGGGAGCACTTGTGCTTTCAGAGCCTGCCCCGGGCCGCCCAGGGCCCAAAGCCGCCCGATCCCGCGCGTCGAGCACGCCTGCTTCGCCTCCCGATCCAGCCCCGCCGCCGGTCGTCATCTCCACCGCCCCTCGCCGGAGCTACGCCGGGATCTCGCCGGAGACCTCCAGCAGGCCCGCCCCGTCCCTCTCCCTTCCCTTTCTCTCCTCTACTCTCGCTCTCCCTCACGATCTCTCTCTCTCCTATTGTCTACAGGGAGTCGCCCCCTCCATGGCCGCCATGGATCTCCGCGCCGGGGCGCCACTGTCCACCATCGCGGTCGGATCCGGGTCCCCTTGCCCTGATCCACCCATTCCAGGCCTCCCTGACCCTCGCCGTAGTCCCACGTCTCCACCCCGCCGGTGTTGACTTCCAGGCCCGCAGTTGTGTATGAGAGGAGCCAACCCCGACCTGCCAGTTTTTTTCGCGAGGTGTCCCTGAGATTCAAACTTCATGTGTCCATGTTAGACCCGTCATAACTTCATGCATATTGCTCCGTTTTGCATGTATGATATATTGAAATGTTCACTGTGAGATGATCTACATTTCGTTCCACTGCGCCATGCTTGTTTGAGTTCGTCTTGATGCCCTAATCATCATGGAAGAGTGTTATATGATGTTGACCTGTTGAGACTGTTATAACTTGCTGTTTTGTCATTTTCTTTGCATTTTGTGTGTGCATCCTATGAGCATGATTTTTGTGTGCCTTGTGGTGAGCGCAACAGGTTTTAGAATTGGGCTACTTGCTGTTACTGTTTTACTAGTCTGAATCTGTTATATCATGTTGCTAAGTTTATTTGATGCTACCATCGTATCCATGCATAATCTGGAGATGCCTAGTTAATATGTTTTGATTTACATGTTATTCTCTATCATTACATGACTTTTGATGCCTCATATATGTCATGTAGAATATGTTTTCATTGCCATGAACATGCCTAAATGATGTTCCAGTTTTTCTGTTAACTTCATGATGCCTTGTTGCGAGCTTGTTATTGATTGATCTATGTCTCTTTTGGAGTTGCTCCTATTACATGAATTGAAGTATGCTATGAGTAAATTATCCACATCCCAAGTTTGTTAATGTTAGAATTCATATGACCTCTGTTCCAATCTTGTCAATATGCTATGCTGATGTTGCTGTTTTACACTTCCTGAAACTGTTACAACTTTCAATCTTGCCATGATGTCTTGAGCACGATCTAGTGGTTTCTAGAGATAGCTCCGTGTTCATGTTGTGTAATGCTTTACCTTTACATCACTTCCATGCCATTTGTTTTCATGTTGGGGTGCTGTAGCATATTTTCTTGATGCTTGCAAGATGCCTATTTGCTGTTTTGGACAGCTTGTCCTTTAAACTTGTTTCATGTGTATGTGTTGAACCGTTGCTCCGTTTTGAGTGTGCTCTATATGGAACTTGCTAAGTTTTGCATGTAGCTTCATATTACCTTGTTGCATCCATGTTTTGAGGTGTGTGCTTGATGTTTGAATGCATTTTGCTTCAATGCCATGTTTAACTTGTTTTGCTCATATCTTCTAGGCCGTAACTCAGAATTAAACGAACTTTATATGAAACTCGAATAGAAGTTCGCGTAGATTGTCTTGGCGCTCTGTAAATTGATGTTTAAACACTTTTGTGTGCCTTGTTTGGCTATGTTACCGCTTTACTCAGCCCTCTTATAGCATTGCTAGTTGTAGATGTAGTTGTAGGTTGTTCCATGTTAGGACATGGATATCATGTTTATGTTGGGATATCACAATATCTCTTACTCATTATTTTGATGCATATACTTACCTTGTAGTCTTGAGTTGGCTTAGAATGGAATGAACCTGCACAAACAAGGCTAGATAACATAGCTACATCCACTAGCCAAAGCAAACAACAGAAACCACAAGAATACCAAGACTTGGATGACATGTAGAGAATGAGTACTAGGTACCATATTGGATTAGACATGTCCCCATGAGTAAAGATATGCAATGAATTTGAGTGATTTCTTTCCCTTAAATGTCTTGCTCCCCCTGAATCTGATATGAGATATTGGGAGAAGACAGGGAACAGAAAATCAGAGCTGAAAGATATAAATGGATAGAACTTAATGTATATAAGCACATATGAACATGTCTTTCCCCCAAAAAGACATGTGGCATCTCTCCTCTTGAGCATCAAGCATCTGGGATCCTTGAGTATTCTCTCCCCCTGGAGATCTCTTTCTCCCCCTTAATGCTTTCTCCCTTGTAGGTGATAAGTAATACTTTCTCCCTTGTGGGTGATAAGCTTTGATGTGATCTCTTTCTCCCCCTTTGACATCAATTTCCAAGAAGGGCTTTCTGGAATCTGTCGAATGGGTTTGGTCCTTGAGACTCAGCACAAAGCAATGGATAAAACTGTGATGCTTGTAGAGGACAAGATTCATTGAGTGGAGCTGGATCAGAAGAAATATAGAACAAGTGGCAAACTGTTTTTCCTGTTGTGAAATCGGTGGCACCGAGTGGCATGTGTCGGTGGTACCGAAAGGATTCGGTTGGACTGAAAACTACAACTCGGTGAAACCGAGTTCATCACAGAGAAAAACACTTGTCACCTCAGCTCACTAGTCAAATAAGATCTCACAAAGATTTGCAATGAATTAACTGAAGGATTTGCAAGGAATTAGATGCAGAATATGCAGAGCAACTGAAAAGAAAAGAAAGTAATTAAAAGATCTAGATGAAGTTTTTTTTTTGAAAAGGGAACACAAATATGCAAGAGAAAAATGCAATTACATAGAAAAGAACACAAGAGAACTTCATCTAGAGTTGGGCGGTGAC
Source organism: Triticum dicoccoides (assembly GCF_002162155.2). Classification (NCBI taxonomy): domain Eukaryota; kingdom Viridiplantae; phylum Streptophyta; class Magnoliopsida; order Poales; family Poaceae; genus Triticum; species Triticum dicoccoides. Next base: position 67,134,517 of record NC_041389.1, read on the forward strand.
ATAGTCACCTATATTAGACTATATTGACTTAGGAGTCAAGTGAGAGCACTTGATCATAGGTCATACTCATCGTTTAAGCTCAAAATGGGGTTACCATTTTTCGTTTAAGCATCTTGATGTATTCACATCTTGTTGAGTTGCTTTGACTCATGACTTGGAGTAAAGCTTCTCTAAGATGGAATAACATACCTTGGGTGGTGGTGTTGATCTTGCTCATGTAGTTGAACTTGTGTGGGTGCTCAAGATTGGTGTAACTCATCAAGAGTTGGGAGCACCACTTGGAATTTGAGTTCATCTAACTACATGGGTTAGTTCTTGCAAGGAAGAGCACTTGTATATCCAAAAATGACAATCATGAAGCTTAACATAGAGTTTGTCAAAGGATATGTTCAAATGGTTTCGTGCTTCCTTGTCGTCAACCACCGTTTTGTAGAGACTTGGTGATGTAGAGATTGCTCAAGATGTGAGTGAGTTGCAATCTCATAAAATTAGATTCAACCAACTACCTACATGGGTTAGATAACATGCAAGGTACAAATATATCCAAGACATAAGATAGTCATCATAAGAGATATATCATGGATTAGTCATAAGCTCATGTCTTGCATGTATCAAATGGAGTTTCTACTCCAAATTTGAAGCATCAATAATGTTCAATTCTCCTCTCAACCTACAAAACACTTTCTCATCAAGTGGTTTAGTGAATATATCCGCTAATTGCTTGTCGGTGCGAACATGCTTAAGATTAATGCCACCCTTAGCAACATGATCTCGAATGAAATGATGACGAACTTCAACATGCTTAGTTCGAGAATGTTGCACAGGATTATGACAAATTTTGATAGCACTTTTATTGTCACAAAGCAATGGAACATGTTTCACATAGATCCCGTAATCTTTAAGAGTTTGGGTCATCCAAAATAATTGAGCACAACATGAACCAGCGGCAATGTATTTCGCTTCGGCGGTGGATAAGGATACCGAGTTTTGTTTCTTGGAGGACCAAGACACAAGAGATCTACCAAGAAATTGACAAGTACCCGAAGTGGACTTTCTATCAACCTTGTCTCTGGCATAGTCCGAGTTGGAGTAGCCAACAAGATCGAAAGATGCCCTCTTAGGATACCAAATGCCAAAATTTGGTGTATGAATTAAGTATCTCACTATCCTTTTCACAGCCTTAAGATGACATTCTTTAGGAGCAGCTTGATATCATGCACACATGCACACACTTAGCATAATGTCGGGATGTGAAGCACATAGGTATAACAATGAACCAATCATAGAGCGATAAACATTTTGATCAACCGGTTCACCGTCTTTGGTCAAATCATTATGTCCACTAGTAGGCATGGGTGTAGGCATACCTTTGCATTCTTGCATATTGAACTTCTTGAATAAGTCTTTGGTGTACTTCGTTTGAGAGACAAATGTAACTTCCTTAGTTTGCTTGATTTGCAAAGTGAGAAAGAACTTGAGTTCACTCATCATAGACATCTCAAACTTCTTCGACATTAGCTTTCCAAACTTTTCACTAAAACGAGGGTTAGTTGATCCAAATATGATATCATCAACATAGATTTGGCATACAAATAGTTCTCCATTAACCCTTTTAGTAAAAAGTGTGGAATCGATTTTTCCAATTTAAAAACCACTTGCAATAAGGAACTTTGTCAAGCATTTATACCATGCTCTAGGAGCTTGTTTAAGACCATAAAGGGCTTTGTGAAGTTTGTAAACATGATTTGGTTTCTTAGGATTGACAAAGCCGGGAGGTTGTTTGACATAAACTTCCTCCGCTATTTCACCATTTAGAAAAGCACTTTTAATGTCCACTTGGTACAAGGTGATATTATGGTGATTAGCATAGGCAAGTAAGATGCGAATGGACTCAAGTCTAGCAACGGGAGCATATGTCTCACCATAGTCCATACCTTCGACTTGTGTGTACCCTTGGGCGACGAGACGTGCTTTGTTGTGAACCACTTGTCCATCTTCATCTTGCTTGTTGCGATACACCCATTTGCTTCCAATGATGTTGTGGTTGTTGTCGGGCTTCTCAACCAATGTCCAAACTTGGTTTCTCTCAAAGTTGTGTAGCTCTTCATGCATAGCGTTTATCCAATCCGGATCTTCCAATGCTTCTTCAACCTTCATAGGTTCAATGCTAGATATGAATGAATAGTTTTCACAAAAGTTAGCTAAACGAATTTTTGAGCGAGTAATTCTCCCGGTTTGAATATCATTGTAGATTTGCTCGATGGGATGGTCTTTGGCAATTCTTGCTCGAACTCGTGAAAGCTTTTGCTTGGGTCTTCTTTGAATATCTTCTTCATCTTGTTCTTCTTCTTGGCCTTCTTCATTGTTGACGTTGTCGTTCTCTTGTCGTGATGGAGAAGGAGGTTGTTGATGTTCATCTTGGTGCATTTCCTCGTCTTCTTCATCTTGGTGTGTCCCACTTGTGGATGCTTCCGTATCAATTCTTGGTTCACCTTGTCGTGAAGTAGAAGCTTCCACTTGGACGGACGAGGTACTCTCCTTCACCTTCGTTGGACGAACTTTGCCAATAGACAAGTCTTGGATTGCTTCCGAAGGGTCTTTGTCTCCTACATCAATTGGCAATTGCTCTACTTGCAAGCCGTTAGATTCATCAAACTTCACATCTATCGTCTCTTCAACCTTTCGGGTGAAATTGTTGTAGACACGGTAAGTGTGAGAGTTTGAGCCATAACCAAGTAGGAAACCTTCATGAGACTTAGGAGCAAATTTAGAACGATGATGCTTGTCAAGAATGTAGCATTTTGAGCCAAATACTCGAAAGTATCCAACTTGGGGTTTGTTACCGGTGAGGAGCTCGTATGCCGTCTTGCCGAGTAGCTTGTGAAGATACAAGCGATTTGTTGCATGACAAGCTGTCTCAACCGCTTCCGCCCAAAAGTGCTTCAGTGTTTTGTACTCATCAAGCATCGTTCTCGCCATTTCGATGAGCGTCCAGTTCTTCCTCTCAACAACTCCATTTTGTTGAGGTGTGTAGGTAGCCGAGAACTCGTGTGAAATCCCTTCTTCGTTAAGAAAGGTGTCCACATTTGCGTTATTGAACTCCGTTCCGTTGTCGCTCCGAACCTTCTTGATCTTCACATCAAACTGATTTTGGGCCTTCCTAGCGATGTTTTTGAAGATCTTTTGGACCTGTGATTTATCATCAAGAAAGAACACCCACGTAAATCTTGAAAAATCATCAACTACAACAAGACCAAAGGAATTTCCACCGAGACTCTTGTAGGCGTTGGGACCAAAAAGATCCATATGAAGTAGCTCGAGTGGCCTCCTTGTGGTCATGATGTTCTTCACGGGATGCCTTCCTCCAACCTGTTTACCTGCTTGACAAGCACTGCAAAGTCTATCCTTATCAAATATGACAGCGTTAACTCCAAGGATATGATTTCCCTTAATAAGCTTGTCAAGGTTTCTCATGCCAACATGACCTAGTCGTCTATGCCACAACCAACCTTTTGAGGACTTAGCGATAAAGCAAGTTTTAGGTTGTGCCTTTTTAGAGAAATTGACAATGTAAAGATCACCTCTACGTATACCGGTAAAGACCATTTTATGATTGTCTCGACGAAACACTTGGCAATCTACCTCAGTAAATAGGACATTCAAACCGAAATCAGCAAGTCTAGATACTGAAAGTAAATTTTAACCGAGAGATTCAACGAGCATGACATTTTGAATGGAGCTATCATGTGAGATGGCCACCTTACCGAGGCCAACCACCTTACCCTTTGAATTATCACGAAAAGTGACGTATTTTCGAGGGCCGTCGTTTTCAGCAAGCTCACGGAACATCTCTTCATCTCCGGTCATATGATCAGTACATCCACTTTCAAGAACCCATTCCTTTCCTCCTAACACATATCCACGAAGATTTGCCATAAGACCAAAATGTCTTATTGCATCATCAAGATCGAAGTCATTATCATCATGCTCATCATAGTATCCATGTTCAACATCGCCATGTGGTGGATCAAGTCCTAGAGAGGGTAATTCGTTAGAGTGAGTTTGACAATGATCTTGTCTATGAATTCTTATAGATTCTGAAATAATATCACCAATAATTCCAACATTTCCTTTAGCATGCATGAGATTAGTAAGCTCAAATAGAGTCACCAAAATTAGGATCTCTAGAGTTCATCTTACTCAAGGCAATAGATTTATGGAGAATTTCATCTAGATTTTTCAAGGAATAATTTGGAAAGGGTTCCTCAATAAATTTCCATATAGTGTAAGCACACTTGAGAGTAGGCAAACATCTAATCAAGTTTCTAGGCAAGCCTCTAATGATGAGCTCAACAGTTCTAAGATTGCGAATCATGTCAATATCTTCATCTAGGGTAGGATGCATAGGATCAACATGAGGTGCACAAGGGCTAGCAATGTACTTTTTCAAATGATATTGATTGAAGATTACAAGCATCTCATTTTTTCACTCATGAAAATACTCTCCATCAAGAATAGGCACTCTATGTCTAAGACTCCCCAAAGTAGACTCATCCATCTTCCTCCAATGGTGATTAAACCAAGGCAATGGAGACCAAAGCTCTGAGACCACTTGTAGGACCTTGAAGTAGATGTGTCTAGAGGGGGGGGGGGTGATTAGACACTTAGTGCTAAAGATGCAGTTTTTAAACTTTTTCGGTTTAAGTGGAGTTTAGGCACAATTTCAACATACACAATACATATCAAGCAAGCATGCAAAGAGTATATGAGCAGCGGAAAGTAAAGCATGCAACTTGCAAGAATGTAAAGGGAAGGGTTTGGAGAATTCAAACGTAATTGGAGACACGGATGTTTTTCCCGTGGTTCGGATAGGTGGTGCTATCCTACATCCACGTTGATGGAGACTTCAACCCACGAAGGGTAACGGTTGCGCGAGTCCACGGAGGGCTCCACCCACGAAGGGTCCACGAAGAAGCAACCTTGTCTATCCCACCATGGCCATCGCCCACGAAGGACTTGCCTCACTAGCGGTAGATCTTCACGAAGTAGGCGATCTCCTTGCCCTTACAAACTCCTTGGTTCAACTCCACAATCTTGTCGGAGGCTCCCAAGTGACACCTAGCCAATCTAGGAGACACCACTCTCCAAGAAGTAACAAATGGTTTGTTGATGATGAACTCCTTGCTCTTGTGCTTCAAATGATAGTCTCCCCAACACTCAAGTCTCTCTCACAGGATTTGGATTTGGTGGAAAGAAGATTTGAGTGGAAAGCAACTTGGGAAAGGCTAGAGATCAAGATTCATATGGTAGGAATGGAATATCTTGGTCTCAACACATGAGTAGGTGGTTCTCTCCCAGAACATATGAGTTGGAAGTGTAGTTGTATTCTGATGGCTCTCTCCACGAGTGAAGAGGAGGTGGAGGGGTATATATAGCCTCCACACAAAATCCAACCGTTACACACAATTTACCAATCTCGGTGGCACCGAATCAACAAACTCGGTCAGACCGAAATAGTAAACCTAGTGACCGTTAGAGATTTTCGGTGGGACTGACATGCAACTCGGTAGGACCGATATGGTTAGGGTTAGGGCATAACGTAATCTCGGTGAGACCGATTACACAAACTCGGTGAGACCGATTTGGTAATTAGCTTACCAGAGAGTTGGTCAGGTAAACTCGGTGGGACCGATTTGCTCTTTCGGTGAGAACGAATGTTACAAAAGGGAAACAGAGAGTTTACATTGCAATCTCGGTGGGACCGGTCCGCTCTTTCGGTGAGACCAAAAAGTTACGAAAAGGAAACAGAGAGATTGCAATCCCATGTCGGTGAGACCGAGATCCCTATCGGTAGAACCGATTTGGTAGGGTTTGGCAGTGGCTATGACAAGTGAAACTCGGTGGCGCCGGATAGAAAGAATCGGTTGGGCCGAGTTTGGCTTAGGGTTTAGGTCATATGTGGATATGGGAAAGCAGCTGAGGATTTTGGAGCATATCATTAAGCACACGAAGCAAAGAGCTGATTAAGCAACACCTCATCCCTCCTTGATAGTATTGGCTTTTCCTATGGACTCAATGTGATCTTGGATCACTAAAATGTAAAATGAAGAGTCTTGAGCTTGAGGCTTTAGCCAATCCTTTGTCCTTAGCATCTTGAAGGAGTTCCCACATCCTTTAGTCCATGCCACTCCATTGTTGAACTTATCTGAAACATACTAGATAGAAGTGTTAGTCCAACAAGAGATATGTTGACATTAATTACCAAAACCACCTGGGGAGCACTTGTGCTTTTAGAGCCCGCCCTGGGCCGCCCAGGGCCCAAAGCCACCCGATCCCGCGCACCCGAGCGCGCCTGCTTCGCCTCCCGATCCAGCCCCGCCGCCGGTCGTCATCTCCGCAGCCCCTCGCCGGAGCTCCGCCGGGATCTCGCCCGAGACCTCCAGCAGGCCCGCCCCGTCCCTCTCCCTTCCCTTTCTCTCCTCTACTCTCGCTCTCCCTCACGATCTCTCTCTCTCCTGTTGTCTACAGGGAGCCGCCCCTCCATGGCCGCCATGGATCTCCGCGCCCGGGCGCCGCTGTCGACCACCGCGGCCGGATCCGGGGTCCCCATGCCCGGATCCACCCATTCCCGGCCTCCCTGACCCTCGCCGTAGTCCTACGCCTCCACCCCGCCGGTGTTGACTTCCATGCCCGCAGTTGTGTACGAGAGGAGCGAACCCCGACCTGCCAGTTTTTTTCGCGAGGTGTCCCTGAGATTCAAACTTCATGTGTCCATGTTAGACCCATCATAACTTCATGCATATTGCTCCGTTTTGCATGTATGATATATCGAAATGTTCACTGTGAGATGATCTACATTTCGTTCCACTGCGCCTTGCTTGTTTGAGTTCGTCTTGATGCCCTAATCATCATGGAAGAGTGCTATATGATGTTGACCTGCTGAGACTGTTATAACTTGCTGTTTTGTCATTTTCGTTGCATTTTGTGTGTGCATCCTATGAGCATGATTTTTGTGTGCCTTGTGGTGAGCGCAACAGGTTTTAGAATTGGGCGACTTGCTGTTACTGTTTTACTAGTCTGAAGCTGTTATATCATGTTGCTAAGTTTATTTGATGCTACCATCGTATCCATGCATAATCTGGAGATGCCTAGTTAATATGTTTTGATTTACATGTTATTCTCTATCATTACATGACTTTTGATGCCTCATATATGTCATGTAGAATATGTTTTCATTGCCATGAACATGCCTAAATGATGTTCCAGTTTTTCTGTTAACTTCATGATGCCTTGTTGCGAGCTTGTTATTGATTGATCTATGCCTCTTTTGGAGTTGCTCCTATTACATGAATTGAAGTATGCTATGAGTAAATTATCCACATTCCAAGTTTGTTAATGTTAGAATTCATATGTCCTCTGTTCCAAGCTTGTCAATATGCTATGTTGATGTTGTTGTTTTACACTTCCTGAAACTGTTACAACTTTCAATCTTGCCATGATGTCTTGAGCACGATCTAGTGGTTTCTAGAGATAGCTCCGTGTTCATGTTGTGTAATGCTTTACCTTTACATCACTTCCATGCCATTTGTTTTCATGTTGGGGTGTTGTAGCATATTTTCTTGATGCTTGCAAGATGCCTATTTGCTGTTTTGGACAGCTTGTCCTTTAAAGTTGTTTCATGTGTATGTGTTGAACCGTTGCTCCGTTTTGAGTGTGCTCTATATGGAACTTGCTAAGTTTTGCATGTAGCTTCGTATTACCTTGTTGCATCCATGTTTTGAGGTATGTGCTTGATGTTTGAATGCATTTTGCTTCAATGCCATGTTTAACTTGTTTTGCTCATATCTTCTAGGCGGTAACTCCGAATTAAACGAACTTTATATGTAACTTGACTAGAAATTCGCGTAGATTGTCTTGGCCCTCTGTAAATTGATGTTTAACCACTTTTGTGTGCCTTGTTTGGCTATGTTATAGCTTTACTCAGCCCCTCTTATAGCATTGCTAGTTGTAGATGTAGTTGGAGGTTGTTCCATGTTGGGACATGGATATCATGTTTATGTTGGGATATCACAATATCTCTTACTCATTATTTTGATGCATATACTTACCTTGTAGTCTTGAGCTGGCTTAGAATGGAATGAACCTGCACAAATAAGGTTAGATAACACAGGTACATCCACTAGCCAGAGCAAACAACAAAAACCACAAGAATACCAAGACTTGGATGACATGTAGAGAATGAGTACTAGGTACCATATTGGATTAGACATGTCCCCATGAGTAAAGATATGCAATGAATTTGAGTGATTTCTTTCCCTTAAATGTCTTGCTCCCCCTGAATCTGATATGAGATATTGGGAGAAGATAGGGAACAGAAAATCAGAGCTAAAGGATATAAATGGATAGAACTTAATGTATATAAGCACATATGAACATGTCTTTCCCCCAAAAAGACATGTGGCATCTCTCCTCTTGAGCATCAAGCATCTGGGATCCTTGAGTATTCTCTCCCCCTGGAGATCTCTTTCTCCCCCTTAATGCTTTCTCCCTTGTAGGTGATAAGTAATACTTTCTCCCTTGTAGGTGATAAGCTTTGATGTGATCTCTCTCTCCCCCTTTGACATCAATTTCCAAGAAGGGCTTTCTGGAATCTGTCGAATGGTTTTGGTCCTTGAGACTCGGCACAAAGCAATGGATAAAACTGTGATGCTTGTACAGGACAAGATTCATTGAGTGGAGCTGGATCAGAAGAAATATAGAACAAGTGGCAAACTGTTTTTCCTGTTGTGAAATCGGTGGCACCGAGTGGCATGTGTCGGTGGTATCGAAAGGATTCGGTTGGACCGAAAACTACAACTCGGTGAAACCGAGTTCATCATAGAGAAAAACACTTGTCACCTCAGCTCACTAGTCAAATAAGATCTCACAAAGATTTGCAATGAATTAACTGAAGGATTTGCAAGGAATTAGATGCAGAATATGCAGAGCAATTGAAAAGAAAAGAAAGTAATTAAAAGATCTAGATGAAGTTTTTTTTGAAAAGGGAACAAAAATATGCAAGAGAAAAATGCAATTACACAGAAAAGAACACAAGAGAACTTCATCTAGAGTTGGGCGGTGACATAGTCACCTATGTTAGAGTATATTGACTTAGGAGTCAAGTGAGAGCACTTGATCATAGGTCATACTCATCGTTTAAGCTCAAAATGGGGTTACCATTTTTCGTTTAAGCATCTTGATGTATTCACATCTTGTTGAGTTGCTTTGACTCATGGCTTGGAGTAAAGCTTCTCTAAGATGGAATACAATACCTTGGGTGGTGGTGTTGATCTTGCTCATGTAGTTGAACTTGTGTGGGTTCTCAAGATTGATGTAGCTCATCAAGAGTTGGGAGCACCACTTGGAATTTGAGTTCATCTACCTACATGGGTTAGTTCTTGCAAGGAAGAGCACTTGTATATCCAAAACTGACAATCATGAAGCTTAACATAGAGTTTGTCAAAGGATATGTTCAAATGTTTTCGTGCTTCCTTGTCGTCAACCACCTGTGAAGCCCCGAGACCGATGTGCCAGTTGTCCTCCAGTTATTCGCTGTTTTTGCTTTGTCATTTGCTTGCGTGTCGCATCTTGTCATGTCATCATCCGCATTGCATCATCATGTTTTCAAAACTTGCATCCGTCCCGGTCTCATTGTTCTCTCCGTTGTCCGTTCTGAGCCCACACACACTTGCACGCGCCCGCGGCATGTCCGAAATATTATTTTATAAGTGTCTGGAAAATGTTCTCGGAATGGGATGAAAGTTGGCGTGCGGTGTTGTTTTGTTGTCCGTAGACCGCCTGCCAAGTTTCATCGCATTCGGAGTCTGTTTGACGCCCCAACAAATAACTATAGCGGCAGTATAGCCGGTCTAACGTCGGACGTTTTTGGTCTCCGGAAACCGTGCCGGGTTGCATCTCTCCCCTCTTCTCTCAGACCAACCCGTTCTTCACAATCCGCCAGACCCAACCTAACCCCTCTCGTCAGCCGCGACCCTCCTCGCGCGTGTGTCCGAAAGCTGCCCCGGACCCGACCCGGACAGTCGTCACCGTTGGATCCGGATCATCCCCAAACGTCTACAAAACATCTTCGTTTTGTCAATTGGGCTCCCTAGTGTATTTTTCCCGATCGTCCGATTTCGATCGGAGGATCGGATTAGCCCCTAACCAAAATCCAGTGCTATGTATATATAGACCAATCCCTAGGCAGCAACCCTAGAACCTAGGCCTCTTGCCCCATCCACCCATCGCCGCCGCCGCACTCAAATCCTTCCTCGGGATCCAGATCCATTTCCTCTGTTTCTTCCCACCACACCAACCCGAGCCAGCCACCTCTCTTTCCACTCCTCGCCCAAGCCCCGAGCTCCTCCTCGCCCCCGTGTTCGCCTCGAGCCTAGCAGGACGGCCGCCGCCGACCTCCTCCGTTCCGTCCCGAACCTGCAGCCAGCAGATGAGCGCCATGCCCTTCCCTTCTTCCCCGTTCCCTCTGGTTCCCTCTCTCACCTGATGCCTGTCTTCTCCAGGAAGCCCGCAGGAGCATCCATGGTTGTCCCCGTCGTCGTTGCATTTCCCTCGCCTCCCCGCAGCTCCACCTGCCGGCGAGACTCGCGGCTCCGTCACCGGCGAGTCCCTGCCGCGTCGGCCATCTTCTCCCTTGACTCGTTCCGCTCATCTGCAGAGGTCGCGAGGCAACTCTGCTGCATCGAGCCGCTGCTCGTTTCCGCTTCCAGCCACGCCACCACCCGTTCGGTCCTCCTCTGCTTCGAACCCACCGGCGACCTCGACCTTCAGGACACCCCGACATGCCCGCGTGCCCCGAGGGGAACGCACGAGGCTGTCCTCCTCGTCCCCGCCGCCGTTTGCCTCGCCGCCGACCAGGAACGGCTTCGTCCCGCTCGTCCCTTTCCCTGCCCTCCTTCTCTCCCTTCTGCTCCCTCCTCTCACGTATCTCTCTCTGAACCAGGACACAGCCGCCATGGCCCTCGGTTTGAAGCTCCACGCCCGTCGCGGCCTCTCAATCCCCGCCATCGCCACGGCTGCCCTAGCCGGCGCCGTTGTCGCAGCCGTCGTCTTCTCTGTCTAAACAGAGAAGCTCGACCCTGGGCTATCTCTTAGAAGGATGCGCCCTTTTTCTATCAATAGAAGCCATAGCAGCACAGTGGTTCGCACCTTGCTGCTCCAGTCAAGGGATCTGGGGTTCAAATCCCAGCTTCCCCGATTTTTATTTTTCATTATCGTTTTAGTTCTGTTCTGATGATGCTCCTGCGCGCACGTTGCCGTGCGTGCTCAGTCATGGCCACGGAGCAATCCATCTATATCTGCGTGTTCACTGTGTTCGATTCAGAGCAGTTCGGGAAGATAGTTCTTCTATTACGAAACCCATCTAATATCATCTATCCATTGTAGTTGAACTGGTTAGCAATTCCTGTGCACCTACAGGAGGTCCTGGGTTCGAAATCCAGCACTCCCCTCTTTTTCCCTCAGTTTATATTTCTTTTGCGTGCACTGCGTTGCTTCTGGCCCAAGTATGTTTTTGTTTTGTTTTGTTGGTCTATCATTTTCCAGTGCATGCATAATTTCAGAAAATGCCATCATTTTAAATTGTTAATAACTAAAAATCCATGCATCGGATTAAAACAAACTTTATATGTAAAATGTTTAGTTTTTCATCTAGTTTCATAATATGCCACTTTCATCCATGTTTGAAATGATTAAAATGCTGTTTGTTTAAATTTGCATAAATGGCATGTTAAAATGATTTAATTCATAACTAAATAACCGTGCATTGGATTAAAATGTTTTATATATGTAAATGGGGTAGAAAAATGCATATATTAACTTGGTGCACTTTGTTTTACTGCTTAACAACAATAAAATATGCTTTAGGACAGAACAGTATCAAATCCAAATATGCATATGAGGAGTTTCCGGAATTGTGGTTTGTTATTTTCGGCCTCATTTAAACCTGCCTAAATAGTTAGTTTACTTATCCTTCCCCTCTTGCCATGTTTAACAACATTTAATTTTGTTGCTTATATAAACGGGAGAGAACTAAGTAATTAAATGTGGTGTTTTGTCAATATGCAAGTCGTTGCATATTGAGCTCCACTTAATTTGTAGAATTGTGTGTTGCACTTTGCCATGCCATGCATCATTAAACCGGACATGCATCATACTTGGTTGTGCATCATGCCATGTTCATGTGTTGGTTGTTTACTATGTTGCGTGCACTGCGTTGCTTCTGGCCCAAGTATGTTTTTGTTTTGTTTTGTTGGTCTATCATTTTCCAGTGCATGCATAATTTCAGAAAATGCCATCATTTTAAATTGTTAATAACTAAAAATCCATGCATCGGATTAAAACAAACTTTATATGTAAAATGTTTAGTTTTTCATCTAGTTTCATAATATGCCACTTTCATCCATGTTTGAAATGATTAAAATGCTGTTTGTTTAAATTTGCATAAATGGCATGTTAAAATGATTTAATTCATAACTAAATAACCGTGCATTGGATTAAAATGTTTTATATATGTAAATGGGGTAGAAAAATGCATATATTAACTTGGTGCACTTTGTTTTACTGCTTAACAACAATAAAATATGCTTTAGGACAGAACAGTACCAAATCCAAATATGCATATGAGGAGTTTCCGGAATTGTGGTTTGTTATTTTCGGCCTCATTTAAACCTGCCTAAATAGTTAGTTTACTTATCCTTCCCCTCTTGCCATGTTTAACAACATTTAATTTTGTTGCTTATATAAACGGGAGAGAACTAAGTAATTAAATGTGGTGTTTTGTCAATATGCAAGTCGTTGCATATTGAGCTCCACTTAATTTGTAGAATTGTGTGTTGCACTTTGCCATGCCATGCATCATTAAACCGGACATGCATCATACTTGGTTGTGCATCATGCCATGTTCATGTGTTGGTTGTTTACTATGTTGTGTGTTTCTTTCCGGTGTTGCTTCTTCGGGTTGATTCCGTTATCATTGCGTTTCTGAGGACTCGTTCGACTCCGTCCTTTTGTCTTCTTCATGGACTCGTTCTTCTTCCTTGCGGGATTTCAGGCAAGATGACCATACCCTCGAAATCACTTCTATCTTTGCTTGCTAGTTGCTCGCTCTTTTGCTATGCCTATGCTGCGATACCTACCACTTGCTTATCATGCCTCCCATACTGTTAACCAAGCCTCTAACCCACCTTGTCCTAGCAAACCATTATTTGGCTATGTTACCGCTTTGCTCAGCCCCTCTTATAGCGTTGTTAATTGCAGGTGAAGACGAAGTTTGTTCCTTGTTAGAACATGGAGTTGTTGTTCCTTGTTGGAACATGTTTACTTGTTGGGATATCACAATATATTTTATATTATTAATGCATCTATATACTTGGTAAAGGGTGGAAGGCTCGGCCTTATGTCTGGTGTTTTGTTCCATTCTTGCCGCCCTAGTTTCTGTCATATCGGTATTATGTTCCCGGATTTTGCGTCCCTAACGCGGTCGGGTGATTTATGGGACCCCCTTGACAGTTCGCTTTGAATAAGACTCCTCCAGCAAGGCCCAACCTTGGTTTTACCATTTGCCTCACCTAGCCTTTTTTTCCCTTGGGAGTCGCGCTCTCGAGGGTCATCTTTATTTTACCCCCCCGGGCCAGTGCTCGTCGTGAGTGCTGGTCCAAACCGTCAGCCGCCGGTGGCTACCAGGGGCAACTCTGGGCTCGCCTACCGGAAGTTTGGACAATCCGGTGTGCCCTGAGACCGAGATATGTGCAGCTCCTATCAGGATTTGTCGGCACATCTGGGCGGCTTTGCTGGTCTTGTTTTATTACTGTCGAAATGTCTTGTAGCCGGGATTCCGAGACTGATCGGGTCTTCCAGGGGAGAAGGAATATCCTTCGTTGATCGCGAGAGCTTATCATGGGCTAAGTTGGGACACCCCTGCAGGGTTTGAACTTTCGAAAGTCGTGCCCGCGGTTATGTGGCAGATGGGAATTTGTTAATGTCCGGTTGTAGAAAACCCAAAGTTGATCTTAATTAAAATACATCAACCGCGTGTGTAACCGTGATGGTCTCTTCTCGGCGGAGTCCGGGAAGTGAACACGGTGTTGGAGTTATGCTTGACGTAAGTAGTTCAGGATCACTTCTTGATCATAGTTGTTCGACCGTGCTTTGCTTCTCTTCTCGCTCTCTTTTGCGTATGTTAGCCACCATATATGCTAGTCGCTTGCTGCAGCTCCACCTCACTACCCTGTCCTACCTTTAAGCTTAAATAGTCTTGATCTCGCGGGTGTGAGATTGCTGAGTCCTCGTGACTCACAGATACTTCCAAAACCAGTTTGCAGGTGCCGTTGATATCCGTGCAGATGACGCATCCGAGCTCAAGGAGGAGCTCGATGAAGATCTTGTCTATTGTGTTGTTTCGTTTCAGTTGATCAGTAGAGGAGCCCAGTTGGGACGATCGGGGATCTGTGTAGCTTTTGGGGTAGTCTTCTTTTATTTTGGTTCCGTAGACGGACCTTGTTTGTATCTGGTTGATGTAATGCTTTATTCATGTATTGTGTGAAGTGGCGATTGTAAGCCAACTATGTATCTCTTTCCCTTATGTATTACATGCGTTGTGTGAAGATTACCTCACTTGCAACATTGCTTTCAATGAGGTTATGCCTCTAAGTCGTGCTTCGACACGTAGGAGATATAGCCGCATCGAGGGCGTTACACCACCGTTGTGTAGAGACTTGGTGATGTAGAGATTGCTCAAGATGTGAGTGAGTTGCAATCTCATAAAATTAGATTCAACCAACTACCTACATGGGTTAGATAACATGCAAGGTACAAATATATCCAAGACATAAGATAGTCATCATAAGAGATATATCATGGATTAGTCAAAAGCTCATGTCTTGCATGTATCAAATGGAGTTTCTACTCCAAATTTGAAGCATCAATAATGTTAAATTCTCCTCTCAACCTACAAAACACTTTCTCATCAAGTGGTTTAGTGAATATATCCGCTAATTGCTTGTCGGTGCGAACATGCTTAAGATTAATGTCACCCTTAGCAACATGATCTCGAATGAAATGATGATGAACTTCAACATGCTTAGTTCGAGAATGTTGCACAGGATTATGACAAATTTTGATAGCACTTTTATTGTCACAAAGCAATGGAACATGTTTCACATAGATCCCATAATCTTTAAGAGTTTGGGTCATCCAAAGTAATTGAGCACAACATGAACCAGCGACAATGTATTTCGCTTCGGCGGTGGATAAGGATACCGAGTTTTGTTTCTTGGAGGACCAAGACACAAGAGATCTACCAAGAAATTGACAAGTACCCGAAGTGGACTTTCTATCAACCTTGTCTCTGGCATAGTCCGAGTCGGAGTAGCCAACAAGATCGAAAGATGCCCTCTTAGGATACCAAATGCCAAAATTTGGTGTATGAATTAAGTATCTCACTATCCTTTTCACAGCCTTAAGATGACATTATTTAGGAGCAGCTTGATATCGTGCACACATGCACACACTTAGCATAATGTCGGGATGTGAAGCACATAGGTATAACAATGAACCAATCATAGAGTGATAAACCTTTTGATCAACCGGTTCACCGTCTTTGGTCAAATCATTATGTCCACTAGTAGGCATGGGTGTAGGCATACCTTTGCATTCTTGCATATTGAACTTCTTGAATAAGTCTTTGGTGTACTTCGTTTGAGAGACAAATGTAACTTCCTTAGTTTGCTTGATTTGCAAAGTGAGAAAGAACTTGAGTTCACTCATCATAGACATCTCAAACTTCTTCGACATTAGCTTTCCAAACTTTTCACTAAAAAGAGGGTTAGTTGATCCAAATATGATATCATCAACATAGATTTGGCATACAAATAGTTCTCCATTAACCCTTTTAGTAAAAAGTGTGGAATCGATTTTTCCAATTTAAAAACCACTTGCAATAAGGAACTTTGTCAAGCATTTATACCATGCTCTAGGAGCTTGTTTAAGACCATAAAGGGCTTTGTGAAGTTTGTAAACATGATTTGGTTTCTTAGGATTGACAAAGCCGGGAGGTTGTTTGATATAAACTTCCTCCTCTATTTCACCATTTAGAAAAGCACTTTTAATGTCCATTTGGTACAAGGTGATATTATGGTGATTAGCATAGGCAAGTAAGATGTGAATGGACTCAAGTCTAGCAACGGGAGCATATGTCTCACCATAGTCCATACCTTCGACTTGTGTGTACCCTTGGGCGACGAGACGTGCTTTGTTGCGAACCACTTGTCCATCTTCATCTTGCTTGTTGCGATACACCCATTTGGTACCAATGATGTTGTGGTTGTTGTCGGGCTTCTTAACCAATGTCCAAACTTGGTTTCTCTCAAAGTTGTATAGCTCTTCATGCATAGCGTTTATCCAATCCGGATCTTCCAATGCTTCTTCAACCTTCATAGGTTCAATGCTAGAGATGAATGAATAGTTTTCACAAAAGTTAGCTAAACGAGTTTTTGAGCGAGTAATTCTCCCGGTTTGAATATCATTGTAGATTTGCTCGACGGGATGATCTTTGGCAATTCTTGCTCGAACTCGTGAAAGCTTTTGCTTGGGTCTTCTTTGAATATCTTCTTCATCTTGTTCTTTTTCTTGGCCTTCTTCATTGTTGACGTTGTCGTTCTCTTGTCGTGGTGGAGAAGGAGGTTGTTGATGTTCATCTTGGTGCATTTCCTCGTCTTCTTCATCTTGGTGTGTCCCACTTGTGGATGCTTCCGTATCAATTCTTGGTTCACCTTGTCGTGAAGTAGAAGCTTCCACTTGGACGGACGAGGTACTCTCCTTCACCTTCGTTGGACGAACTTTGCCAATAGACAAGTCTTGGATTGCTTCCGAAGGGTCTTTGTCTCCTACATCAATTGGCAATTGCTCTACTTGCAAGCCGTTAGATTCATCAAACTTCACATCTACCGTCTCTTCAACCTTTCGGGTGAAATTGTTGTAGACACGGTAAGTGTGAGAGTTTGAGCCATAACCAAGTAGGAAACCTTCATGAGACTTAGGAGCAAATTTAGAACGACGATGCTTGTCAAGAATGTAGCATTTTGAGCCAAATACTTGAAAGTATCCAACTTGGGGTTTGTTACCGGTGAGGAGCTCATATGCCGTCTTGCCGAGTAGCTTGTGAAGATACAAGCGATTTGTTGCATGAAAAGCTGTCTCAACTGCTTCTGCCCAAAAGTGCTTCGGTGTCTTGTACTCATCAAGCATCGTTCTCGCCATTTCGATGAGCATCCGGTTCTTCCTCTCAACAACTCCATTTTGTTTAGGTGTGTACGTAGCCGAGAACTCGTGTGAAATCCCTTCTTCGTTAAGAAAGGTGTCCACATTTGCGTTCTTGAACTCCGTTCCGTTGTCGCTGCGAACCTTCTTGATCTTCACGTCAAACTGATTTTGGGCCTTCCTAGCGATGTTTTTGAAGATCTTTTGGACCTGTGATTTATCATCAAGAAAGAACACCCACGTAAATCTTGAAAAATCATCAACTACAACAAGACCAAAGGAATTTCCACTGAGACTCTTGTAGGCGTTGGGACCAAAAAGATCCATATGAAGTAGCTCGAGTGGCCTCCTTGTGGTCATGATGTTCTTCACGGGATGCCTTCCTCCAACCTGTTTACCTGCTTGACAAGCACTGCAAAGTCTATCCTTATCAAATATGACATCGTTAACTCCAAGGATATGATTTCCTTTAATAAGCTTGTCAAGGTTTCTCATGCCAATATGACCTAGTCGTCTATGCCACAACCAACCTTTTGAGGACTTAGCGATAAAGCAAGTTTTAGGTTGTGCCTTTTTAGAGAAATCGACAATGTAAAGATCACCTCTACGTATACCGGTAAAGACCATTTTATGATTGTCTCGACGAAACACTTGGCAATCTACCTCAGTAAATAGGACATTCAAACCGAAATCAGCAAGTCTAGATACTGAAAGTAAATTGTAACCGAGAGATTCCACGAGCATGACATTTTGAATGGAGCTATCATGTGAGATGGCCACCTTACCGAGGCCAACCACCTTACCCTTTGAATTATCACCAAAAGTGACGTATTTTCGAGGGCCGTTGTTTTCAGCAAGCTCACGGAACATCTCTTCATTTCCGGTCATATGATTAGTACATCCACTGTCAAGAACCCATTCCTTTCCTCCTGACACATATCCACGAAGATTTGCCATAAGACCAAAATGTCTTATTGCATCATCAAGATCGAAGTCACTATCATCATGCTCATCATAGTATCCATGTTCAACATCGCCATGTGGTGGATCAAGTCCTAGAGAGGGTAATTCGTTAGAGTGAGTTTGACAATGATCTTGTCTATGAATTCTTATAGATTCGGAAATAATATCACCAATAATTCCAACATTTCCTTTAGCATGCATGAGATTAGTAAGCTCAAATAGACAATCACCAAAATTAGGATCACTAGAGTTCATCTTACTCAAGGCAATAGATTTATGGAGAATTTCATCTAGATTTTTCAAGGAATAATTTGGAAAGAGTTCCTCAATAAATTTCCATATAATGTAAGCACACTTGAGAGTAGGCAAACATCTAATCAAGTTTCTAGGCAAGCCTCTAATGATGAGCTCAACAGTTCTAAGATTGCAAATCATGTCAATATCTTCATCTAGGGTAGGATGCATAGGATCAACATGAGGTGCACAAGGGCTAGCAATGTACTTTTTCAAATGATATTGATTGAAGATTACAAGCATCTCATTTTTTCACTCATGAAAATACTCTCCATCAGGAATAGGCACTCTATGTCTAAGACTCCCCAAAGTAGACTCATCCATGTTCCTCCAATGGTGATTAAACCAAGGCAATGGAGACCAAAGCTCTGAGACCACTTGTAGGACCATGAAGTAGATGTGTCTAGAGGGGGGGGGGGTGATTAGACACTTAGTGCTAAAGATGCAGTTTTTAAACTTTTTCGGTTTAAGTGGAGTTTAGGCACAATTTCAACATACACAATACATATCAAGCAAGCATGCAAAGAGTATATGAGCAGCGGAAAGTAAAGCATGCAACTTGCAAGAATGTAAAGGGAAGGGTTTGGAGAATTCAAACGCAATTGGAGACACGGATGTTTTTCCCGTGGTTCGGATAGGTGGTGCTATCCTACATCCACGTTGATGGAGACTTCAACCCATGAAGGGTAACGGTTGCGCGAGTCCACGGAGGGCTCCACCCACGAAGGGTCCACGAAGAAGCAACCTTGTCTATCCCACCATGGCCATCGCCCACGAAGGACTTGCCTCACTAGCGGTAGATCTTCACGAAGTAGGCGATCTCCTTGCCCTTACAAACTCCTTGGTTCAACTCCACAATCTTGTCGGAGGCTCCCAAGTGACACCTAGCCAATCTTGGAGACACCACTCCCCAAGAAGTAACAAATGGTGTGTTGATGATGAACTCCTTGCTCTTGTTCTTCAAATGATAGTCTCCCCAACACTCAACTATCTCTCACAGGATTTGGATTTGGTGGAAAGAAGATTTGAGTGGAAAGCAACTTGGGAAAGGCTAGAGATCAAGATTCATATGGTAGGAATGGAATATCTTGGTCTCAACACATGAGTAGGTGGTTCTCTCTCAGAACATATGAGTTGGAAGTGTAGTTGTGTTCTGATGGCTCTCTCCACGAGTGAAGAGGAGGTGGAGGGGTATATATAGCCTCCACACAAAATCCAACCGTTACACACAATTTACCAATCTCGGTGGGACCGAATCAACAAACTCGGTCGGACCGAAATAGTAAACCTAGTGACCGTTAGAGATTTTCGGTGGGACTGACATGCAACTCGGTAGGACCGATGTGGTTAGGGTTAGGGCATAACGTAATCTCGGTGAGACCGATTACACAAACTCGGTGACACCGATTTGGTAATTAGCTAACCAGAGAGTTGGTCAGGTAAACTCGGTGGGACCGATTTGCTCTTTCGGTGAGACCGAAATGTTACAAAAGGGAAACAGAGAGTTTACATTGCAATCTCGGTGGGACCGGTCCGCTCTTTCGGTGAGACCAAAAAGTTACGAAAAGGAAACAGAGAGATTGCAATCCCATGTCGGTGAGACCGAGATCCCTATCGGTAGAACCGATTTGGTAGGGTTTGGCAGTGGCTATGACAAGTGAAACTCGGTGGCGCCGGATAGAAAGAATCGGTAGGGCCAAGTTTGGCTTAGGGTTTAGGTCATATGTGGATATGGGAAAGCAGCTGAGGATTTTGGAGCATATCATTAAGCACACGAAGCAAAGAGCTGATTAAGCAACACCTCTTCCCTCCTTGATAGTATTGGCTTTTCCTATGGACTCAATGTGATCTTGGATCACTAAAATGTAAAACAAAGAGTCTTGAGCTTGAGGCTTTAGCCAATCCTTTGTCCTTAGCATCTTGAAGGAGTTCCCACATCCTTTAGTCCATGCCACTCCATTGTTGAACTTATCTGAAACATACTAGATAGAAGTGTTAGTCCAACAAGAGATATGTTGACATTAATTACCAAAACCACTTGGGGAGCACTTGTGCTTTCAGAGCCCGCCCCGGGCCGCCCAGGGCCCAAAGCCGCCCGATCCCACGCGCCCGAGCGCGCCTGCTTCGCCTCCCGATCCAGCCCCGCCGCCGGTCGTCATCTCTGCCGCCCCTTGCCGGAGCTCCGCCGGGATCTCGCCGGAGACCTCCAGCAGGCCCGCCCCATCCCTCTCCCTTCCCTTTCTCTCCTCTACTCTCACTCTCCCTCACGATCTCTCACTCTCCTGTTGTCTACAGGGAGCCGCCCCTCCATGGCCGCCATGGATCTCCATGCCCGGGCGCCGCTGTCGACCACCGCGGCCGGATCCGGGGTCACCATGCCCGGATCCACCCATTCCCGGCCTCCCTGACCCTCGCCGTAGTCCTACGCCTCCACCTCGCCGGTGTTGACTTCCATGCCCACAGTTGTGTACGAGAGGAGCCAACCCCGACCTGCCAGTTTTTTTCACGAGGTGTCCTTGAGATTCAAACTTCATGTGTCCATGTTAAACCCATCATAACTTCATGCATATTGCTCCGTTTTGCATGTATGATATATCGAAATGTTCACTCTGAGATGATCTACATTTTGTTCCACTGCGCCATGCTTGTTTGAGTTCGTCTTGATGCCCTAATCATCATGGAAGAGTGCTATATGATGTTGACCTGCTGAGACTGTTATAACTTGCTGTTTTGTCATTTTCGTTGCATTTTGTGTGTGCATCCTATGAGCATGGTTTTTGTGTGCCTTGCGGTGAGCGCAACAGGTTTTAGAATTGGGCTACTTGCTGTTACTGTTTTACTAGTCTGAATCTGTTATATCATGTTGCTAAGTTTATTTGATGCTACCATCGTATCCATGCATAATCTGGAGATGCCTAGTTAATATGTTTTGATTTACATGTTATTATCTATCATTACATGACTTTTGATGCCTCATATATGTCATGTAGAATATGTTTTCATTGCCATGAACATGCCTAAATGATGTTCCAGTTTTTCTGTTAACTTCATGATGCCTTGTTGCGAGCTTGTTATTGATTGATCTATGCCTCTTTTGGAGTTACTCCTATTACATGAATTGAAGTATGCTATGAGTAAATTATCCACATCCCAAGTTTGTTAATGTTAGAATTCATATGACCTCTATTCCAAGCTTGTCAATATGCTATGCTGATGTTGCTATTTTACACTTCCTGAAACTATTACAACTTTCAATCTTGCCATGATGTCTTGAGCACGATCTAGTGGTTTCTAGAGATAGCTCCGTGTTCATGTTGTGTAATGCTTTACCTTTACATCACTTCCATGCCATTTGTTTTCATGTTGGGGTGCTGTAGCATATTTTCTTGATGCTTGCAAGATGCCTATTTGCTGTTTTGGACAACTTGTCCTTTAAACTTGTTTCATGTGTATGTGTTGAACCGTTGCTCCGTTTTGAGTGTGCTCTATATGGAACTTGCTAAGTTTTGCATGTAGCTTCGTATTACCTTGTTGCATCCATGTTTTGAGGTGTGTGCTTAATGTTTGAATGCATTTTGCTTCAATGCCATGTTTAACTTGTTTTGCTCATATCTTCTAGGCCGTAACTCCGAATTAAACTAACTTTATATGTAACTTGACTAGAAATTCGCGTAGATTGTCTTGGCGCTCTGTAAATTGAGGTTTAACCACTTTTGTGTGCCTTGTTTGGCTATGTTACCACTTTACTCAGCCCCTCTTATAGCATTGCTAGTTGTAGATGTAGTTGCAGGTTGTTCCATGTTGGGACATGGATATCATGTTTATGTTGGGATATCACAATATCTCTTATTTTAATTAATGCATCTATATACTTGGTAAAGGGTGGAAGGCTCGGCCTTTTGCCTTGTGTTTTGTTCCACTCTTGCTGCCCTAGTTTCCGTCATACCGGTGTTATATTCCTGGATTTTGCGTTCCTTACGCGGTTGGGGTTATGGGACCCCCTTGACAGGTCGCTTTGAATAAAACTCCTCTAGCAAGGCCCAACCTTGGTTTTAAAATTTGCCACCTAAGCCTTTTCCCTTGGGAGTCGCCCTCCCGAGGGTTATCTTATTTTACCCCCCGGGCCAGTGCTCCTCTAAGTGTTCGTCCAAACTAGAGCACCGTGCGGGACCGTCCCTTGGCAACATGGGTTACGTTGGTACTTGTACTCTTAGCTTATCCGGTGTGCCCCGAGAACGAGATATGTGCAGCTCCTATCGAGATTTGTCGGCACAGTCAGGTGGTCTTGCTGGTCTTGTTTTACTTGTCGAAATGTCTTGTAACCGGGATTCCAAGTCTGATCGGGTCTTCCCGGGAGATGGTATATCCTTCGTTGATCGTCAGAGCTTGTGATGGGCTAAGTTGGGACACCCCTACAGGGTTTTGATCTTTCGAAAGCCGTGCCCGCGTGTTGGCGAAACGATACTTATGGGATCACAAGAATTCCTACTACGGTTGGCGGGGCGCGGGGTTGAGAGAAGAGCGGATCTAACAGAGAGCACGTGGTTCGTTTATCCAGGTTCAGGCCACGAGGATGCGTAAAACTCTAGTCCTGCTTTGGTGGATGTATTGAGTGTTCTTGAGCTAGCTACGGGGTGTAACGAGCTCAGAAAAGCCGAATCCTTCTCCTAGTCGCCTCGGGCCTCCTTTTATAGGAAAAAGGGGTTGCCACAGTAGCACACAGGAGGTGGAAAGGTCTAAAGTGTCGCAAGTTTATCCCTCGTATTACAGGAAAATATGCATTTAATGCATCGCTTAGGTGTCCCCTTGCTTTATCGGGGGCGGGAACGGAGCCCGTCCCGTCCGTTGCCGCCTCGCCTGGCTTCGACTCGTGCCCTGGCCATGATGCGGGTGGCACCATGTAGGCAGGTAGGCAGCTGAGGTGGCGCGGTGGTAGGGCCTTCACGAAGATTTGCATGCCACCACGCAGGTGCTTGCTGAGTTGGCGTAGAGGCCGTTCGTCGCCACGTAGGTGCGTGCCCAGCTGGTTGAGCTAGTAGCTGCTTGGAGACAGTCGGTGGAGTCTTGGTCGGCACGGGCCTAGCTGTGGCCCTGCCGATGCCTTCGGCAAGGCCTTGCCGGGAGCCTGACAAGTGTCTTGCCGCGGCGTCGTTGCCGTCCCCGGCAAGGCGCTTGCCAGGGGTTGTGTGGACCTCCCTGGCTGGGATCTCGCCAAGGGTTGCTGTATATTGGTCCTCATCTGATCTTGTGTGTTTGTGATATTGACGAAGATCTGCATGCCACCAAGGAGGTGCCTCCTGAGCCCTTGCCTCAACGTAGTTGACTACGGCAGAGGCCGTGGGCTCATGGGTGGCGCACTCCGATGGCGTTTGGACGAGCTGCCCTGGCAGGGCTCTTGTCGGGGCTGCTGAGGCCGCCCCGACAAGGGCCTTGCCGGGGGAACCTATTTCGTCTCTTCATTCCTTGGTCTTGGCATCGTCTTTGGCCATCTTGCGCTCCAGCTCCCTTCTTCTGCCCTGCTTGGCGTGACCATGGCACGTGGCTCTGACTGCCCGTGCACAAGTAAAGGGGTTCAAAGGTGCGCCCCTACTTTTGTACACCGACAAGAGCCCCCGAGCCACACATAAGCGTGACGCGTTGTTGGGTTAGGCCCAGAACGGTGCGTGGGCAGGCGGGGCGGATTTTTACCGCAGTAACTTTTTCGTCCACTGCACTTCCCCATGACTTGTGTTGAATGCGCGATGTGGAGGGTCGTGTGTGACGTGGGGGTCATGCGTGGGGTGATTCCCGCATGCATGCGTCACATTGGAGTAAAGTGGCGGCTCGCGTCTTCCCCATAAAAAGAGGGAGGCGTGGAGGCACAGCTCATTTACTGAGACGACTCGGGTCGCGGGCTTCAGGTCATCCGTGCCCCACGATCACGGGGTGGGGAACGGTCGTCTCACCTGTATTCTTGGTTCTGCTAGCTTGCCACGTGTTCCTCATGCAGGTGGCAAGTAGTGGGGGCAGGAAATCGGGCCATCGCTGATTGGAGCAGCGGGTCGGTCCGGATTCCCTGCGCCCCTGGTGGCTGGATTGGTCGAACGGGGTGGCCGAGCCCCCGACTCTGCCTCTTTATAAGGAGGGGAGGGGAGCGGCATTCCACATTCTCCCATCATCCATCTTCTTCTTCTTCTCTGCTTCTTCCTTCTACTTGCCATGGCGAGAGGAGGCGCGGGCACTTCGACGGTGGCGGCGAGGGTTGCCACTCGTCAGTGTGTCCCTCCTTCCTCTGAACCTGAGGCGGCGGAGCCAGCCACGATAGGAAGAGGGAGGGGGCGTGGTCGAGGTCGCTGCGGTGGTCGGGGGAGCGGAGGACGAGGTGGTGCGGCGGCTGTGCTTCTGCCAGCGGTGCCTCCTGTGATGGAGGGCCATGTCGGGGACGAGCCCCGCGAGTTCTTCATCAGGCTGCGCCGGCCACCACATCGTCGTCTCCGTCTCCCCACCCCCTTTGCTGAGGAGATGGAGCTCGATCCGCCCTGGACCCTCAGATTGCACATGAGGGGCTGCGGGACCGGCGGTACGCGGGTCGGCGTCGACTTCCCCGCTCCGCATGTGATGTATCTTCGTCGGGGATGGAAAACGTTCGCTCGTATCCATAGCCTGACGGTGGGGCTCGTCCTCTACTTCAAGTTAATGGAGGGCGGCGTGCTCTCCGTCAAGGTCTTCGGAGATCTTGGAACTCGCCTAAAGTGCTTCGTGGAGAGCTCTTCCGACGATGAAGATTCCTCGTCGAGCGAGAGTGACGAGGAGGACAGCGACAGCGACGACGAGGGTAGTAGGCGGCAGGATGATGGGTCCGACTAGGTGACGGTCCCGCCGTCCCGGGGCGGTGTCGGCAGCAGCAGCATCTGCAACGAGCCCCTTGAACTTCTCGGGGTCGCCTCCTTGGGCGGCTGGAGTAGGAGGCCCAGGGAAGGCGAAGAAGGCGGATGGAGGGCTGTTGTCGGCGTTCTGGGAACGGGGGTCCCCAGACTTGCCTGCCTGCGGCCTGCGGCGTGGCTCAAAAGGGGTCCCAACACGGCCCAGCTTCATCAGCACGAGACCCAAGACCCTCACGAGGGGCCAAGCCTCACGGGGCGGACGACACGGCTCTTCCTCAGGCGCGGCCTCGTCAGGCTGCTCGCGAGGAGGCGGAGAGATCAAGGCGGGTACCTCACGAGGTGCCCATGACACAAGCCATGACGACCAAGGGCGCCAGGCGGGCGCCAGCCCGCACAGTGCCCCCCCTTTCCTCTTTGGTCCAAAGGGGGCAAGCGCAGGCGAGAGGATCAAGCAAAGGCACCCATTTCGGCGCAACGAGACCAAGACCAGTCCAACCGTTGGAAGGAGGTCATCATGGAGCCCAGGACGGCGTCACCACAGGGCCTTTGGCAGACGAGGACCGCCTTTAGTCAGGATAAGTGTACTGGATGTTCCCCTTCGAATTGGCCAATTGTTGGCGCCCTTCCCGCTCAATATTTGGGAAGAGGCCCAGGGCCTTTGCCTATAAGTAGGACTCGCCACCCCCTCGGTAGAAGGGCGAAAATCCGGGTCAATCATCAAGAAACCAGCAAGCAGAGAACAGGAGAGAGAGATAGATAGATAGATAGATAGAGAGAGAGAGAGAGAGAGAGAAAAGGGCAGTTGAACTCTCCTTGCAGTTCATCGTCCGAGCCAAGAGCAGGCCCTCGCAAGGCTGTTCTTCCCTGTACTGTTCATCATCATCAGCCCAAGAGGCAATCCACCCACCACAAACTAGAGTAGGGTATTACACCACAATGGTGGCCCGAACTAGTATAAACTTCGTGTTCCTCGTGTTGTTCTTTCAATAGTTTAGATCCTCGCGGGACGAAGAGGTAGAGGGCATAACCTCCGTGCGCACCCCAGAGTTCGAATCTTAAGGGTCTGCCGGAACCCGTGATCCGACATTTGGCGCGCCAGGTAGGGGTGCGCCGGAATCTGCCTTTATATCGCTTCGTGCCCAGTCGCATCGTCATCGCCATGTCCAGCGACCAGGCGAGCAACGAAGATCCATCGGCGGCGTGGCCCGCCCACACGGAGCCGCCCGCCTCGGGCGACCCCGCGCCCCAGGCAGCTCATGGTCCACAGGGCGCTGCGGGCTGCGGGCGACACGGACAAGCTTCAACAACCCTCACGCCGCGGCAAGCGCGGTCGGCAGCAAGGGCCTCTAATCACGCCGCGGCCACGACGCGATACACCCGCCGGGAGCAGGCGAACTCAAGAGCCGTGCTCACGGTGGCTCGGGAGCTGCTGCAGTGCAGACTGCTGGAAGGCGGCCGTGACGTGCTGCTAGAGCGGGTCGCCGAACTCCTGGGCTTCGCCGCTTCGAGGGCTCATCCCTTCTCCATCCAACTCCCGCCTCAAGCCCAGGGCGGCGCGCGCAGGGGCCCCGCGCGCTCCCGCGGGACCCAAAGCTACCCCAACACCGGCAAATCCATCAGCGCCGGACCGATGGGGGCGCCACCCCCGCCCCCGGCGCGTGAAGGAGAGGGACTCAGCGCGACTCACGGCATCAGCGGGCAGCCGCGCTACTACCCCGCGGTGGGCACGACAAGCAGCGCCGCGTGGCACATGGAGCACTACAGCATAGCCTTCGGGGTGGCGGCGCCAGAAGAGTATGTACCCCACATGGTGGACCAAGGACACGCTCACGAGGGTGAACAAGGCTCGCTCCTCAGCCCGGGCTAGGGAGACGAGACACCAGAAGCTGAGCTCTTCCAGGAGCCCCGGGACGGCTCCATCAGCCACGCTGAGAGCGACAACTACCGGGTACCACTAATTCCTCAGGAACAGGCGTACGCTAATCATGGGTCGCAGGAGGTGCAGGTCGCAGCAGCAAGCAGCTGCCCCGCTCCCACGGTCTCCTACCCCTCGGGAGGAGGGCGCAGGGGGCTGCAGGAGAGGGGCAGGGATCCGACATCACCACCGCGGCGTTCGGAGCAAGGCGTTCTCAGGAGCTAGGCCCTCCGCTGGGGAGGCGCCTGAGGGCCTGCCCCAGGCGGAGGACCCGTGGTCGTCGAGGGAACCGCTGGCGACCACTCTACCCCACCGTCGGCGTCCTAGTTTCCGGTCGTCGTTGGTGGCACTAGAGTGTGGCGCAAGGCGGGGCCCTCGTCTGACGATATGAAGCAAGGCCGGTACCTATGAAGAAGGCCCAGTGCGTGTGAAGCTCGCCGCCTCGTGACACTCTCACATAATAATGAGTGGGGCTGTAGACACCCCGAAGTCTCAGGGGTGCCGGCCTCAGGCCCTGGGGCTCCCTCCTACGCCCAGTAGCAGCACTTAGCTCCGCGCTGGTGAGAAGATGTCCAAGACTAGATTAGGTGCCGGACGCGGCCTTTTGCCTGTTTTCATTGACCTCTTCTTTGGTTGTAACTTTTCCCCTGCTGGGTTTAAGTTGGATTCTAATTTGAGATTTGTGTGTGTTCGGGGAAGGGGTGCTTGGTCTCGTTCGGACCGTTTTGCGTGTTCTGGTTACCGCTTCATCACAGCTGCCTCCCCTCGCGAGCCCCTCGCGAGTCGGGCCAGGCCAGGCTCGTGCGCAGCTCAGGCTGCCGCCTTTACTCCTTCTCAGGAGGACCCCCCGGCGCCTGCCGAGGGCGTTCCTTTTACGAAAAGGCCCGGAGCCAGTGAGGAAGCCGAATGCCTGTGAAGCTATCGCGTTTGGGAAAAGGCCCGGAGCCTGTGAAGAAGGCGAATGCCTGTGAAGCTATCGCGTTTGGGAAAAGGCCCGGAGCCTGTGAAGAAGGCGAATGCCTGTGAAGCTAACGCATTTGGGAAAAGGCCCGGAGCCTGTGAAGAAGGCGAATGCCTGTGAAGCTATTGCGTTTGGGAAAAGGCTCGAAGCCTGTGAAGAA